>NW_016107520.1:3126488-3185056 GCF_001604975.1 Cebus imitator | reverse complement strand
TTCCATGGTGTATATGTGCCACATTTTCCCTATCCAGTCTATCGTCGATGGGCATTTGGGTTGGTTCCAGGTCTTTGCTATTGTAAACAGTGCTGCAATGAACATTCATGTGCACGTGTCCTTATAGTAGAATGATTTATAATCCTTTGGATATATACCCAGTAATGGGATTGCTGGGTCAAATGGAATTTCTATTTCTAGGTCCTTGAGGAATCGCCACATGAATGATAAATTATCGTGCAATTATATACCTTAGATGAACTCTTCTATAAGACATTTGTTTATTTGTGCATTTGTGCATCTACTTATTTACTTTAGAATGGGCAAGAGAAAATGGCCTTGGGACTTTTGACCTGTGGAAGTTTTGCATTTTCCAACCTGGATATGCGGAGGCTGTGGGCAAAGCCATCTTCCTTCCACAGTGTTTTTCTGTTTCCCAGTTTCTGGGCACTCAGCTGCCTAAGTGCTTCTCTTTTGCAGGAAAAAAAAAAAAAAAAAAAGAAAAAGAAAAAGTAATAAGCACTTTATAACTCATTTGAGGAAAAAATAAGGTAATGAATAGTTAATTTGCTGCTAGTGTGATAAGATTTCTTTGTAAACATTGTCATGTCAACTTCTGTTCTGATAAAGGACAGTTGAAAACACTGCTTGCACTGGCTAGCTGAAGTTTACACTCATTCAAAGCAGGACAGTTGAGGATTCACTCAAATGATGAATGGCCTGATCTTCTAGGAGTCCTGATGTGGCTAGGGGCCCATGTGCTCAGGGAGACTTTGCAGAGCAGTCATCTCAGGAGCCCTGTGGAGTGGAGGGAGAGGTCAGGAAAGTGACTGCCTCGGCCTCCTGCTGTCTGTTTTCAGTCTCCTAAAGACTCTTTGGAGATGACTGCAGGCCCTGAAAGTGGGCGTGGTCCCTGGAGATGGATTAGTCTGGAAAAGCAGACGTGCAAGTCCAGCGTGGGATTGGCCAGCACTGGACATGCCTAGGGACAATCAGTCGTCTAGTGACTGCCCAAGAGGCCTGGGCTGTCCTGCTGCCAGGAAAGGTGGTGTTTGGAGCATGCTCTAGGTTCTCTTTCTGGTCCACCATGGGGTTCAGCTGCAGCCCAGGAACCATTGCTCAGGATGGGTTTTAATCACTACAAAGAGCCAGACAAATGTGGCCCATGGACTTGATAGTATATATGGCAATGGGTTTGCAGAGTCACTGTCACAAATTTTACCAAGACAGTTCTAAATCTCTTATCTTATACAGGTACCAGCTCTAGTTCTTACCAATAATTTTGCAAAATATTTACCCTGCTTTTTTTTTTTTTTTTTTTTTTTTTTTTTTTTTTTTTTTTTTTTTTTTTTTTTTTGAGACAGAGTTTTGCTCTGTCACTCAGGCTAGAGTGCAGGGGTGTGATCTCAGCTCACTACAACCTCTGCCTCCCGGGTTCAAGAAGTCCTCCTGCCTCAGCCTCCCAAGTAGGTGGACTACAGGTGCATGCCACCATGCCCAGCTAATTTTTGTATTTTTAGTAGAGATGGGGTTTCACCGTGTTGGCTAGGCTGGTCTCGAACTCTTAACCTCAGGTGATCCGTCCACCCAGCCTCCCAAGGTGCTGGGATTACAGGTGCCTGGCCCCTGCTTGATGTTTTAAAGTCATTCTCTAACAGCATTACTTAGAGATTTTTTTCCCCCAGTACTCCTAGAAAGGCTATAATTAACACAAGGCAAGCTATTCCTGACTTCCTCGTAGCCATTATCCTTGCTGTATTCTAAGAGCCTGGAGAGTAACTTCTCTGTTCCATGCCAAGTAGAATCCTCAATGTGACTTGTAGTTGTGTTTCTGAAACACAAACTGATCTTCTCAGTTTAGTTGTTTGAAGTGTATGTTGCTTTGAGAAAAAGAAGAGATGGTTTTATTATATTTTATTTCCAAGATTTTTAGGAATGAATGAGAGGAGGAATATCAGAGCAAGGTTTTATGAGAAATTTGAGGCACAAGGTTAAGGAAATTCTCCAGAATTATGCATACACCTGGAATTTAACTTCCCTGAGCACAGGGCTTTGTAGTTCTTGTGCACTGCCCAATGCATAGAAGGTGCTCAGTAAATACTGTTAAATAAGCGAATGAATGAACAAGCTAGGATCTGAACCCAGGTCTGTGTTAGTACTCGAATGCTCCTATTGAACATGTGCATTTAACCATATTTGAGATGTAATTGATTTATTGAACTGCTCAAGTTCATGAGGTGTACATTTGAAAGGGTCTTTATTCTTTCTAGTTGCTGATTTCAACCATGCCAAGTAGAATCTCCTTTTCCTTGTCCCTTCACAGTGTTCAACCTCCGTAAGCTTTCAGAGTAATCCAGTTCAAAAACTGAATCTCAAACTTGATTTAAATCTTTCACCTAGTGTATCTGGACCCTTCTCCAAAGCACCTAAAGGGAGAGACGATATAGAGGGCACTCTGTTCTTTTGCTCCTTCTGCCCCTTCCTCATTTGGGATTAACCTGTCTCCCCCAAAGGCTGGGGACAGAGAGGAAGCATTGGGGTCACAGGGAAGGTGAACAACTACCTCTCTGCTCAGCTGGATACAGATGCTGTCCTCTTATTGCAGCTCAGATGCTAGCGCAGTGCCCCACATCTCAGCTCCCTGACTTAGGATGTTAAAACACGCACTCCGAATGAAGGGACCCCCCAAAACAGGCTTTGTGTGAGCAACATGGCTGTTTATTCACCCAGGTGCGGGCAGGCTGAGTCCGAAAACAGAGTCAGCCAAGGGCGGTGGGATAAGAGTTGGTTTTATAGGTTTGGGGTGGGCATTGGAAAGTTACAGTTTAGGGTGGTTTTTTGCAAGCTGGGAGGGAGTTGAGTCATAGGGTCTGGAGTCAGGAGGTTGACCAAGTCCAATGGCCTTGTCAATTGGGGCCGCAGTAAGAAACAATAGAAGAATTTCTCAAGTGAACTAGGCACCACAGGGGTTGATCGTTCTTCCAGGAACTCACCTGGGGTGTACATGTAAAGAGGTTGCCATGCTGTTCATGGTGAAGTCAGTCTGCCTATAAGACCTTGCATTCCTGTGTTTTTATATTAGTGATATAAAGGAAAAATAAATGAAGAGTGGAGGGCAGTGGAATATTAGGAAGGCTGGCACAGACGAGTGATGGGACGATGTTTCTCAGGGCTTCTCTAATGGGATTGTGGGTGGTGAGGGAACCTACAAATGCGAAAGAATTTAGTCTGCTGGGAGATCTCGGGGCAAGGGGTGGTATTTGTGGGGTTGTTAGAAGGAGCATTTGTCGTATTGACAAATTGGTTTTCACTTATATACAGTTTTTGTAGGAATTGAGAGATTAATCAGAAAACACAGGGTCCAAATAAGAGAAGGAGAAAGATAGGTATCAGAGGACTAAAGGTTGGAAGAAGCCATGACTCCCAGTTAGAGTGTCTAGCCAGTGCAGCCAGGTCCGGAATAACCATCTGCCTGATCAGCGAGCTTTTGGGCTCCATCTTTTAATTTACTGATGGCATCATATAGAAGGCCAGACTGGTTTACATAAAAACAACATTCTTCATTTAGGAATGGGCAAAGGCCTCCCTTTTCAGCAGTCAGTAAATCAAAACTTCTGCGGTTTTGGAGGACAACTTCAGCTAGGGAATTTTCTTGAGCTTGAAGAAGGAATCGTGATTGAGTTAATTCTGCAATGCTCTCAGAGAAATCATTAGAGAAGCCACGGAAGGTGGTGACTGAGGTGCTAGGCCTGCTGTGCCTGTGCCGAGCGCGGCAGTAATTCCTAACCCTGCAAGTAAGGGGATCAGTGGAATGACCCGCTTGTGTCGTGTCGGGACCACAAGGGGAACAGGGAGGCTTTCATCTCCGTTGGTAAACTGAATTTTGAGAGTAAGGAAAACTAGGGTACAAGTGCCTGTCCAGTCAGTAGGAAGGCAGAGGAACAAAGGTCCTTGGCTTAGACAGAACTGGAAGTGTAAACTGAAAAGGTGGGCAAGTGTTCTGAGGGCTTTGGATCCAAATGCCAAGGGAACCAGCAAGGGCTGCGGCGGTTAAAGGTTGTAGCGGGGTTTGGTAGGGTAACTGTGTGGAGGGACAGCTTTTGTTCTCATGGGGTATGAGGAAGCACGTGGTATCTATAAGTAACAACTCACTTTCATTAACAAGATTGGGTATGAGCAGACAGGAAGAGGGGTCTGGAGGAGAGTCTGAGGAGCACGGGAGGGCAGCCCAGGATGCGGTGAGAGGGTGATGCTGACCTGGGCAAAACCTGCTACTGACGTTTTTAAGGATGGTAGTATAAAAAGGCTGCAGGCCGTTGGCCTGGCTCCTGTGTAAGAAGTCCAACAGCGTGGCTTTGTATTTCTGCTGTATAGAGAGAAAAGGGTTATGGGGAGCACTAAAACAGGAGCAGTCTTTAAAAAGGCCTTTTTTAGAGAACAGAAGGAAGAATGAGGGAAGATTTTTGGTCTACGGGGTCAGCTAAGTTTCCGTTTGTAAGTTCATAAAGTGGTAGTTTGGTTAGTGGAGCAAAACCTGGTGTTCAGAGGCGACAGTATCCTACAACGCCTAGGAAGGAGACAAGCTGTTGTTAGTGGATGGGGTTGGGGTTGGGCAGCAGGGAGAGAGCGTGTCTTCTGTTGGAGGATTATACCAGGATAGGTGACGGATGGGGAATAAATCTGGGCTTTGGAAGGGGATATGGGATACCTCTTTGAGTATAGATACTGAAGAAGCAGAAGGGTGAATTAAAAGGCCATGTTGTAATAGATGTGTGATAACAGGCTTTAGGCCTTTTCGCCTGTTGTGGGATGGTGTACTGGCGCTGGGTGGGGTAAGGGTGGTTAGGTTTTAAGGGGAGGATGGAGGTGGGTCACTTGTAGCAAGGGATGGGGAGGTGGTATCCTGTACCCTGGGGGTAAGATAGGGGGACATAAGGGGCGCTGTTGAGGGAGGTACGGGTTTGTGGAGGAGGAAGGCAATGAGTTGTGACTGTAGCCCAGGAATAGTGAAGGAGGCAGACAATTTTGTTAGGATATCTCAGTCTAACAGGACAAGTGGGGATGATTAGGAAATAATGTGGAAAGGAGTGCTGGCCCAATTGACACCAGACTTGGGGAGCTTTGAGAGGCCTAGAGGCCTTGCCATCAATTCTCACAACAGTTATGGAGGCCAGGGAGACAGGTCCTTGAAAAGAAGGCAGCGTGGGGTGGGTGGCCTCCGTGTTGATTAAGAAGGGGACAGACTTGCCCTCCACCATAAGAGCTACCCGAAGATCGGCATCCATGATGGTCCAGGGGGCCTCCAAGATGTTCGGGCAGCATCAGTCTTCAGTCACCAAGCTGAGGAGCAGCGACATGAGTCGGACAGTCTGACTTTCAGTGGGGTCCCCACACAGACGGGGCAGGGCTTAGGAGGAATCCCGGGCTGCGGGCATTCCTTGGCCCAGTGGCAGGTTTCCGATGCTTGAAGCAAGGTCTGGGAGGGGCGGCTGGATGCTGCAGTCTGGGTGCTTTGAAGTCTTTGTGAGCCAGTGATGTGGCTGGGGTTTGTCTTACGGCAGAGGCAAGCATCTGTAGTTGTGAGATGCGCTGCCGCCGGGCAGCTTCTTCATGTTATTGAATACCCTGAAGGGTGGGGTTGAGTAATTCCTGTTGTGGGGCTTGAGGGCCAGATTCTAATTTCTGTAGCTTTTTGCAATGTTAAGGGCTGATTGGGTGATGAAATGTATATTAAGCGCTCTTCAGGGGCAGAAGTAAGGATGACATGTAAGTTACTCCTGGTGAGATCATATGACTGGGTTAAGTATTGGAGGATCTGATGAAAAGGAGCCTAACCATTGGCCAATTTGGAAAAGGTCGGATAAAGAGAAGGGAACGTGTACCCTAACTATGCCTTCAGCTCCAGCCACCTCTCAAAGGGGAAATTGTTGGCCAGGGCAGAGGAGTTAGCTGAAGAACTAAACTGTAAGCCGGACTGGGTATGAGGTGGGAGGGTAACAGGAGGGACATAAGGAGGTGGGTTGTGGCAAGAGGAAGAGGAGAGAGGCTCTGTTGGGGGGAGGGGGACAGGTAGGGCCTGGGTTAGGGCCTGGTCCAGACAGGCGGGGAGGAGAAAGGTCGGAAGGGACAGTGGACAAGGAGGATTCTGAGTTGCTGGAAGAGGCAGAAGGGGTGGATGGATAGGAGAGAAGGAAATTTTGGAACGGGTTGCATTGAGAGCAGAGATTAGAGAGGGATTGGGGTGTAAAAAAAAAAAGCCTGGATGTAGGGAATTTCAGAACGTTTGCCCATTTTATGACAAAAGTTGTCTAGATCCTGCAGGATAGAAAAATCAGAGGTACTATTTTCTGGCCATTTAGAGCCATTGTCTAATTTATATTGTGGTCACGCAGTATTGCAGATGAAAATAAGACATGTAGGTTTTAGGTCAGGTAATAGCCGGAGGAGTGTGAAGTTTTTCAGAATGCAAGCTAAGGGAGAGGAGGGAAGAGTGGAGGGCAGGAGGTTGCCCATAGTTTAAGAAGCGCGATGGAGACAAGGAAGGTGAATGCGCAACCAAGCAGCTTAGCAGGCGTCCCAGACTAAACCTTGGTCTGAACCTGGGGTTATCTGATCAAAAGGGGCGTCCCCCACATTGATCCGTCACCTATGAGTGCAAATCAGTGACCAGAGCAGATGTCTCCGCAATGATCAGTGACCAAGGGAAGACTGTCTTCTCGGTTCCATGACCTCCGTGGGATTTTTTCCGGTCATGAACTTCATGGAAAGTCCTGTCTTTCTTGTCTCCGCTGGAAGGGAGAGGAAAATGAAACTGAAAGAAGGAAGCTGACAGGTAGCGAGAAGGGCTAAAGAAGAGTTGAGGCACCTCACTGAAAGTCCTGTCTTTCTTATGTCTGCTGGCAGGAAGAGGAAAATGAAACTGAAAGAAGGAGGCTGACAGGTGGCGAGAAGGGCTAAAGAAGAGTTGAGGGAAGCCGCTTACCTGATCTGAGGATAGTGAGTGGATGCCCGGGCTGGTCTGATGAGCCTAGGTCCTAGAGAGGTCTCTTCACGGAGGGAGCACAAGGATAACAGGGACAGGGGATTTGGTCTCCCGTAGCAGTTCCTCCATCCCAGGTTTCCAGCACCAAATGTTAAAACACGTGCTCTGAATGAAGAGACCCTCCCGCCCCCGGAAACAAACCTTGTGTGAGCAACATGGATGTTTATTCACCCAGGTTTGGGCGGGCTGAGTCGGAAAAGAGAGTCAGCGAAGGGTGGTGGGGTAGGAGTTGGTTTTATAGGTTTGGGGTGGGCAGTGCAAAGTTACAGAAGTTACAGTTTAGGGTGGTTTTTTGCAAGCTGGGAGGGGGTCATAGGATCTGGAGTCACGAGGTTGACCAAGGTCGGTTACAAAGTCCAATGTCCTTGTCAATTGGGGACAGAATAAGAAACAATAAAAGAATGTCTCAACAAGGGGCTCTGCCTTCAGTTGGACTTTTTCTGACCCTTCCTGCTGCCCTCTTACTGCAGGGGTCCTCTCCCCCAAGGGCAGCCATCTTGATTGGGGTACCTCCAAGATAGCACAAGTCAGGCTTCATCACGTAGTGTCCCAGGAAACTCACTCATCCCTGCTGCTCCCAGCTGTGGGTACATAGGCTGCTTCTCTGGACCTACCTCCCCGCCATGCTTTTCTCTCCAGTTCTTTTCTTCTCCATGGCTCAGAGGAACACAGGGAAATCAGGCAACCTACTGCCTTAGCAGATGAGCAGCCAGTGAAAGGGATGTTGGCCTTCCCCTCTATAGGCCCCCCTAGTCTCCATGTGAATCTGTTAATGACCCTACCAGTTGGTAGGGAAAAGGTGGGGACAGTGAACTGGGGGGCTAGGGTTACTGAAAGAACAAGCACTGCTCTTCTCTTGACGGGTTCTGACTGCCCACTCCCCAGTGTTCTGATATAGACTAGGAAGCTGGTATTACCAGGGCTAGCTCTGTTATATTCTGAAGGAGGTATATGATCCCTCTTTTTCTTGGGGCAGTTTGTGGTTCTCTACCCTCAGCAGTAGGCTTTTTTATCTAATGCTGGTGCAACAGAAGACATACCAAGGTTTTAATCTCAGCCTCTAAAGGCTGTTTAGTAGAAGGAAGAGGGTTTATATTGAGTGATATCATTAGTGAGCTGAAGGATTAAAAAATTGTCAATGTATGCATTGGGGCATTAACTGGCAGGCCAGGGAGATTCCAGCAGTATTTGTGCATATCTCATTTATTCTTTAAAATTTTTTTATTTTTTATTTTTTTGAGATGGAATCTTGTTCGGTCACCCAGGCTGGAGTGCAGTGGTGCGATCTCGGCTCACTGCAACCTCTGCCTCCCGGGTTCAAGCAATTCTTCTTCCTCAGTCTCCCAAGTAGCTGGGATTACAGGTGCATACCACCACACCCAGCTAAGTTTTCTATTTTTAGTAGAGACGGGGTTTCACCATGTTGGCCAGGCTGGTCTCGAACTTCTGACCTTGTTATATGTCCGCCTCAGCCTCCCAAAGTGCTGGGATTATAGGCATGAGCCACTGTGCCCAGCCATCTCATTTATTCTTTAAGTGATGCTATACTACAGAGACATGGATGTTGGAAGATGTTTGGGGTGGAGGTGTTTATAATGAAAGCCTGGTGGCAACCTAGATGTTTATTATTTAGCTTTAAAAATTTTTTATGTAGCTCTTTATTTATAGGGTAAAGTTCAGCATTTGTTACTTGGTGAGAAAAGCGGGCTATCGAGCAAAATATTTGCTATACACATAGAAAAGATACAGACTGATAGAAAAAAATGGGCAGGGTAATTCTTGATAGGACTGATAGTGGTTTCATTATTTTTATTTAAAAATCTTCTGTATTTTTGAAACTTGTCTATGGTGAATCTTGTTTATATATGTGAAAATATTTTTTTAAGAAATTATATTACCAAACTTAATGAAAAGCTAGAATATATACTTGAACCAGCTCTTTAGCATTTTAGGTGTCCTATGTCCTTAATTACTGAAGATTTTTTTATATTTTTCATTATCTCTGAGTGTTAAAGTCTCTGTACATAAAAGCTTTTAGTCAGTTTCACAATCTGGCTTATATTTCAACAACTGAATGTACTAAATATTACTTGGCATTTACAAATGCATGTGGTAATTTGGAAAAATGCCTTCCTTACAACATAAATCTTCCAAGTAACTTTGAAAGTTGTTGTAGTCATCATCTTGAAAACTAGAAAATGTGAACACTCTAACTTGTATAAAGAACTTCCAAATGTTATTCATCTTATGGTCTGTTTTGTAATTTATTGGAATAATTGAAGTGTTTCAGGGAAATCAATTCTGCAGGATTTATTTAAGTGCCTAGAGCTTAATAAATAGAGTGGAGTTTTAGCGTGCAGAGAAATGGTGGCGTCATAGGACTACATCTTTTTTGTCTGTGCAATTCCAGTATCAGCCTATAAGCTCTGTGAGTTAGGAACCTTGGCTGTGGTTTTTCTGTGATACTCATAGCACCTCACAGAGTGCTGAGTACGTGATACAAGTGATCATGACAAAATAGCAAACTTTTACTCAGCAGTTAATATGTGTAAGGCATATACTATGTTTTTCATGCATTATCTCATTTAATCTTCACAGCAGGTCTCAATAGGTGGTTTTTAACCTTTTGATAGGGAACAGAGCTGAACTGTGCATTGCAGTGTATAAGAAAAATGCAAGGGTTTTTTAAAAATTTCAAGCTGGCCTAAATTTCCACAGTTATACGCATGCTTTGGAAAGCCTTTTATTAAGTTGACTGATATTCAGGTTAAGTTAGAGCATTTTCTTAAAAGTCTGTGTAAATTGTGAGTTCTTGTTTGTTTGTTTGTTTTCATAGAGACGAGGTCTTACAATGTTACCAGGCTAGTCTCAAATTCCTGAGCTCAAGTGATCCTCCTTACTCAGCCTCCCAAAGTGCTAGGATTCTAGGCATGAGCCACGATGCCCAGCCAGAATGTGGGTTTGAACAAATTGAACAGTGAGAAAAAGTACCAGCATTCTTTAGGGTTACATGGACAACTTTCTGTGAAAGAATGATCTTTTTAATGTTTGCCATGTTTTACTTTGTTGTCTATAATGAGTAGAATTCCTGTTATGTGTTGAGTACTGTAATTCAGGAATGCCTAGTCCCTGGGTCATAAACGGGTATTTGTCTGTGACCTGTTAGGAACCCAGGCTGTGTAGCAGGAGGTGAGCAGTGGATAAGCGAGTTCTGCCTCCTGTCAGATCAGTGGCAGCATTAAATTCTCATACAAGAGCAAATCCTATGGTGAACTGCTCATGCGAGGGATCTAGGTTGAGTATTCCTTATAAGAATCTAATGCCTGATAATCTACGGTGGAAAAGTTTCATGTCCAAACCATCTCTCCTGGCCCCTGGTCTATGGAAAAATTGTCTTCCATGAAACTGGTCTCTTGTGCCAAAATGGTTGTGGCCGACTGCTGTAGTTGGTAAGTCAGGATACTAAATAGAACAAATTAGAGGTCAGGTGAGCACAGAGATACTTCTAATGTCGTCCAAGATATGCTGAAGCTGAAGGTGGTGGCATTTATGCTGGGCTTGAAGGATTTTTGACAAGTTAAGGAAAGTAGTGTTAGCATAAAATTTCGAAGGAAGGTCTTGAGAACAGATTGATTTTTAAAAATACTGTGGGTAATTATGGGGCTATCTGAATTACTACCTATTACTCATTCCAAATAGATCACCACCTTTAGGAGAAACTTTTTTAAATGGCTGGGCGTGGTAGCTCATGCCTGTAATTCCAGCACTTTGGGATGCCAAGGTGGGAGGATCGCTTGAGCTCAGGAGTTTGAGACCAGCCTGGGCAACATAGACCTTGTCTCTATTAAAAAAAAAAAAAAATTAAAAATTAGCTGAGCTTGGTGGCGTGTGCCTTGTAGTCTCAACTACCCAGGAAGCTGAGGTGGGAAGACAACTTGAGTCTAGGAGGTTGAGGCTGCAGTGAGCTATGAGCCCACCGCTGCACTCCAGCCTGGGCGACAGTGAGATCTTCTCTCAAAAACAAAAAACAAAACCAAAATAAAGCTTCAAAATGTTCTGGATTCATCAATCTGCTCTTCACTCCTTCTAACACATTTTAAATATGGCATCTCCATGCGATCTCTGATTTCAGATTATTTTCTAGAGCAGTGTCATAGACATATTTTCCTCCTGAATCCAGTTGAAAGAACACATTAGAAAACCTGTCTGGTTTCTTAGAGTCATTCTGTTTTGCAAGAACAAATGTTCTCTGATTCCTCAAAGAACTTTTCTTCTTTTGGACTGCTGGAGCTTTTCTTAGGAACAGTGCCATTTCTGTCTGCTCATATTTAGAGAGGGAGGGCAATGTTTTTCTGGAATTGAGGAACGAGATGGAGTCTATCAGATGTTGTAAGATCTGTATTCAAATATTTTAGTCCAAGCCAAGCACAGTGGCTCACGTCTAATCCCAGCACTTTGGGAGGGTAAGGCAAGTGGATCACTTGAGCTCAGGAGTTCGAAACCAGCCTGGTCAACAATGTGAGATCCCCTCTCTAAAATTTAAAAAAACAAAAACAAAATCCCAGATATTTTAGTCCAAAATAAAATAGCAGAAGGAAAAGCTATAGTCGTCATTCTACGCTTTCCTATTTCAGAATTCCAGCCACCCAAGGAACATGTGCATTGGAGGTGATTGCAAGATGCTCTTGTCCTTGCCAGGAGCAGTGTGGAGATCATGGGAGCAATTCCCCTTTTTTGTTGGGCACCGTGGCACTGGCTGCACACACCTGTACCCTTGGCCTCCCATATTTGCTTGGTGTGCTGTTGGCATGGTGCCTTTTGTGGTGACACCAACTGGGAATCAGGTAGACTTGACATACTCTCACCATCACCCTTTATTCCTCTGAATTAGGCACTGTGAATGGGATTTCGTTGGGACCTCTTCAAGACATTTTACTGGCAGACAAGACGGCAGCTTGTTGACATCATTGGTCTAACTGGCCTTCCTTCAAATTTATCCCGTCTGACTTAAAACTATAAGAGATATCATGAAATTTCTACCTTGAGGATATCACCTTTCCATAGTTTCCAATGCAGATACAACTTTTCCCTTACTTGTATATTCTGCAGTTAATTTTTTTTTTCTATTACTTATATATTTTATTGTACTTTAAGCTCTGGGCTACATATGAAGAACATGTAGGATTGTTGCATAGGTATATACATGGCAATGTGGTTTGCTGCCTCCATCCCCATCACCTATATCTGGCGTTTCTCCATGTGTTATCCCTCCCCAACTCCCTATCCCCCACTGTCCCTCCCCTAGTCATCCCCACCCACAGACCTCAGTGTGTGATGCTCCTCTCCCTGTGTCCATGTGTTCTCATTGTTCAACATCCACCTGTCAGTGAGAACATGTGGTGTTTGATTTTCTGTTCTTGTGTCACTTTGCTGAGAATGATGGTTTCCAGGTTCATGCATGTCCCTACAAAGGACACAAATGCATCGTTTTTTATGGCTGCATAGTATTCCATGGTGTATATGTACCACATTTTCCCTGTCCATTCTATCATTGATGGGCATTTGGATTGGTTCCAAGTCTTTGCTGTTGGAAACAGTGCTGCAGTGAACATATATGTGCATATGTCTTTATAATAGAACGATTTATAATCCTTTGGGTATATACCCAGTAATGGGATTCCTGGGTCAAATGGAATTTCTATTTCTAGGTCCTTAAGGAATCGCCATACTGTCTTCCACAATGGTTGAACTAATTAACCCTCCCACCAACAGTGAAAAAGTGCTCCTATTTCTCCACATCCTCTCCAGCATCTGTAGTCTCCAGATTTTTTAATGATCACCATTCTAACTGGCATGAGATGGTATCTCAATGTGGTTTTGATTTGCATTTCTCTAAAGACCAGTGATGATGAGCATTTTTTCATATGTTTATTGGCCTCATGTATGTCTTCTTTTGAAAAGTGTCTGTTCATATCCTTTGCCCACTTTTGAATGGGCTTGTTTTTTCTTGTAAATCTGTTTTAGTTCCTTGTAGATTCTGGATATAAGTCCTTTGTCAGATGGATAGATTTCAAAAATTTTTTCCCATTCTGTTGGTTGCCAGTTCACTCTAATGATTGTTTCTTTTGCTGTGCAGAAACTCTGGAGTTTAATTAGATCCCATATGTCTATTTTGGCTTTTGTTGCCAATGCTTTGGGTGATTTAGTCATGAAGTCCTTGCCTACGCCTATGTCCTGAACGGTTTTGCCTAGGTTTTCTTCTAGGGTTTTTATGGTGTTAGGTCTTATGGTGAAGTCTTTAATCTATCTGGAGTTAATTTTAGTGTAAGGTTTCAGGAAGAGGTCCAGTTTCTGCTTTCTGCACATGGCTAGCCAGTTTTCCTAACACCATTTATTAAACAGGAAATCCTTTCCCCATTGCTTGTTTTTGTCAAGCTTGTCAAAGATCACATGGTTGTAGATGTGTGGCATTGCCTCCAAGGCCTCTATTCTGTTCCATTGGTCTATATCTATGTTTTGGTACCAGTACTATACTGTTTTGATACCAGTACTATACTGTTTTGATTACTGTAGCCTTGTAGCATAGTTTGAAGTCAGGTAGCTTGATGCCTCCAGCTTTGTTCTTTTTGCTTAGAATTGACTTGGCTATGCAGGCTCTCTTTTGGTTCCATATGAAGTTTAAGGTGGTTTTTTCCAGTTCTGTGAAGAGGGTCATAGGTAGCTTGATTGGGATAGCATTGAATCTATAAATTACTTTGGGCAGTATGGCCATTTTCACAATATTGATTCTTCCTGACCATGAACAGATGGAATGTTTTTCCATCTGTTTGTGTCCTCTCTTATTTCCTTGAGCAGTGGTTTGTAGTTCTCCTTGAAGAGGTCCTTTACATCCTTGTTAATTGTATTCCTAGGTATTTTATTCTCTTTGCAGCAATTGTGAATGGCAGTTCGTTCCTGATTTGGCTCTCTTTAAGTCTGTTATTGGTGTACAGAGACAAGGTCTATGTTTCTTGTGATTGTTGCACATTGATTTTGTATCCTGGGACTTTGCTGAAGTTGCTTATCAGTTTCAGGAGATTTTGGGGTGGGACGGTGGGGCTTCTAAATATACAGTCATGTCGTCTGCAAATAGAGACAATTGGACTTCCTCATTTCCTACTTGAATACCCTTTATTTCTTTTTCTTGCCTGATTGCTCTGGCTAGAACTTCCAGTACTATATTGAATAGGAGTGGTGAGAGAGGGCATCCTTGTCTAGTGGCAGATTTCAAAGGGAATGCTTCCAGGTTTTGCCCATTCAGTATGATATTAGCTGTGGCTTTGTCGTAAATAGTTTTTATTATTTTGAGATACGTTCCGTTGATACCTAGTTTATTGAGAGTTTTTAACACAAAGGGCTGCGGAATTTTGTCGAAGGCCTTCTCTGCATCTATGGAGATAATCATGTGGTTTTTGTCTTTGATTCTGTTTATTATGGTCAATTACATTTATAGACTTGCATATGTTGAACCAGCCTTGCATCCCCAGGATGAAGTCTACTTGATCATAATGAATAAGCTTTTTGATGTGCTGTTGCAATTGGTTTGCCAGTATTTTATTGAAGATTTTTGCATCTATGTTCATCATGGATATTGGCCTGAAGTTTTCTTTTCTTATTGAGTCTCTGCCAGGTTTTGGTATCAGGATAATGTTGGTCTCATAAAATGATGTTGGGAGGATTCCCTCTTTTTGGATTGTTTGGAATAGTTTCAGAAGGAGTGGTACCAGCTCATCTTTGTATGTCTGATAGAATTCAGCTGTGAACCCATCTGGACCTGGGCTTTTTTAGTTGGTAGGCTATTAATTGCTGCCTCACCTTCAGCCCTTGTTATTGGTCTATTCAGGGTTTTGCCTTCTTCCTGATTTAGGCTGCAAGTGTCCAGGAATTTATCCATTTCTTCCAGGTTTACTGGTTTATGTGCATAGAGTTGTTTGTAGTAATCTCTGATGGTGGTTTGTATTTCTGTGGAATCTGTAATGATATCCTCTTTATTGTTTTTTATTGCATCTATTTTATTATCCTCTCTTTTCTTTTTTATTAATCTGGCTAGTGGTCTGTCTATTTTGTTGATCTTTTCAAAAAACTAGCTCCTGGATTTGTTAATTTTTTGAAGGGTTTTTTGTGTCTCTGTCTCTTTCAGTTCTGCTCTGATCTTAGATATTTCTTGTCTTCTGCTAGCTTTTGAGTTTTTTTTTTTAATCTTGCTCCTCTAGCTCTTTTAATTTTGATGATAGGGTGTCAATTTTAGATTTTTCCTTGCTTCTCATGTGGGCATTTATTGCTATAAATTTTTCTCTAGACACTGCTTTAAATGTGTACCAGAGATTCTAGTATGTTTTTTCTTTGTTCTCGGTGGTTTCGAAGAACATCTTTATTTCTGCCTTCGTTTCATTGTTTATCCAGTCAACATTCAAGAGCCAGTTGTTCAGTTTCCATGAAGTTGTGCGGTTATGAGTTTCTGAATTCTGAGTTCTAATTTGATTGCACTGTGGTCTGCAAGACTGTTTGTTATGATTTCTGTTCTTTTGCATTTGGTGAGGAGTGATTTACTTCCAATTATGTGGTCAGTTTTAGAGTGGGTGTGCTGTGGTGCTGAGAAGAATGTATATTTTGTGGATTTGGGGTGGAGAGTTCTGTAAATGTCTATTACATTTGCTTGGTCCAGGTCTGAGTTCAAGTCCTGGATATTCTTGTTAATATTCTGTCTCATTGATCTGTCTAATGTTGACAGTGGAGTGTTAACGTTTCTCACTATTATTGTTTGGGAGCCTAAGTCTCTTTGTGGGTCATTAAGAACTTCCTTTATGTATCTGGGTGCTCCTGTATTGGGTGTGTATATATTTAGGAGTGTTAGTTCTTCTTGTTGCATTGATCCTTTTACCGTTATGTAATGCCCTTCTTTGTCCCTTTTGATCTTTGTTGGTTTAAAGTCTGTCTTATCAGACACTAAGATTGCAACTCCTTCTTTTTTTTGCTCTCCATTTGCTTGGTAAATCTTCCACCATCCCTTTAGTTTGAGCCTGTGTGTATCCTTGCACATGAGATGGGCTTCCTGAATACAGCACACTGATGGGTTTTGACTTTTTATCCAATTTGCCAGTGCGTGTCTTTTGATTGGGACATTTAGCCCATTTACATTTAAGGTTAATATTGTTATGTGTGAATTTGATCCTGCCATTTTGATGCTAGCTGGTTGTTTTGCCCCTTAGTTGACACAGTTTCTTCATTGTGTCAGTGCTCTTTACTGTTTTATACGTTTTTGGAGTGGCTGGTACTGGTTGTTCCATTCTATGTTTAGTGCTTCTTTCAGGAGCTCTTGTAAAGCAGGCCTGGTGGTGATGAAATCTCTGAGCAATTGCTTTTTCGTAAAGGATTTTATTTCTCCTTCACTTAGGAAGCTTAGTTTGGCTGGATATGAAATTCTAGGTTGCAAGTTATTTTCTTTAAGGATGTTGAAGATTGGCCCCCACTCTCTTCTGGCTTGCAGGGTTTCTGCTGAGAGATCTCCTGTGAGTTTGATGGGCTTCCCTTTATGGATAACCTGACCTTTCCCTCTGCCTGCCCTTATTTAGCATTTTTTCCTTCATTTCAACCACGGTGAATCTGACGATTATGTGCCTTGGGGTTGCTCTTCTTGAGGAATATCTTTGTGGTATTCTCTGTATTTCCTGGACTAGAATGTTGGCCTGCCTTGCTGGTTCAGGAAGTTCTCCTAGATAATATCCTGAAGAGTATTTTCCAGCTTGGATTTATTCTTTCCTTTACATTCAGGTACACCTATCAAACGTAGATTAGGTCTATTCATATAATACCATATTTCTTGGAGGCTTTGTTCATTTCTTTTTACTCTTCTCTAATCTTGCCTTCTCGTCTTATTTCATTGAGTTGATCTTCAATCTCTGATATCCTTTCTCCTGCTTGGTCGATTCGGCTATTGAAACTTGTGTATGCTTCCCGAAGTTCTCATGTTATGTTTTTCAGCTCCATCAATTCATTTATATTCTTCTCTAAGCTGTTTGTTCTCATTAGCATTTCATCAAACCTTTTTTCTAGGTTCTTAGTTTCTTTGCATTGGGTTAGAACATGTTCTTTTAGCTCAGAGAAGTTTGTTATTACCCACTTTCTGAAGCCTGTTTCTGTCAATTCATCAGACTCATTCTCCATCCAGCCTTGTTTGCTTGCTGGTCAGCAGTTGTGATCCCTTGGAGGAGGTGAGGTGTTCTGGTTTTGGATATTTTGATCCTTTTTGCCCTGATTTCTTCCCATCTTTGTGGATTTATCTACCTGTGGTCCTTGTGGTTGGTGACTTTCAGATGGGATCTCTCAGTGAACATCCTTTTTGTTGCTGATGAAGTTATTTCTTTCCGTTTCTTAGTTTTCCTTCTAACAGTCAGGCTCTCCTGCTGTAGGACTGCTGGAGGTCCACTTCAGACCCTGCTTGCCTGGGGATCACCTGCAGCCACTGCAGAGCAGAAAGGGTTGCTGCCAGTTTCTTCTTCTGTTATCTTTGTTCCAGAAGGTTACCTGACAGATATTAACCTGAGCTGTCCTTTATGAGGTGTTTCTTTTCTTTGGATATACAGCAGTCAGGGAGCTGCTTGAGGAGACAGTCTATCCCTTATGTGAGCTCAGGTACTGAGCTGTGAGCTCTGTTGTTCCATTCAAATCTGTTGGGCTGGTACATTTAAGTCTGTTGCAGCGGAACTCATCACTGCCGTTTTTTCCCAGGTGCTCTGTCCTGGGAAGGTGCAGCTTTATTTATAAGTTCCTAATGGGCTTTTGCCTTTTTTCAGGGATGTCCTGCCCAGTAAGGAGGCAGCCTAGTCACATTCTGCATGCAGAGGTGTTGCTGAGCTGCCATGGGCTCTGCCCAGCTGCTGTGTGAACTTCCTTCCAGTTTTGTTTATAGGAGTATAGTTAGAACTGCCTCAGTAATGGCGGACTGTCTCTGTAATGGCAGAGTGTCTCTGTAATGGTGGACTGTCTCGGTAGTGATGGACTGCCTCGGTAATGGCGGATGCCATTCCCCCCACAGAGCTGCACGGTCCTGGTCCAGCTGTACTTGCTATGAAACTCTCAATCCAGAGCATTTCAGATTGCTCATCTTTGTTGGGGTGGGACCAGGCAAGCCAGATTGCCTAGCTCCCTGTTGAATCCCCCATTTTTTTCAGTCGAAGGGGCAACTCTTTCTCCAGGCATTCCAGTTGCCAGTTGAAACGGCACCTGGATTAGTGTGAGTGTTTGTGCGGAGACTCGCTGCACTGGCTGAAACAGCCGTGCTGGAAACTTGTGGCGCTTTTCCGCCTGGGAATCTCCTGGTCTGTCGCCAGTAAAACTTTGGAAATGCGGTGATCTCCTACCCTCTGCGTTTTCACTGGGAACTGCAATCCAGAGCTGTTCCTATTCGGCCATCTTGGATCCCCCTCCTCTCTGCAGTTTATTTTAATTGGACAGTGATATATTGCTCAAGATATGGATGAATTTTCCCCCAAGTTCAAACCTCTTTAGTAGCTTAAAAGCCAGTTATTCTCTGGGTAAGAATGATTGCAGCTGAAGCTTCTGGGCTTGCATACAGCCTGCGGTACATCTCATCTGTGCTGTAGCCAGTCTGTAAACCCAGGTTTGGCCATGAAAGTATATTGTGAATATGAACATCAGCTATTCCTAGAGAAAAAGATCCGCTATTCAAAATAACAGAGTGGAATTTCCCATGGGTGTGTGAATAATAACCCTACCCGCTAACACTTACTGAATGCTTACCATTTGCCAGACATGATTTTCAATGTTTGATAAATATTTGATTCATTTAATTCTCACAACAACCCTCTGATAGAGGCTACTCTTATTATTTTGTGTCTTGCAATTGAGGCACACTGGTTAACTGACTTGCCCTAGATGATAAATGGTAGAGCGAGGCTGTGCATCCAGGTGGTCTGGCTTCTGGGTTCATGCTTTTAAGCGCTATATTATACTGCATTTCAAAAGGTGGGAATGAGATTGGACATCTCTGGTCTTCTAAAGCTAGTATAAAGAGTTTGGATTTGCTCGAACAGACAGAAGGGAGCCAGTTTATTGCCAGTAGCAGAGAGGTGTCAAGATGAAACTGTCAAGGTAATAACATTCAAATAGTGGCAGTGGAGACATAGGAATTATATCTTGGGGGCAGTTGGGGCAAAAGGAAAAGTTGTGAAGGCTGGCTACTTCCTCAGTATTTCCTCAGAGTAGCAACATTATCTATAAAGCCCAGCGTTCTGCTTGAATCTCTTCCTCAGGCAAGCA
This sequence comes from Cebus imitator, assembly GCF_001604975.1. Taxonomy (NCBI): domain Eukaryota; kingdom Metazoa; phylum Chordata; class Mammalia; order Primates; family Cebidae; genus Cebus; species Cebus imitator. Next base: position 3,165,696 of record NW_016107520.1, on the reverse strand, counting down.
TTCATGCACTCAGTAAACATTTATTCATCACTGGCCTGTGTCAGCCCTTGTGCCAGATGCTTGGGATATAGATGTAAAAGCTATGGTCCATGCCCAGGCCTGGTAGTTCATGTCTATCATCCCAGCACTTTGGAGGCCGAGGTGGGCGGATCACCTGAGGTCAGGGATTCAAGACCAGCCTGAGCAACATGGTGAAAGCCCATCTCTACTAAAAACACAAAATTAACCAGGTGTGGTGGTGCACGCCTGTAATCCCAGCTACTTGGGAAGCTGAGGCAGGAGAATCGCTTAAACCTCGGGAGGCGAAGGTTGCAGTGAGCCAAGATCGCACCACTGCACTCCAGCCTGGGTAACAGAGCAAGACTCTGTCTCAAAAAAATAAAATCCACGGTTTCTTTTCTTGAGCTCTCAACTTATGTGACACTACTAGGTGTGCACCAAGTGACTTTCAGTAGAAAGTGCCTGTAAGTGATATGAACTTCTGTATACCATGCTCTGGAAATAGAGTTTCAGAATTTCAAAAGCATTCATATTATTATTTCATTGTTTTAACAATAGACTCATTCATTTTCAGTGTGTGGGGTCAGACTGCAAATTCCTGACATAGATATCAGATTAAGGCCTAAATCCATAGCCCAAGACCACATGCTAGAGTTCCAGTGTTGCTTGAATGGAAGTTTCCTGCTTTTGGTGATTTGTGTGTGTGTGTTAATTGACTACTTGGCATCTAGTTAAATCACAAAACTCTAAGGCAAGACATTTTTGGAGAATCCCTTGTGATCTCTAAAAGGGTAATGAATGAGTCTTCCCGTATGGGAACCTCAGTGAGTTTTCCAAAGTTCTTGATATCTGCCAGCATCCTTGGTTTTGGCTCGTCTGTTACCATTGTTAAGAAATGCACAGTTGCAGAGTTCAGCCTTCGTTGCCTTGCCTTGGAGGCCTGTGTCTTCTGGGGCCTGGGGAGACCATGGTGAAGAAGGCAATCTGTGCACATGCTCATCCAAAGCCCAGACCAGAGTGATAGTGAACGTCACGGCCTCTGGTCTCATGCTCCTAAAAAATGCTGACCTCTGCCTTTAGACATCAGGCAGAAGTAATTTCTTGGAACTAGATTTATCCCCCTGTGGGTAGATATTAGAGTTTATTTTGGGCTTGCTATTATTAGATTGTAGGAAGGCTATAACAAATATGCCCTTTCTTGAGAACTGTAAGAGTTCTGTTCTAAATAAATCAGTGGTGTCTCTTGCCTGAAATTTACTAAACTATCCAGACTACTTAAAACTAACCTCTGATAACATTAGACATTGTGCTCATATGTGTGTAGTATTTTGATTATTGAAGTCACTCTCTGTTTACTGAGGCTTCCAAACCCACTTACATTGCTTATAGAAACTTGGATTGACAAGGATGAGTTTGGAGCATTGTGGAATATCCCCTCCAAGCCAAAGAGAAAATTCTATTTTAATGGAACAATTCATTCAAAAATATCTGGATAGATCTACCAGGAAGTGCATTGTGGAGGAATGTGAAAGTTTCTGCCATTAAGTACAATCTCTGGGAATTCAAATATATTAAAATATGCTGACATCACTTATTTTGCAATGGAGAAAACGGAGGCATGTGAGGTTAAGTAACTTCTCCAGGGCCACACACATGGTGGAGCCAAGATTCAAACTCAAGAACCCAGAATCCAGGCTCTTAGCCCTACACTGTTCCTCTCTCTGTAAGTACACATGAAGTGAAGCACCATGTACTTGGAATGCTAGTGTAAAGCTTTGTTGAAATAGTTGGTGGGGAGCAACTTTATGCCTAGTTGGCAGAGAGATGACAAGATAAAAATGAGAGAGGAAAAAGTACTTGTAGTTACAATGTAGAAGACGACAGAATAACTTGGATTTGGGAACCAAGAGCTTGGCTGAGGCAAAGCATTTGCATGGCTTATGTGCCATGGCCCAGAGGGAGAACTAGGCATAGAGGGATTTAAGGTTTGAAACTGGATTAAGAAAAGCCTTGAATGGGGGCATGGAAGAGTGTGGGATCTCTTGTTGGCCATGGACAGCCATAGATGGTTTTGTATCGGGAAGTGAGGCAGAGCAGTGGACAAGAGCATGTTGCTATGAGGAAGTTGGCATGGGAAGAGGGAAGAGGGGAAGTGGAGCTGGGAAGACCAGTTAGAAGACAATCGAAATATCCTAAACAATGATCAGTGTCGAACCTCTTCCATGGTTCTGTGAAGAATCCACACATGTCATTGTGCCCCAGGAGCTTGGCAAAGAGAAGTGTCTAGCACAATGCCTGGCAAAAGTAGGAACCAAAAATGTGTTTGTTGAAGCAAATTGGATTGAATAAGAGGGTTGGCCATAGGAATGGAAAACAGGTCAATGCCACGGAAACGAGAGAAGTGGCACTGACAGTCTTTGATGACTAATTGTCTGGGAAGGTGGAGGGAGAGAAGATGAAGCTTCTCCAGCTTGGGCTGCCCCGTCGCTAACCAAGGCAGGGGGCTTATGACTCAGGGCTCATCTGAAGGAAGGCACAGTCAGCCTGCTTCAGGATAGGGCATCTTGATTGCCCATTGGCACGTATTAAGTCTACCTGTGCTGAGTGGTGTGAATGCTGAGATATAACTTTTCGTCCACTTCAACATTTTAACAAATACAGATGTGGTTAATATGAAGCCAACATGTCATCTTCTTTGCTGTCAGGCGAAGAGTAATTTTGTCCGACAGTATAATCCTAGAGAATAGCTAAAAGCATTCACGCTTTTGTCAGACACCTAGGTCTTTCTGATGTGCAGCCTTGTAGCTATACTTTTTGAGAAAAATGTGGTAAACAGTTGCCTTTTATTTTAATCATAAAAATTTGTTTTCTTTAGGAAATGTGAAAAACACAGAGAAGGGATTTAAAAACATTTGACATTCGCAGCAGCCTTGAGCTAAATGCCATGCAGTTTGTTGTTTTTAGTGTCTATACCCAAGATGCCGTCCGGTGATTGTGAACAAACAGGAAACAAATCAATGTAGTGTGTGTTTCCTGCAGCAGGCTGCTGTCAAACTGCAGTCAGTTGGGATGGAGTCCTCTGGGGCCTTTTGTGATGATTGAGCAAGCCCTCTCCATGTATTGCTGTATCAGTTTCTTAGGGCTGCCATAGCAGATTACCACCAACTGTGGCTTAAACAACAGATTCCTCTTGCGGGTCAAGAGGCCAGAAGTCCAAAATTAAGACATCTACAGGATTGGTTCCTTTTGGACATTCTGGTGGAAGAACTATCCCATGCCTGTCTCCTGGTTCTGGTTGTTGGCAGCAATCCTTGGTCCCTTGGCTTGTAGACATCCCACTCTAACCTCTGCCTCCGTCTTGACATTGCCTTCTTCCTTATGTCTCTGCATCCTCCATTCTATTTCTAAGGACACCAGTTGTTGGATTTAGGCCCTATCCTGAGTCTAGAATAATTTAATCTCTAGATCCTTAACTAGTTATACTGTAAATACCCTAGTTCCATTTAGGATTGCATTCTGAAGTTCCAGGTAGACATGGTGAATGTTTGGGAGACACTCTTAAACCCTCACAGTCACTTAGGAGTTATATGTGCCTAGGGTTACCTGACATCAAGTACAGGAAGCTGTCTTGGACTCCTACCCTAACCTTGGGGCCAGTTTTTATCTTAGTACTCAAGAAAACTAGTCATAGACAATTGAGATACCCTGCGCCTTGGGTAGACTCCAACTCTATTGCAGATCCCTTCTTTCCCATGTTGAACTAATTGCAAAAGGGTGTGTTTGTGTGTGTGTGTGTGTGTGTGTGTGTGTGTGCAGAAAATACAGATTAATTAGCTCTTACATAGAATTTATAACTTGAAGGATTGTTTTCATAGCGTGTGAATTTCTTTAGCTATCTCTTTGCCCTTTGTTAATTTTTTAACATCTATAAAGGGCATGATCAGCACAAGAGATTACTCTGGTCCTCGACTCTGACTATTTAGACACTTAAAGTGCACTTAAGCAGACTTTGTGGATGAAATCATTTTGTCTGGATACTTCATGTGAAATGTGTAATGTATTACTTGGGTGAAGGGCAAAGCTCAGGAGTGGTGGCTGCGTATGATGCTCAGACACATGCCAGGAATACTTTCTGAGTGTCCTTGGATTGTAGCCAGCCAGAATTGTCTTGTCTGTGGGCAAAGAAGCCTTGCTCAGACCCTAAGATATTCATTGTTACATGCATACCTCCATTTAAACAGTGAATGAAATGAATGTGTGAGTAAATCAAATCCTATATATTTTTTTTCATAAGAGCTTGCTATTCATAGAGGCCTTATTGTGGACATGTTTATAAAGCAAATCATGTTTTAAATGCTTTTGTGTAACTACAAATTTTATATCTAATACTGAGTTTTCTTTAGGCGTGGTTCCTGTGTTTAAAAGGCGCTTATTCAGACCTCAGAGTTCCCAGCCTTGATACCAGCAGACTGAGGTCTCTCCCTCAGCTCCAGTGACCACTGTGCTGTTATCTGCTTTTCTCTTCCAGTTGGCTTGGTGCTTTTGGAGTCTTCCTCAGTGTGATAGGCATATGCGGGAGGTAGGAAAGAGCTCTGGGAGTGCAGCGTTTAAATTCCAGGTCTTCCGCTCTCTGACTTTGTAACTTTAGGCAAGACACTTGTATTTTCTGTCCCTCAGTTTTCTCATCAGTAACATGAGGATAACAACACCTTCCTCAGGATGGTCTGTTAGTTTCCTAGGACTGCTGGGCAAATGACCACAAACTGGGTGGCTTAAAACCACAGAAATATATTCTCTCACTGAAGTCCAAAATCAAGGCATTGGCAAGGCCATGCTCCCTCCCAAGCTTCTCGGGAAGAATCCTTCCTTGCCTCTTCTAGCTCCCTGGTGGTTGCTGGCAATCTTTGGTGTTCCTTGGTTAATGACAGCATAACTCCCATCTCTGCCTCCATTATCCACTAATGGAGACATCTTGTGTCTTCTTTAGGCCTTTGAGTCTCCCTCTTCTTGTAAGAACACCAATCGTTGGATTTTGGATCCAACTTAAACCAATATTACCTCATCTTAACTTGATGATGTTTGCAAAAAGACTCTATTATCCAATAAGGCTACATTCTGTGGTTCTGGGAAGACATGTGTTTTCTGGGGACACTGTTCAACCCAGTACAGGTGGTTATGGTGATTTATCTTTTTTTTTTTTTTTTTGAGATGGAGTCTTGCTCTGTCACCCAGGCTGAAGTGCTTTGGCACAATCTCTGCTCATTGAAACCTCCGCCTCCAGGGTTCAAGCGATTCTCCTGCCTCAGCATCCCGAGTAGCTGGGATTACAGACTCCTGCCACCATGCCTGGCTGATTTTTGTGTTTTTTTTGTAGAGATGGGGTTTCACCATGTTGCCCAGGTTGGTCTCGAACTCCTGACCTCAGGTGAGCCACCTTCCTTGTCCTCCCAAAATGCTGGGATTACAGATGTGAGCCACCATGCCAGATGGTTATGGTGATTTAAATGAAATAAATTATTTCTGGCACCCGGAAGAGACTAGCACATACTCAAAGTTCAGCAAATCATAAGAAGCCACTTTCTCATAACGCTTGACTCATTTGCTGTACAATCCTGTTGCTCCTTTCTCATTTGACATTTACTGTTCTTGGTTATGCTCGCCACCCTCATCTCATGTTCTTCACCGTATTTTAAGGACACCTAAGTGGCTCCCTGATATTTTACCAGGATTTTTCCTTTCTGCCATCATTCTGGGAACCCTAACCGTCACATCAGTGACCCGTCCAACACCCTGCCTCTAATCTGTAGGACCAGGCCCTGGACCTTGTCCTTACCTGTCCGCAATCCCATGGACATTGCAGGTACTCCCTCACTGGCACTTCTCACCCTTTGACCCTGGAATCTCTGCTTCAGTCCCTGTCTTTTCAGTCTCCCATGATGGATCAAGCCAACCACCCCTTTCCCCCATCCTACCTACCCATTGCCTCCAGTGAAAAACCATGTGACCTTACCAAATGGTTTCTCTATGGAATTATAATTGCTGCTCCCATCTGGACCTTTGGAGCTTCTCAAAGACTCTTTTATTCATTTTAAGCAGGTTTCCTTACTCACTTTACCCGGGAGCTATTGGAGCATTACCATGTGTGGGGCTTCTTTACCCACCACTAACCCTGCTTACCCTGTCTCCCACTTTTGCAAGAAAAGGTAAAAGCCATAAAACACAAACGGTGACTTCTTCTCTGCCACTGCATCTCTCTCTGCTCATCCTCCTTTTCCTCTTTACTATCTCAGAGGCAGAACACGATCCCAATTCACAAACATCAGTCTTCTGCCTGGGTTGAATCCCCAATTCTGCCATCTCCCAGCTCCTTTCATCACACCTCCTCCCCTTTTACTCTTTTTTTTTTTTTTTTTAGAAAAAATCTCACTCTGTAGCCCAGGCTGGAGTACAGTGGTGTGATCTTGGATCACTGCAACCTCTGCCTCCCAGGTTCAAGCACTTCTCCTGCCTCATGCCACCACACCTGGCTAATTTTTATATTTTCAGTCTAGATGGGGTTTCACCATGTTGGCCAGGTTGGTCTCAAACTCCTGACCTCAAGTGATCTGCCCACCTCAGCCTCCCAACCCTTACACCTTTCATGCCCTCTCTGTCACCACTGACTCCTTTGCTTGCCCCAGTATATAAACATATTTAAACCCTCCTAAAAAGCTTAAACATCCTAGAAAGTTCCTGATACGGCTTGGCTGTGTCCCCACCATAATCTCAACTTAAACTGTATCTCCCAGAATTCTCACGTGGGTCCCACAGGAGGGACCCAGGGGGAGGTAATTGAATCGTGGGGGCTGGTCTTTCCTGTGCTATTCTGGTGATAGTGAATGAATCTTACAAGATTTGATGGGTTTCCACTTTTGCTTCTTCCTCATTTTTCTCTTGCCACCACCATGTAAGAAGTGCCTTTCACCTCCTGCCATGATTCTGAGGCTTCTCTAGCCATGTGGAATTGTAAGTCCAATTAAACCTCTTTTTGTTCCCAGTCTGAGGTATGTCTTTAGCAGCAGCATGAAAAGCAACTAACACAGTTCCCTCCTTCATCTTCCTTTCCATTGAATTGCTTTAGCTTTCTCCTTTGGAGAGAACCAACTATATTGTAAATGGAGTGACTGCATATGTTTTTTAACTTCTTTGTGCCTTATTTTCCCTACCTGTAAAGGGCTAATAGTACCTACCTCATAGTGTTATTGTAAAGGTTAAATTGTAATATAGTACAGCTCCTAGCACTGTACATTTTATTTTTAGTAGTAATGGGATCCTCTTTGGGCTTTCATAAGACTTAGTCCACAGCACTAGTCTAGCACTGATAAACAATGACATAAGTAGTTATTGGGTATGTTTCTGTTCTCAGAAGTCTGAAGGCTCCTTGAAGAACAATATTCCTATCAATCTTTTTATGCCAAGCACAAAACAGTACATAAGATAAACACATTCTCTCTCTCTCTCTCTGTAAATAATGAATATAAGTAAATGAGTAGTTGAAACCAATTGAATTGGATGGAATAATTTTTTTCCCTGAAGGAAAAAATGGGCTTGACCTAGATTTATATCTGCCTCCATGAGACTGTGCTTTGAGTTCTTGTGATATAGTGGATCTTTAAAATTATTTAATAATTAAAAATCCTTAAAAAGGTTAACTAATAGTTGCTCCCAACGTATAAAGAAGAAAAACAAAGCCTTTCCATGAACAGCTGTGAATTGAGTCCCTACCATCCAGTGGGCAGTGGGCAAGGGGCTTGGGGCTTAGTGGTGAACAAGACAGATGCTGGCCATTGCCCATGCCCTGGAAGTTAGTCCAGTGGAAGATCAGCAGACCTTTACAGACACTTTGGAAATACTGTTTAATTACAACCATGCCAAAGGCTGTGGAGGAGAGCATGGGAGACCCCAACAAGGAGAATTAATCTGGTCCTGCTGGCCACGAAGGACTGGGGAAAAGGAAAGCAATGAGGAGGACTAGCTTGCTAAAGTGGGTAGAGCAGAGGGACCAGCCTGTTTGGATGGAGGTGTTTATAATTATGTATGTATTATGTCTGTGCCACAGCACTCAGCATTCATGTGGAAAAAACCTCAGGAGCGCTGACGCAATGCATTTAGGGAAGGTGATGGATTTCAGGGTGAATAACAGAGACAATGTAACCTGTACATGTGAATAACCTTAAGCAAAAATATAAGCAAATGGAAAAGACATTTTACACAAACTCATCAGCTATTGGTCTGAAGTAAGTAACATGGAACGCTCTTTATGAAACTACTGGTTAGGTGTTTATGCCATGTTGTATTGGTAATTTTCTGGTTGTAAGGCTTTACTTACATACAAGATGTATTTGTTATGTGTGCTCTCTACTAAATACATCTTATATGTTTCAATCCTTGTGTCTTTTCTTCTCTCCTTTAATTTAAATATTACTCCTTGCAAGGACTGCTTCACAATCCAGTCAGGAAACTCCTACTTGCCCAGCTGAAAGTTGTCTTTCCCTTCTAGTGTGTCAATTCGCTATTTAGCTCACTTTGCCACTTCAAATATCTTGTTTTGCATTTTTGGTGTATTTCTGGTATTACTGTCTTTGATCTCTGCAACTATATAGAAAATTTAGGAGCCTCATGCCTATAATCCAGCACTTCGGAAGGCTGAGGTGGGAGAATCCCTTGAGCTCAGCAGTTCAAGACCCGCCTGGGCAACCTAGGGCAATCCTATCTCTACAAATTAAAAAAATAAAAATTAAAAAAAAAAAGAAAATTTAGGAAAGGCTAGGCTGGTCATGTAGAACACACTCATTTGTTGAAAGAATGAATGAATGAATGAATGATAGGGATTAGATCTCACTTATTTAAACAGCTATAGAATCTCTCTATTACCCTGCACCTAGTAGATACATATCTATAAGTGCTGGTAGGTATAGTCAACAGGGGAAAATACTATTTGCGCTTCAGGCTTGCATTTTTCTTGTCCTCTTTCTTAAAATGATAAGGTATGTGCAGTTTTTTTTCCAGGACAATATGAATTTGAAACCTTCCCAGTGAAAACAGTTTACTTTGTCTTTCATATTAGCATTGCTGATTTTATAGGCAGAATAGTCTGCTCAATGAAAACTGGAGCAAGAAATGCAGCTTTTCTCAAGGTAATCTCAAATAGATTCCTCTAGATGGCAAGCAGAGCCATGCAACAAGAGCATTCTCATTGGTGTTGGTTATATATGGTTTTAGTATCTTTTCTCAAGAAAGTCGAAGAAACACTCTTCCTGGCTTATTCTGTGCCACTGGATTATTTTGATTGAGTTGATATATTTGAAAATTCACACCTCTTGACTAGCCAGATGTCCGTTACCACTGGTTTTTCAGGTTCCAATGATTAAACCAAAATAAAAGAAGGTGATGCCATGTCTGGCCAAGTGCAGACACTGCTGGTTGCCAAATCCCCAGCATTCATCACCCAGTTGACATGCTGTTTGCTATTCTAGATGGAGGCAGGCAAGCCTTCAGAAAAGCCAAGCTTCAAGGGAAAACCTGTAAGCAAGTAAGTGTCATTTGGAAATGATTTGATGAATAGGAAACTTATCGGCCAGCCAATATCATATGTGATATATTAGCAAGAATGTTTGGAGCCGACATCGAGGGTTAGGGCTCTTTCCCACATGCCGCCCGTCATAGCTGACACATTACACATGTCTCTGGAGCATAACATATGGCTTCCTGAACTTGCAAATATGGCCTAATGTTCTCTGTTGAAATAGCATCTGTTTAAACAGTCTCCTGGAAAAGTGAGCCATATTCAATAAAATTGTTAATTTCATGTCTGTCAATGTTTCTCTAGAGTCCTTTAAAATATGATTTTGAAGGATCATAGCAACAAATTTGCATTAAGGCATTATCTGCCTCTAAAAGCGTTTTGGAGTATTGGTCCTTAATTGCAAATATTAAAAGATTCATAGAGCATTCGTCAAGAAGGAACAGTGCAGCTCATCAAATTCCAGAAAAATCACCATTTTAGGTACCTAATATGTGCCAGGCTGTTTATGTATGCTGTATCTAATTCTCAGGATAATTTACAAGTAGGTGGGATTTCCTGCCATTTATAGATAAGAACAGGGAAGCTCAGGGACACTGATGACCACATAGAAGTGATGGAACTGGAATTTCAACTCAATAGCACTGAACTCTGAAGTCTGTCTCTTCTTTTCTACATCAGGAATTTTCTTGGGCTTATGGGTGGGCTGGGTGGGGATAGATGTTTAAGCCAGAAATCATATGCAAGTTTTTGTGTGGATGTACATTCTTCTGAGGAAAGTCTGTAACTTTACCAGATTCTCCAGGGGGTCCATGAGGCCTCCAGAAGATTAAGAACCAGATTTTAGCATCGCTCTATCATTTTTTTAAGAGATGAGGAAACAGCAATTGAGACTGAACTGTTCAAAGGCATTTGACCTGATGTTTACTTGACCAGAAACTGAACCACAAGACTTCTTTCTAAATTCTGTGTGTATGTGTTTTGTATGCCTGAAGGGGGATGGTGAGGGAAGGAGAAGGAAATAGAAATAAATTGCGTATAGAGAAAAGTATACAAAATGATGTATCGTCTAACAAGTAGTTATAAAGTGAGCATCTGCAGAGCCACTAATCAGGCCCTGAAACAGAGCAAGTCCCAGAATGGTCCCAGTCTTCTCTTCCTGATTGCACGCCACACCTTTATCCCAATCATGATCTTTACTTTTACAGTGACCTTATCCTTATTTTGCTGTATGATTTTTTTTTTTTTTTTTTTGGAAATGGAGTCTCGCTCTTGTCACCCAGGCTGAAGTGCTTACTACAACCTCCATCTCCTGGGTTCAAGTGATTCTTATGCCTCAGCCTCTGGAGATGCTGGGATTATAGGTGCCCACCACCACGCCTGGCTAATTTTTGTGTTTTCACAGAGATAGGTTTTTCACCATGTTGGCCAGGCTGGTCTCGAACTCCTGACCTCAAGTGATCCACCCACCTCAGCCTCCCAAAGTGTTGGGATTACAGGCATGAGCCACCTCACCCAGCCTATAATTTTATCATCTGTGTATACATCCCTAAACACTGTGTTCCATGTTTCCTATTTCCATCTTTATGTGCATGCAGTCATACTGCTGTGGGTTTTCTTGTGTGTGTCTTGCTTCTTTCACAAATACTGTTTTTAATACCCATCCGTGTTGTTGTATATAGTTGTAGTTTGTTCATTTTCATTGATGTTTGGTATTCTGTCATTTGACTATTACATAATTTATGTATCCATCATCTGTTATTAGAAATTCAAGTTATTTATAATTCTTGCCTTTTATGAGCAATGCTTTTGTTAACATTCTAATACATGTCTTATATACAGGTTGAGGAAAGACCAATATTTACTCAGCTTTCATGGGAGACAAAATACCTAGTTCTATAAGAAAATAGTGAAGAATTCTCTTCCTGGGCCCACTTCCTTAGTGCCTTGTAGAGGAAGAAAATTCTTTCAAGTAAATTCTCCTGTTAGCCTTAGCATAGGTTCCAGTTGTCCTCAAACTAGCAATAAAAATCAAAAGATGCACTTGTTGAACCTAAGTGATTCCAGGGCTTCACCCCAGACTTCCAGGGTCAGAATCTGCCAGATGGGGCCTGGGCGTCTGCAGATTTAACAAGCACCCAGGTGATTCTTGTGACTGGGAGACACCACCTTCACCCTGATTGAATTTATAAGGCTGGGCTCCTTCATTGGAAAGAGATTTGAAGAAAGTGTTCACATGATTAAAATCTTGGAAAATTGGCCTTTTGTTTAAAAAGTTAAGGTAGTTGGATTTATTTAGCCTATTAGAAATCTGAAACATGATTTAATAATTGTGTGCAAAAGAATGAAACTTTTGTAAATGAAAAAACCAATGTTTGCTAAGTCAAGAAAAATTTGGGTCAATCAACCTTCTGCTAAAATCAGCAACAAATACTGAGCATTTACCAGGCACCATGGGGGTAGGAAATGAAGCCTGTTCTCAGTGCCTTCAGGGAGCTAAAGACAGACAAACTGTATGCTCTCGAACTAAAACCAGGATGCGATATTTCATCAAGTCTAGACCGTGGGCTTTGGTTGAGATGGGTGAGTGGGTGGGCCCTCAGGGATGCCTTAGGGTAGAGGAACAGAGAGAGGTCACCAGGAAAGGGTGGAGAGAACCTGCAGGGCTTGAGCCAGGCTTTAGAAACACGCGGGTGGATGGGATGACAGAGCATTCTGAAGCAGTGGCTGCTAGTGCTCTTATTGTGATCCTCCAGTAAGAAATATATATACATATATATATGCTTTTTAAGAAGAAATTAAATATTCTTTAAAAAAATACATAGCTGTATATATATGGTTTTTTTTTTTTTTTTTTTACATCTCCCTTTGTCACCCAGGCTGGAGTGCAGTTGTGCAATCTCAGTTCACTGCAACCCCCACCTCCCGAGTTCAAGCAATTCTCGTACCTCAGCCTCCCAAGTAGCTGGGGTCACAGGCATGAGCCAATGTGCCCAGCCAAGAAATATATTTTCTATCATCCTTCAGCATACACATACATGTAATAAACCAAAGCTTCATAAGACATTTAACTTTATTAAAGGTGGTGCATCTGATGTTTTCTATTTTTCAATTTTCTTTTAACATGTTAGGTTAACCGATAAGCCATATAGTGTTCATATAGTTGAAAACTATAAGAGGACCAGAAGCCCAGTGTGGAAGCACAGTCAGTTCTTTCCTGTGGAGGGCATGCTAGTTAGAGGAGGGGCTTTTCATGGGAAGTGGTGAGAGGTGATATTGTTAGTTTGATGGTGGTCTCCAGAAGCCTTCATTGATTCTACAGTATGAATTGCTTTGGGATGTTATGATAAAATTTCAAACTTCACCTATTTATTTGACCAGCTCTACTTTTGGACAGTAGATTGACCAAGGTGACTTTCTGAGATATCTTTTGATGCTTGGGGGTGGGGGTAGGGGAGAGGAATTTGGTTCTGGATTCTAAAGAACAGTGACTCAAAGTGCTTATTAGACATCTGTTTTGTCTCATGTTGTGATTGGCTATGGGAATTTTTGTATAGAATATGGTACTGGAGCCGGGCACCGTGGCTCACACACCTGTAATCCCAGCACTTTGGGAGGCCAAGGTGGGAGCATCACTTGAGGTCAGGAGTTTGAGACTAGCCTGGCCAACATGGTGAAAACCCATCTCTACTAAAAATACAGATATTAGCTGGGTATGATGGCAGATGCCTGTAATCCCAGCTACTCAGGAGGCTGAGGCAGGAGAGTCGCTTGAACCCGGGAGGCAGAGGTTGCAGTGAACCAAGATCACACCACTGTATCCCAGCCTGGGTGGAAAAAAAAAAAAAGAATATGAAACCAGTTAGAGTAGTTTTATAGGAGAAGATGAGAGGATGAAGGAAGTATCTCCATGGGCAAGTTTAGGAAGGAAAAGGAATGGGATCTTGAGTGCTGTGCTTCTGGAAGGGGCAAGGTGTAGCCAGTTGTGCATAGCAGAGCTAATTGCAAGTATGATTAGTGGCCTGGCCCAGAACTAGACAACTCTGCTACTGATCAGAATCTAGATTCCTGGATCACAGGTCCAACTGAGACCCTTCTTGGCTGCCACTTTTAGCATGCTTGTGAGAATTTTAAGAGTAAAACTCTTAAAAATACTTTATTTTTAGGGATGGCGTCTCACTGTGTTGCCCAGAGTGGTCTCAAACTCCTCAAGCAGTCCTCCTTCTTTGGTCTCACCAGTGGCTGGCATTACAGTTATGAGCTACCATGCCCAGCAGGAGTAAAATTCTTACCTTCTCTGCTCTTTTCCCAACCTAGCGTCTACTTTCTGTGAACCCCATCTGCAGCACTTATTGAATGGTGTTGTGGATTACTTATTGAAGATTTGCCTGTTCTCTTTGTCTGCTCCAAGGGAAAAGTCAATTCTGGCCTGCACTGAGGAGAGGCTCTAGGTAGAAGAGAAGCATTTCAAATCACTAGAAATGTAGCACTGACCTTGTCCTCCAAAGAGTAGGATAGGAAGGATCTCTCCCACCATGTCTTATAGAAATTGAACTCCCTAAAGATCCACATGGGACTAATTTCCGGGAACCCCTGCAATCGCATTTTTCTCTACTTGAGAGTGGAGTGCCTTAGCAACGTTGAAAAGGAAAATCCTTTCATGTGGCCGTTCCTTTGCTTGAGTACTTTCAGTCCTGTCCTCTGAGATTTCATATCCTTTTGATCTTCCCAGTCTAGTTTTAATTTGTTCAGTTTAGGTTAGAGAAGGATTTTGAAAAACAATACTTCCCTCTTTTAGGATTATATAGGTAGGGATCATTGGTCCTAAATGGTCTTTGGTAAACTTTCCCTCCCTTTTTTCTTTGCTTGTAAAATGCACTCTGGGGAAAATAAGCTGCACTGTGTTTCTTGGAGCTTGTCCATTTGCTGCAGTTGTTTGTACAGTTAAGTTATGCTTTCCATTCCACCACTAACTAATGATTGTGTGAGGAACACCATAATTCTTGTGTTTCCCCACAATAGGAAGCTTGATTGGTAACTAAAGACAACATCTAATGTCTTCTTTGTGAGTAAATTGCTGTATTAGGAGCGTGGCTGAATGGGTCCAGATACATTCTTACTCTGTTACATATATGAAGTCAAGGAGAGCTGCACTGTTCTATGTGGTAGTCCCTGGCTAACGGCACGTGAAGTCTCAAAGTTAAAAATTCACTTCTTCAGCAGCACGAGCCACATTTCCAGTGCTCAGTAGCCACATATGGCTCATGCAGTATTGACGTTTTGGGCCAGATTATTCTTGGTGGAGGTAGGGGGCCTGTCCAGTGCATTTGTGCATTGTAGGCGTTAAGCAGCACACCTGGCCTCCACCTACTCGATGCCAGTAGTGCTCTGTAGAGATAACAACCAGAATGTTTCCAAAGATTGCCAAATGATCCCACAGGGGCAAAACAAATCCTGATTAAGATTCACTGGCTTTGTGGCTATCGTATTCAAAAGCTCAGGTAGAGAACATTTCGATGATGGCAGACAGTATTGTTCTAGAATAATCCCTAGCAGAATTTGGGGAATTTTATGTAATAAGAATTTTGAGCTTTGGAGGAATCGTAGTGGACATCCAGTCCAAAGCCTGGGGAAACTGAGTCACAGAAAGATTTATGGGTGACTTAAAGTCACACTACATGTGTCAATCTGGAGCCTGGACTTCAATTTCATGCAGCCCAGAGAACAAGCTCCTGATTTTTTTCAAACCTGCACTCAGTGTTGGCTGAGGGGGGAGGACAGAGTCCTAAAAACTGGGAATGGGGCTGGGCACAGTGGCTCATGTCTGTAATCCCAGCACTTTGGGAGACCAAGGTGGGCAGACCACCTGAGATCAAGAGTTCAAGACCAGCCTGGCCAACATGGTAAAACCCTGTTGCTACTAAAAATACAAAAATTAGTCAGGCATGGTGGCACATGCGTATAGCCCCAGCTGCTTGGGAGGCTGAGGCAGGAGAATCACTTGAACCCGGGAGACAGAGGTTGCAGTGAGCCGAGATTGTGCCACTGCACTCCAGCCTGGTGACAGAGCAAGACTCCGTCTCAAAAAAAAAAAAAAAACCAAAACTGGGAATGGTTCATTCCTGAGACGTTCAGAGATGCAAATTTTGGGCATGTCTCTTTTATCTCTCCCTGACTTGTGACTTTAAGCCCCTGCATAGAGGCTAGGGTTGGGAGAGTGACTGGGACATTTGGTGGACAAACTCCTGTTTGGGTTCCTCATTTTCATCAGTATAGAGATTGGGGACACACTCCTGGGGCCATGGAAGCCTGACATCCTGTGAAATTTCTTCTTTTTAGCTTTTAAATCTTCAGTATCTTCTCTGTCTGCTTCCTTGTAGGGGTCCATGGTAAAGACGTTAATACGAAATACCTGGAGATTCATCTCTTCAGAGGTCACAAGGAAGCAGAGTCTATAAAAAGCTTTGGGAAGGGAAAAGCAGTCTTGCCCAGGGTGTGGTGTCCACAGCTGAAGGGGTCAGAAAGCGGGAGACGACTAGAAGGCAGCCGGGGTTGGAAAGTGCCCAGCGTCTTCCCTTCATCCCCTCTCTCCTGCATCAGTCCCGTGGGCTTCCACACCTCCCAATGACTCCTTAGTCACTGGCCCTATTATTCTCTCATTCCTCTGCTCCCAAACCTTCAGCGGCTCACTGCTGCCTTTCATGTCTTTCTTAATCTTAACATTCAGGACCCATTTGCTCTTCTGTAAAAATCATCTCTTCCCCTCCTAAGTGTAGAAACAGTTTTGCACATGAGTGCCTTACTGTTACTGTGGTTTGCAGAATTATTCAGTTGGGGTTTGGCATTGACGGTGATCGAGGCTTTGCTCAAAGCTCTTTGATGTTTCATAGCTTGTTCAGGAAGAAGTTTTGTTTCTGGTGAGACTTTGTTAAGTTGGTAGCTCGGACAACTGCCCAAAATCAGTGTCCAGCCCCAAATTCAGGGCCTGTTAAACGGACCAGGAAGAGAGGCATAAAAGCAGATGAAGAATTGTGTCTCTGTCCACCTCCGGCAACCTCGAGCTGCTGGTTTTGTTCTGTAACATGGTGGACTGAGTGAGCTGTGGATGAGGTCAAAGGCCAACGTGCTGAGGAACAGCTGTCCAGTTCAGCTAGAAATTAGCTAATGGTTAAACCGGCCTTGAGGTCTTTTAAAATTGCTTCATATTCCCAGTTTTAGTTAAAAGAAGTGACTTTATCTCAGGGTTTGGTGACTGGCTGTGATTTCATTGAACTATTTATGTTTTCTTTTGGGAAAGTGGCATTCTTGGGTGTCTCCATGGTGAAGGGGAAGGTATTTAGAAACACACTCACTTGAGAGCAGGTTTTAATTTGAGCAACAGGAGGGTGGAAGGCGGTGAGGACCGCGGCCCTGCTGGTCCGCGAGGCTGTGGCTGATGTTGTTCACGACCTCTGTTTCTTCTCTTTCTCTCCAGACCAATGAGTGGAACAAGAACGATGACCGGCTGCTGCAAGCTGTGGAGAATGGAGACGCAGAGAAGGTGGCCTCCCTGCTTGGCAAGAAGGGGGCCAGTGCCACCAAACACGACAGTGAGGGCAAGACCGCGTAAGCTGAAACACTGGTTTGCGGATGTGCTGGTTCTGGGTTGTTGGGGTGTTCTCTGGAATCCTTGGTATCCACAGGGGAATTTCACACATGTTCCCTCCCCACTCTCATGTTTAAATATGTTAGAAGATATTTTAATCTAGCTCCTTTCCCTCCAAATTCCAAGTCACACATGGAGCTTTACCTTGAATGGGGATACGCATGCCCAGTTATAAGCAAAGGTTTTACCTACCAAGATTGCAACCAATTGTAGGTAGGACATGAATTCTGTCTCAGATAAGAAACAGCATAAAACAGAATAAAATATTTTCCTATAACCCTCAAACCTTACTGTTAATTTATTTTAAACTATTTATTTGAGCTTCCTTAGCAGATCAGTAAGTACATGAGTAGTATGATTCTGCTCTATGGTTTGCTGTATGTGGTACTCTTGCTTGCCATAATTAAAGCTGTATATTTAAGTATTTGTGTGTGTTTGTGCATGTGCATGTATTGTTTATATCCATTCTGACGTTGGGAGTGTTGTGGAGAAAGCACTGACCTTGGAGCCAGATAGATGTCTCACAGGAGCTCTATCACTTATGAGTTGTGTAATCCTTGAGCCTCAGTTTCCTTATTATAAGATAGAGATGTTATTAGTTAACTGTTAGAGTGGCTTTGAGGATAAAATGAAATAATATTGTAAGTTGGGTGCTCTCAGAAGCAGGTCCTGAGACAAGGATTTCAGTGCGAGTAGTTTTTTTTTTTTAACATGTCAAATAATATTTGTGTAATTACTATGAAACACACAAAGTAGTAGTATATATTATTTAGGGATGTATACACACATACAATGCAAGTAATTTCTGTAGCCAGTGATCCCAGGAAGCATGGGAAAGGAAGAAACCTGTATTTTTAAGGTGTGTTTTTGACAGGTTTCAACTTTGTCACTCTTTCTTAATGAGGATTCTGGGAATCTGTTTAGACCTAAAACAGGGTTTGGCTATGCTGCCCAGGCTGGACTCAAACTCCTGAGCCCAAGCGATTCTCCTGCCTCAGTCTCCCAAGTAATTGGGACTACAGGCATGTGCCACCATACCAGGCTACTCTCTGTTTTTATAAATAAAGTTTTATTAGAACACAGCCACACCCATTCATTTAGGCATTGTTTATGACTGCTCCCACACTACAAAGGCAGAGTTGAGTAGTTATAGCAGAGACCACATGGCTCACAAAGCCCAGAGTATTTGGCCTTTTACAAAAAAGGTTTCCTTATCCCAGGTTTATAGTATGACTCAGAGTTATTCCTCCCAAGGAGTAAGGAGCCTGGGATATCTGACCCTTATCTCCTCTCCCTTATAGGTTAAGTGCTGGCAGAGCACGGTGGCTCCCACCTGTAATCCCAGCACTTTGGGAGACTGAGGCAGGCAGAATCACTTGGGGTCAGGAATTTGAGACCAGCCTGGCCAACATAGCGAAACCTGTCTCTACTAAAAATAGAAAAATTAGACAGGCAGAGTGGTGTGCACCTCTAATCCCAGCAACTCAGGAGGCTGAGGCAGGAGAATTGCTTGAACCTGGGAGGCGATTGCAGTGAGCTGATATCACACCACTGCACACCAGCCTGGGCGACAGAGCAAGACTTTGTATCAGGGAAAAAAAAAAAAGGTTGAGTGCTACTCTAGGGGCCATCATGGTCATGGCAAGAAAAAATCTCAGGGGTTCCCAACCCCCAGGCCACAGACTAGACCAGTACTGCTTACAGCAGAAGATGAGCATTGGTTGTGCAAGCGGCTTCCTCTGTATTCACAGCCGCTTCCCATCACTCACATGACTATCTGAGCTCTGCCTCCTGTCAGGTCAGCGGCAGCATTAGATTCTCATAGGAGCACAAACGCTATTGTGAGCTGCGCATGCAAGGGATCTAGGTTGTGCACTCCTTATGAGAATCTAATGCTTGATGATCTCTCACTGTCTCCCATCACTCCCAGATGGGATGATCTAGTTGCATAAAAACAAGCTCAGGACTGCCACTGATTCTACATTATGGTGAGTTGTATAATTATTTCATCATATATTACGGCATAATAATAATAGAAATAAAATGCACAATAAATGTAATGCGCTTGAATCATCCCAAAACCATCCTCCATTCCTGGTCTGTGGAAAAATTGTCTTTCACAAAACTGGTCCCTGGTACCAAAAAGGTTGGGGACTGGTGGCCTAAAGGGATGTGGGAAGGGCACTGTCAGCTGTAGGTGCTATATATAAAGAGTGGCATAGCACACAGCCCACGGTAGGCACTTGATAAAGACAGTCACCTTCCCTGCTCATCCTGGATGAGTAGTTCTCAATTGTGGCAGCTTCTGCATTCAAATCACCTGGAGTGCTTTTTAAAAATATTGATGCCATGGCTGACACTTGCAGTCCCAACACTTTGGGAGGCTGAGGTGGGTGTATCACCTGAGGTCAGGAGTTTGAGACTAGCCTGGCCAGCATGGATAAACCCTGTTTCTACTAAAAATACAAAATTAGCTGGGCGTGGTGGCACATTCCTATAATCCCAGCTACTCTGGAGGCTGAGGCAGAAGAATCACTTGAACCCAGGGAGGCGGAAGTTGCCATGAGCCTAGATTGTGCCATTGCACTCCAGCCTGGGGAACAAGAGCGAAACTCCATCTCAGAAAAATATGTATATATATGTTGATCAGATGCTTGGAATCTCTTGGTCTGGGGAGCGGCCCAGAAATGGATAGCTTTTGTTCCAAGGTTGGTGGTGGTAGATGCTGGGGCTTTTGGTTTCCCTTTTGAACCACTTCTTGTCCTTCTTTCCCCTACTCTCCTCAGTCCAGGTTTGCACATGTTTGTGCAAGACAACCTCTTCGAGTCATCCCAGAGAAAGAGGAGAGAAATGTCTGTGATAGTTTTGTTCAAGATAGTACTTACTAAAGAGAAAACAAAATTTAGATGAGCAGCTTGGCTACAGTTGTGATCACCTTAACAAATTTGAACCTTTTCTTCATAAGGTATTTATTACATGTAGAATAGATAGTCACACTGTTATTTTATGTTCTCTCTCTCTTTTTATTGTGGTAAAATGTCTATTAGATAAAATTTACCATTTTAACCATTTTAAAGTACACAATGTAGTGGCATTAAGTATATTCACTATGTTACACAACTATCGTCACTTTCTAGTTCTGGAACTTTTTCATCAACCTGAAGGAAACCCTGTGCCTTGAAAGACTCACTCCCAACCTCTCCTCCACTGCCCTGGCAACCACGAATCTGGTTTCTGTCTCTAGATTTGCCAGCTCTGGATATTTTTTATAAAAGTAATCATATAATATGTGGCCTCTTGTCTCTGCCCCTTTCACTTAGCATAATGTTTTCAAAGTTCACCCATGCTGTAGCTTCTATTAGTACTTCATTCTATTCTCTTTTCATAGTAGACATATACATAGCAGTTATGTAAAAGTCACCACCTCCATTTTGCAGATAATAAAACTGAGGCCCACATATCACAGCTGTCCCTGAATTTACCTTTGTTTGTGTGTGTGAGAGAGGGAGAGAGAGAGAGAGAGAGAGAGAGAGAGAGAGAGAGAGAGGGAGGGATGGAGGGAGAGGGAGAGAGAGAGGGAGGGAGGCAGTGTCTCACTCTTTCGCCCAGGCTGGAGTGCAGTGGTGCGATCACAGCTCACTGCAGCCTCAACCTCACAGGGTCTAGTGGTCCTCCCACCTCAGCCTCTCATTTAGCTAGGACTACAGGCACACAACATTGCACCCAGCTAATTCTGGTTTTCTTTTGTTTTTGTAATGATGGGGTCTTGCTGTATTGTCCTAATGATCCTCCCACGTCAGCTTCCCAAAGTATTAGGATTACAGGCATGAGCCACCATTCCCAGCCTTCTATTTTCTAGAGAGCTTTTGTGGTAATTTTGCTCTGGAATCTACAGTTGTGTGTCCATCTAGAGGCTTGATTTTGACCCTCAAGGTCTTTTCTTTGGCCCTACCCCACTCACCTACATCCTCTCTCCCTGCTGTTTCGTCTGGAGGTGGAGCTCTCTGCTGCTGCCCTCCCCACAGGTCAGAATGTCCAGTTGTACACTCAGGTTCTATGTCCAGTCCAAAATGCCATCCTCCCTGGTTCTCTTCATCCTTTATGACTTTTCTTCTCTTTGAAATACTAGAAATCTTGATTTAGAACCTGGTATATTTGATTATTTTATTTCATTTATTTAGTGACGGGGTCTTGCTATTTTGCCCAGGCTGGATTTGAACTCTTGGGCTCAAGTGATCCTCCTGCCTCAGCCTCCTGAGTAGCTGAGACTATAAGGGATGTACCACCACACCCACCTTTATTATATCGAATGAACAGGAACAACAACAGAAATGTCTCCATTCTAAGAACACCTTTGTTCTCTGAAAGGCTTGAATCCCACACAATACGGTAAAGCACCCTAGGAACAGGGATGGTATAATCTTGTTGTTTTGGTCTTTCACATTGTTCTAAACCCAAAGGAAGCCTTCAGTTGGGATTTGTGGACATGACTTTGCAGCGTGATTCTTGTGGAGAAAATATTCTTTTTTTGCTGATAATATCTTATGAGTAAATTGCTTAGAAGTGAGTTAACTTGGATTCGGAGGGGAAAGAATTCTTCTGGTGAACATCACAACCTCACCTGGCTCTCCAGCTTCCAGGCCAATTTAAATAGAGAAGTACTCAACCTTTACCACCTAGAGAGTCAGGCAGCCTAGAAAGTCCCAAGAATGTGGCAACAAAGGCAGGCATCTCCACAGACGCTGTCCAGGAGCCTCCATAACCCAAGGTCAATAACCACATGGGTGGTTGGCTAATGCCTTAAGACTTTTGAATTTCTTTCTGGAATATTTCCTTTCAGGGAAAGATAATGCTTGCTAGGAAATTTTCTTCCTCTAAGACTGATCAAAGAGGGGTTAAAAAAAAAAGTAAAAGCAATTGAATGACTGGAATTCATTTCGGAAAAGAAGAAAGGAAGGGTGGTGTCTTGGGTAGGAAGGGAACAAAATAGAGCAGGGCCAAGAGTTATAGCTGCAGGCTGTGTTTATGGAGTCAGGCCTGACATGCCTCTGCCCAGCTGTTCTCTTTCCGTGGTAGATGTGAGGAAGTGGGAGGAGGTCATTGCCCTGAAACCTCTTACTGTAGAAGAGTCTAATTGTTTCAAGATGGGTTTCCCTACATTTGGATGTACATTTAATTAAAGTTATGTGTGTTTGTCTTAGGAACAACCAGACTAAATAAAATCACTGCTGGCACTGTAGTATTTGAACAAATACCACCTGGGCATGTGTGTGTGCACTTGTGTGTTTGTGTGTGTGGGGTGTGTGTGTGTGTGTTTGTGTGTGTCTGTAGCATTTTATGTAGCCCACTTTTCAGAAATCGGGTCTTTTTGGCTATGAAAGCAAGAATCTGTGAGTATTTTTAGATGATTCTGTGGAGCTTGACTATAAAGTGGGGGAGGTAGGCCTTGAACTTTAGAAATCACTGCGAAAAACGTGAACTTTAGAAATCCCTGTGTAAAGGGCTTCTCTGGCTGGTGGCCCGTTGCACATTCTCTTTTCCTGTTTTCTCAGAATTGGGAAGTGTTTGCTATTTCACACCAGCAGTTCAGTCTTGGAAACCAAGTTATACCACCTGATTGGCTTTCTCCAGTCGTCTCACGTGCAGCTGCCAGATTAATTTCCCTAACACGACTACATGCTATTTCTGTAATTGCAGCCTCCTTCCTTCCCTGTGAAGTCATCCTATGTCTTTCCTAAGACCTGTTGATATTTGTCAGAGTGATAAACTGAAGACTATAATTACTGTATCCCCTCTACTTTGAGTCATATAGATTTTTGAAGTTGAGATAACCTCTTTTTATACTTCGCAAATATGCTCAAATGTTTGTGTTTCATTAATCTACTCGTTGGGAAGGTACTCCCTGGGTCCAAAATGTTCCAGACTTTATCATAATACAAAAGGAGAAAATATGCTCCTGGCCTCAAGATGCATAACCTCTAGTTAGAAAGACAAGGCCAGTGAAAATGCTGGAGAATAATTAGATGCTGACCTGAAAAATACTGCATGTAAGGTGTTTAGGACAGAAAAGAGCTCGTGAGACACCAGAGTTGCTAAGAAATGCTTCCTGCCTGAAGTCTGATGTGAGGTTGGCGTTGTAGAATGGATTCAGTAGGGTTTGGGTGGGTACAGGGAAACAGGGGTACAGGTAACAGTATGAACAGATGCCACCCTATATTGATTGTTTTGGTTTTTTTGAGACCGGAGTCTAGCTCTGTTGCCCAGGCTGGAGTGCAGTGGGGTGGTCTCTGCTCACTGCAGCCTCCTGCTTCCTGGGTTCAAACTATTCTCCTGCCTCAGCCTCCCACGTAGCTGGGATTAAAGGCGCCTACCACCACGTCTGGCTAATTTTTTTATTTTTAGTAGACATGGGGTTTCACCATGTTCCCTAGTCTGGCCTCGAACTCCGGACCTCAAGTGATCTACCCACCTTGGCCTTCCAAAGTACTGGGATTACAGGCATGAGCTACCATGCCCAGCAGCCCTAAATTCAACCCTAAATTGAAAAGGAAACAATGACACCATGGCCATGCTCTCTTTCCCTTCTTTAAGAGCTCCTCAGAGCAACATGAGTTCAGGGCCTCACTCACTAGATCATTGGTACTCAACTCGACTCCTATTAGAATCATCTGGGCAGCTTTGACAAATGCTGGTTCCACCTGCAGAGATTCTGGTTTCCTTGGTATGGCATGCATAAATCAGCATAAAAATGGATTAATGCGATTGGTAAGATCACAGTATTTTTCATTTTGGAGCTATTTTCAAAGTTGGATTAAGTATATTGAGAATGAAGGATTTTACACATTTAAATGGGTAATTGTTGCCCAGGGTCAAAGCTCTTTGGCTTTGCTTTTCCTCTGTCCCTCCACTGGCTGGACCTGCCCCGAATGCAGAGGTCAGGAGAGCCTGGGAAATGTAGTTGGCTGTGATAGAGAGCAGAGCAGGGGAGGATGGGGATGGATCTCAGAACCCACAGCAGCCAGTGACCTACACTCAGCCACTATCACACTGGGGTCGCTGGAGCAGGAGATTCTCATGTTGAGCAGCAACCAGCTTGCTCAGAGGCTGAAGCACATAAGCTCATTAGTGTGTGTCAGTCCTTTAGGAACACTCCTGCTTTCCCCGCTCAGTTCCTGCCTTCCACGATGCTGCCGCCATCACCACCACTCATTCCACAGAGTCTGGTGTATCATTCAAGGCCTAATTTGCCATCTCTTTCATGAAGCCTTTTCTAAAATTTCCAAAGTGAGCAAGTGAGCTTCTCTCTTGCCACTGCCTCTCTGAAATCACCTAGGATTTGATGGATTTTGGTTACCTAGGTACTTATCTGATTTCTATTATCAAATTTATCAGAGCGAGAGCCCAATCCTTTCTAAAAAGAAAGGAATTGTTTCTTATTAATTATGTTAATACCGAATGCCCCAACACTGGGCTAGGGGCTTTCACCTGTGTCATTCATTCAGCCAGCAGTTTATTCTTTCACCGATCTTAGAGACCTTGTTAATTTCCATCAGGTGTTTCCCATCCGATGCTCCCAATCACCCTGAAGTAACTTTACGAAGAGAGAAGTGGGGACCAGAGAAGTTCTGGAATCAGTACAAATCACCTGTTCTAGATACTGGAGTCTGAGGGTGTGTCGGTGAATACAAGATAGAAATCATTTGCCCTAATGGAGATTTCATAATGCCCAAGTACCATTTCCAGACCGCCCTTAGGAAACCAGACAATCCTGAAGAAAAAGAACAAATGCCCTGGTTAAATGTCATGGGGTGATTCACGCCTGTAATCCCAGTATTTTAGGAGGCTGGGATGGATAGAGAACTTGAGGTCTCACAAGCTCGAGACCAGCCTGGCCAACATGGCGAAACCCCATCTGTACTAAACATGCAAAAATTAGCTGGGCATGCAGACGCACACTTGTAATCCCAGCTCCTGGAGAGGCTGAGGCACATAAATCACGTGAACCTGGGATGCGGAGGAGGTTGCAGTGAGCCAAGATGGTGCCACCGTACTCCAGCCTGGATGACAGAATGAAACCCAGTCTCAAAAAAAAGGGCGGGGGCGTGGTGGTTCCTCAGCCCTTGAGAATGTGGTCTTTCATCTCAGTGTCCTCTCCCTCCTGTCCTCAGAAGTAGTACTGCTGATTCTATTAATTAGCACATCATGGGCACTTGAAGGACAGCAATCCTGTTTTTATAGTCTTCATTTTTTTACATGCTGGTATTTTATTATACCTTTTGAACAGGGAAAGGCAACAAATGGTTCCATCTCAAACTTCCTGCTACCTCGGTTCCTAATAGAAGTAGTGATCAGCTATTGCAGCTGCCTTTGAAATCGCTGAAAGCCAGGCAGCCCATCACTTCTCTGCTGAAAAGATTTCTCTCTCTGGACAAAAGGGTTAATTCTCACTGGCATAGTAGAATTTAGTTTTTCAAGGCTTCTATAACTAAAGCTATAAGATAGTACTACTTTCCTTACCCTCAGAGTATAATCTGAAATGGGAATCCAGACCTTTTAATCCTATTGTTAGGATTGGCCCACTGAAATATTGTGTGAGCTAAGCTTCGTTTGAACTCAGTGACCTAGAATTTAGATATTGCAGCAAATGAGTGCCATAGAACACGTGGTAGGCTGGGATGGAATCCTAGACTTTTAGAGGGAAAAGGTTTTAGTAATTCTGTAGATCAGATAAGTACACTGAAACCAGTGAATTTGAGTGACTTTAAATTGTCCCATAGCTTGGGGATGGCAGAGTTGAGACCAAAATCAAGGACTAATGACTTTTAATTTACACTTTTTTTTTTTTTTTTTTTTAAGACAGAGACTCACTCTATAGCCCAGGCTGGAAAGTAGTATCAGGATCTCAGCCTCACTGCAACCTCTGCCTCCTGGGTTCAAGCAATTCTTGGGCTTCAGCCTCATGATTAGCTGGGATTACAGGCATGTGCCACTATACCTAGCTAATTTTCTATTTTCTAGTGGAGACTGTGTTTCACCATATTGGCCAGGCCGGTCTTGAACTCCCGACCTCAAGTGATCCACCCACCTTGGCTTCCAAAAGTGCTGGGATTACAGGCATGAGCCACTGAGCTTGGCTCCAGTTTATACTTCTTTCTACTGTGCCATTGGTCCTAAAAATTTAATGTGTTTAAGAGTCACCTTTGGGGAAGGGGAGCTTGCAGGGCTCCTCCCCTGGTATCAGGACAGGATCCCGACATGGCGCATGTCCAACCCATTCGCTGGCGACGCGGCTGCTGCAGGTCGTGGAACCGTACTTTGAGAACCACTGCATGACACTGTTGGGAAGCAGTATCAAGCTCATATAAAGGACGCAGCTTTCTCTCCTAAGAACGCATATTACAGCTTGAGAAACATGTCTGTTTATGCCAGTATCTAGGTGTGCCTTGATGTGAGGAAACCCAAAAACTTCAGGCTAAAATAGCAAATTCAAAACTAAAGATTTGCATGGCCTAAAAAAAATTAATTCTGTGTGCTAGGAAAATTGCAATAAACAAAGTCTCTGCCCTCATGGCACACACAGTCTAACGGGGCAGACAGGCAACAAACAAATGCCTCTTTACTGTATTGTTCAGTCCATTCAAGAAAATAAAGAGGACACCGGCCTGTTAGAATAAGCCTGGGGAAGGAAGGCCTCTCGGCAGATTCCTGAATGGAGTGAGGGATTCAGCTGTGCACTTTTCTGCAGGAATGGCTCTCCTGGTGGAGGGAACTGAAAGGCAAAGGCCCTGAGGTGGGAGGACGCTTGATGTGCCCAAGAAACAGCAGACAGCCCAGTGAATAGGGAGAGTGCTAGAAAGAGGGTCAAAGAGGGAGCCAGGACACTGCGTATAGAGCCCTGTATGCTACAGGAGGGAATTTAGATTAAATCCTAATTTTAAATACCTATTTTTAAAAAATATGATCTATTATCATTAAAAATAGTTTTAGGCCAGGCGTGTGGCTCACACCTATAATCCCAATACTTTGGGAGGCCAAGGCAGGTGGATCACCTCAGGTCGAGAGTTTGAGACCATCCTGGCCAACATGGTGAAACCCCCATCTCTACTAAAAATACAAAAAATTAGCCAGGTATGGTGGTTCGTACCTGTAATCCTAGCTACTCGGGAGGCTAAGGCAGGAGAATCGCTTGAACCCAGGAGGCAGAGATTTCCGTGAGCTGACATAGCGCCACTGCACTCCAGCCTGGGTGACAGCGAGACTCCATCTAAAAACAAAATAGTTTTAATCCTGCTTTTTAAAATGTGATTTAATATCATTAGTTTTTTCTCTCCAGAAAGACATCATATAAAAAGACTACAGTTGTTGAGCAATGTTCAGTTTATGAATATTGAGAAATGCTGAGTGTATGATAGAATATATTGTT
Organism: Cebus imitator; assembly: GCF_001604975.1. Taxonomy (NCBI): domain Eukaryota; kingdom Metazoa; phylum Chordata; class Mammalia; order Primates; family Cebidae; genus Cebus; species Cebus imitator. The sequence continues at coordinate 3,138,066 of NW_016107520.1, read as the reverse complement.
TGTTAGGAAGAACGATGGCAAGGAAAACCTAGCCGCCATGTCCCACCCTGCCACCACCCCGCCAAGTAGAAAACTACTTGGAGCATTCCAAAGTGGCAGGACAACATATAAATATTATATACCTGTTAAAACAGTTATTTAAGATATCTTACCCAGCTCCTGGGACTCCCTTGTGGAGAATACTTCTTAGGTTGTTTGTGATCAGCGGTAAGCGGGCACCAGCTGCCTACTTGGCGTTTTGTGTTATGAGAAAATACTGAACACCTGTTTGTTAATAATGATCACCTGTTCAGAGAGAATAAATTTGTGGGTCAGCGTCTACTCGGGGCCTTCAGCCTGGAATGCTCTCAGCCCCTAAGGATCTCAGCTCAGCAGGCTGCTGGCCCCCCAGATAGACCCACTTTGCTGTTCTATCTGGGTGTCTGCCTCTTATTTCCTTAAGTGCTGCCTGAGTGGGGGTCTCCTGGCCAAGCTGGTACTTGGTATTCAATAAAAATATAAGCAATTTGGGGTGGTCAGGATGTAAGACTCCTGTTGCAGAACTGAGATGCTGAGCCTCTCAAGGGATTGTGAGAAAGCTATTATGTACCATGAAGTATTTGAGTCTCTTCCTGATTCCAGTCACTCCTTTCTTGGAATTGGAGGGTTTTTTTAAAAAAGGAAAGAAAGGAATTGTGAGTGTAATTAGGGAGAAGCTATTCCTCGGGGCAGGGTAGTGATCTTTGACACATTTCCTAACCTCTCTAAGCATTAGTGTCTCCATCTGTGAAATGAAGGTGTTGAACCAGTTATCCTTCTGCAACCTTCTAACACTCTGGTATTCTGGGGTGTAGCTAATGCTGGTAGTGTCTGAGGTATGGTCATTTCTTTGTGTGAGCGTTCAGTGGAAGGAACTGATGGTGGTAGCAGCCGCCCTAGTGGTGTGACGAAGGCAAGAAAAACGGGTTTGAGGGAAATTTTCAGTGAATGAATATGCCTGAGAAATTGATGTCTTGTGAAAAAGTAGCCTGTGAGTTTGTATTTCCTCCCAATATTGATTTCAGCTTGTAATCAGAAACCAGAAGAATTGTGTTGTTATTCTGAAAGAAGGAGCTTTCTGGATTATAACTTATGAGCTTTTGAATAGCAATAGTTCAAGCTTCCTTTGGCGTAAGAGCCTTGAGAATTATCCCAGCCTTGTCCCAAGATATTTATTTCGGGAAGCTTTGCACAACTTGCTGAGTGGTTTGGTAGGAAATGAAACCTCCCTTGCAGGCTCTGTTTGCTTCTGTGCTTGGATTATATCCCCATCTATTTGAAAGCCTGGCAACCCTAATCTGTCCCACTGAGAACACTCTGTTTGCTTTTTGCCAGATACTTCCAGTTTTCCGTTTAAACTTTGCTTTTTAAAGACTAGCACAACCAGTAGGTTATATTATGTAGCGTGTCACAGTTTTTTGTTTTTTGATTTTTTGAGATGGGGTCTTGCTTTGTTGCCCAGGTTAGAGTACAATGGCACGACCATAGCTCACTTCAGCCTCTTGTGCAGGTCGGACTACAGTACGTGGAACCTCACCCGGCTAATTTTTCTGTGTATGCTTTCTGTAGAGATGGAGTTTTTACCATGTTTCCCAGGCTTGTCTTGAACTCCTGAGCTCAAGTGATCTGCTTGCCTCGGCCTTCCAAAGTGCTGGGACTACAGGCATGAGCCACTGCTCCCAGTCGTTTGCACAGTGATTTAACAAATAGTGCTATTTCTCAGCAAAATGGTAAAGAAGCAGCTCTAGATGCAGAATGCCTGGGTTAGAATCCAGGCTCTATTACTTGTAATTTCTGGGACTTTGGGCAAGTTATTAAGTTAGTGCAAAAATCATTGGGTTTTTGCCATACTTTTAATGGCAGAAACCACAGTTACTTGTGCACCAATCTAATAGAAACTTCTCTGCCTGTTTTATTTCTCTGTTAAGTGGGAGTGATAAAGTTTGCTTCAACCCCTCATAGCCTTGTTATGAAGATGAAATGAGTGAACACTTAAGATGCTCCTACCGTATAATGTTTCCATAGAGTACCTGTTATTATGATTGATGTTATTGTTATTTAATTGCCTCAGTCTGGTTTAGAAATGAGAGAACTGAAGTTAAGCACTGCAGCAACAAGGCAGCTGGTCAGCCTTGTCACCTGGGCCTCCTGAGCCACCCTTCAGCCTCCTGGCTTGCCCCCTACTTTGCTTCTGTTGGTCCTTCCATCATGCATTCAGGCTGCCAGCCAGCTGCTATTCGAGGCTGCTAGGGACATCAGTGAGTTGACTTTTTCTTCAGGAAAAAAGAGAGAGAGTGAGCGCACTACAAAACTCTTATTGAGCACTGAAACCTTGGAAGCTTTCCAAGTGACAAGAGTAGGGACGTTCCAAATATCAATAAGCAGCAAAGGGATCAAAGTCATTTTGTGTAAATCTTCAGGCTGCTTATTTGTGCCATTTTGCTACATCGCTGCTGATGGGCCCCAGCTGAGTTTTATAAGCAAAGCTAAACATTTCCTATTATAATGAAATGTAAAACAGCAGATTCCTTTTTTTGTGGAACATATCCACAAAATTGTTTTATGGCTAAGTTTGTTTTCAAAAGAACTTTGAAACAATGGGTGCCTTGGCAAAAACGATGATGTGACCCTCTTTAGTAAACACTGCTGGGAAAACTAGATATCCATAGGCAGAAGAATGACAGTGGACGCCCCCCCCCCCATATACAAATATCAACTCACAGTGGTTTCAAGACTTAAATGTAAGACCTGAAACTATTAAACTACCCGAACAAAACGTAGGGAAAACCCTTCAAGACATTGGTCTAGGCAAAGATTTCATTGCTAAGACCTCAAAATCATAGACAACTATAATAAAAATAAACAAGTGGGATTATATTAAACTAAAAAGTTTCTGCACAGCAAAGGAAAGAACGAACAAAGTGAAGAGACAACCTGTTGAATGGGAAAAAAGTCTTTGCAAACTATTCATTTATCAAAGAACTAATATCCAGAATACACAAGGAACTCAACTTGACAATCAAAAAATAAATAGTCCCATTAATAAGTGGGCTAAGGACATAAATAGATATTTCTCAAAGAAGACATACAAATGGCCACAGGTATATGAAAAAAATACTCAACATCACTAAGCATCAGGGAAATGCAAATCAAAACCACAATGAGATGTCATCCTACACCAGTTAGAATGACTATTATTACAAAGGAAAAATAACAGATGCTGGAAAGATGCAGAGAAAAGAGTACTCATACACTGCCGGTTGGAATGTAAATTGGTTAAACTACTGTGGAAAATAAAATAGAGCCTCCTCAAAAAATTAGAACTACTGTACATCCAGCAATTCCAAAACTGTGTGTTTATCCAAAGGAAGAGAAATAGGGTAGTTCTAGCTAAAACAATCAGGCAAGAGAAACAAAGGGCATCCAAATTGGAAAGGAAAAGCCAAATTATTCTTGTTTGCAGATGATATGATTTTATATTTGAAAAAACCTAAAGACTCCACCACAAAACTATTAGAACTAATAAACAAGGCTGGGCATGGTGGCTCACATCTGTAATCCCAGCACTTTGGGAGGCCAAGGGAGCAGATCACTTGAGGTCAGGAGTTCGAGACCAGCCTGGCCAACATGGTGAAACCCTGTCTCTACTTAAAAAATAGCCAGGCATCTTGGCACATGCCTATAATCCCAGCTACTTGAAAGGCTGAGGCAGGAGAATCTCTTGAACCTAGAAGGCAGAGGTTGCAGTGAGCCAAGATCACACCATTGCTCTCCAGCCTTGGTGACAGAGTGAGAATCTGCCTCAAAATAATTCCTTTCAGCAAAGTTGCAGGATACAAAATCAACATACAAAAATCAGTAGCATTTCTATATGCCAACAGCAAACCGTCTGAAAAAAAAAAAAAAGAATAATCCTATTTACAATAGCCACAAATAAAATATCTAAGAATAAAGTTAACCAAAGAAATAAAATATCTCTACAATGAAAACTATAAAATGTTGATTAAAGAAATTGAAGAAGACACCACAAAAATGGGAACATTCTTTAGCAATGTTGATTTTTCCAACCATGAACATGGAAGAATGACCATACTATCCAGGCAGTCTACAGATTCACTGCAACCCCTATCAAAATACCAATGACAATTCTTCACAGAAGTAGAAAAAAAAATCCTAAAGTGTATATGGACCCACAGAAGACCCAGAATCGCCTAAGCAAAAAGGGCAAAACTGGAAAAATCACGTTACCTGACTTCAAATTATACTACAGAGCTTTAGTAACCAAAACAGCGTGGTACTGGCATGAAAACAGACACACAGACCAATAGAACAGAATAGAGAACTCAGAAACAAATCCATACATCTACAGTAAACTCATTTTTAGCAAAGGTGACAAGAACGTGCATGGGGAAAAGTACACATTCTTCAGTAAATGGTGGTGGGAAACAGGATATCCATATGCAGAAGAATAAAGCTGGACTCCTATCTCTTCCATATAAAAAAATCAAAATGGATTAAAGATTTAAATCTAAGACCTTGAACTCTGAAACTACTATAAGAAAATATTGAGGAAACTCTGTGGGACATTGGGTTGGGCAAAGAATTCTTGAGTAATACCCAACAAGCACAAACAAAGCAAAAATGGACAAATAGGGATCATATCAAGTTACAAAGCTTCTGCACAGCAAAGGAAACAGTCAACAAAGAGAACCCACAGAATGGGAGAAAATATTTGCAAACTACCCACCTGACAAGGATTAACCAGATATATCAGGAGCTCAACTCAATAGGAAAAAAATCCAATAATCTGATTTTAAAATGGGCAAAAGGTACAGGTGTAGTGGCTCATGCCTGTAATTCCAGCAGTTTGGGAGGTTGAGGCGACAGGGTTGCTTTAGCCCAAGAGTTCAAGACCAGCCTGGGCAACATGGGAGTTCTCATCTCTATTTAAAACGAATGAATGAATGAATGGGCAAAAGATCTGAATAGACACTTACCAAAAGACACAAATGTCAAACAGGTGTATGAAAAGGTGCTCAACATCACTGATCATTAGAGAAACTACAATGAGCTAACTACCATGAGCTATTGTCGCATCCCAGTTAAAATGGCTTACCTCTAAAAGACAAGCAGTAACAAATGTTGGCAAGGATGAGGGAAAAGGGAACCCTCATACACTTTTGGTGAGAATGTAAATTAGTATAACTATTATGGAGAACAGTTTGGAGGTTCCTCAAAAAACTAAAAATAGAATTACCATATGATACAGCAATTCCACTGCTAGGTATATATCCAAAAGAATGAAATTGCTGTATTGAAAAGAGATCTGCACTCCCATGTTTATTGTAGCATTATTCTCCGTAGCCATTATTTGGAAGCAACCTTAGTGTCCATCATCAGATGAATGGATAAAGAAAATGTGGTACATATACACAATGGAGTACTGTTCAGTCATAAAAAAAGAATGAGTTCCTGTCATTTACAACAACATGGCTGGAACGGGAGGTCATGTTATGTTAAGTGAACTAAACCAGGCACAGAAAGGCAAACTGCCTATTCTCACTTATTTGTGGAAGTTAGAAATTAAACTCATGGAGATAAGAGCAGAATGATGGTTACCACTGGGAAGAGTAGTGGGTTAGGGGAAAGCGGGGTGGTTAATAGGTACAAAAATATAGTTAGATATTAATAGAATGAATAAGGTCTCATATTTGATAGCACCACAGAATGATTGTAGTCAACAATAATTTCTTATACATTTTAAAATAACTGAAAGAGTATAATTGGCTTGTTTGTAACACAGAGGATAAATGCTTGAAGTGATGGATACCTCCATTTATCCTGATGTGATTATTACACATTGTATGCCTATATTAAAATATCTTGGCTGGGCACAGTGGTTCACACCTATAATTTCAGCACTTTGGGAGGCTGAGGCAGATGGATCACTGGAGCCCAGGCATTTAAGGCCAGCCTGGGCAACATGGCAAAACCCAGTCTCTACAAAAAAATAGAAAAATTAGCTGGGCGTGGTAGTGTGTATCTGTAGTCCCAAATATTAGGGAGACTGAGGTGTGAGAACTGCTTGGGCCACGGTGGTTGAGGCTGCGGTGAGCCAAGATCTCACCACTGCACTCCAGCCTGAGGGACAGAGTGAGGCCCTTTCTAAAAAAAGCCACCAAAAGTCATGTGCCCCATAAATATATATGCCTACTATGTACCCGCAAAAATTGAAAACAAGGAAAAGAGCTGGACAAGATGGCTCATGCCTGTAATCTCAGCACTTTGGGAAGCCAAGGTGGGAGGATCACTTGAGGTCTGGAGTTTGAGACCAGCCTGGCCAACATGGTAAAACCCCATCTCTACTAAAAAAAAATACAGAAATTAGCCAGGCATGGTGGCATGCACCTGTGATACCAGCAGGAGGCTGAGGCAGGAGAATCGCTTGAACCCAGGAGGCAGAGGTTGTGGTAAGCCGAGATCATGCCATTGCACTCCAGCCTGGACAACAAGAGTGAAACTCCATCTCAAAAAATAAATCAGTATATCAAAGGGATATCTGCACTTGCACTATTCACAATTCACAATACCAAAGGTATGGACTGAACCCAAGTGTCAATCAATGGACCAATAGATAAAGAAAATGCCATACCATATACACAATGGAATACTATTTGACCATAAAAAGAATGAAATCCTGTCATATGCAGCAACATAGATGGAACTGGGGGTCATTATGTTAAGTGAAATAAGACAGGTACAGAAAGACATGTCACATGTTCTCACTAATATGTGGGAGCTAAAAACCCCGATCACATGGAGATAGAGAATAGAATGATAGCTATTAGAGCCTGGGACAGGCGTGTGGCATGGGGTGGGGGGCGGATAAAGAGAATAGCAACATTTAGTTAAATCTACAAATGAGTAAACCCCAGTATCCGCTAGACTACGGTGACAATAGTTAGCAACAATGTATTGTCTATTGCAAAGTCGGTAGAAGGGAGAACTTCAAGTGTTACCCATACATGGAAATGATAAATACCCAAGGTGGTGGATATCCCAAATGCTCTGACCTGAATTACAATCCTAGGCATATAACAAATATTAATATGTGCCCCATAATAAGTAAAATATTTTGTGTCAATAAAATTTTTAACATTTTTAAAGGGAAAAAATGACAGTGTGAGATTTTTAACTTATTCTATGTTTAGAGCAGTGCTTCTCAAACTTGGATGTGTACAAGAAACCAGCTGGGGATCTTGAAAATGCAGCTTTCGATTCAGTAGGGTTGAAGTGGTGTCTGAGAGTCTGCATTTCAAACATGCTCCTGTTCCCCAGGGCACTCTTTGAGCTAGCCAAGATTTAGGCTGTCAAAGTGTTTCACCTCAGGTACCTCAGAATCAGGACAGTACCCTGGCCAGGCATGGTGGCTCACACCTGTAATCCCAGCTCTGTGGGAGGCTGAAATGGGAGGACTGCTGGAGTCCAGGAGTTTGAGAATCTGGATAGTACCCTGCTATCCCAGGCAGTGACCAGCATCCCGATCATGGGACCTGAGTTAGGAGGTAGATAAAAGGTTTTTATACTCTTTGCATCTCCACAGCTCCACTGAATTCTTGACCTATCTAAATGAAGAAATAGGTGAGTGTGGTGGCTCACACCTGTAATCCCAGTTTGGGAGAATGACTTGAGGCCAGGAGTTTGAGACCAGGCTGGGCAACAGAGGGAGACCCCATTTCTGTAAATTATAATAAATAAATCTCTTTTAATGGTATAAGTATATTAACATATAGACTTTTGCATGACATTTCATGTATTTAAAAGGAAAACCCACACCTTTTAATTAGAAGTAAAAGCTTATGTAGAGACAAAGCTGAAGAATGTTTCTAATTTGTTTTGCATTCATTCTTTTATATTCCTTTAAGTGCAGATTTCAGCTAACAATTAACTGACAGAACTACCTCAGAGGGCTCACTGAGAAAGATCTAAATGTTTTACATCTAGACATTTTAGGTTGTAATTAAATTCTCATCTCTTAAATTTTCCAGAATATAAGTCTTGGCTAGGATGTGGAGAAACTGGAGCTCTCATGAATTGCTGATAGAGATGTTAAATGGTGCAGCAGACAGGTTAGCAGTTCCTCAAAAAGTTCAATATAGTTGCCATAAGATTCAACAATTCCAATCCTCAGTATGTACCCATTAGCATTGAAAAATGTGTCTACACAGCCACTTTTACATGAATGTTGGGGCAGTGATAATAATCGTCAGTAGAAACAACTAAAATGTCCAACAGACAATGAATAGATAAACAAAATGTGACATGCCCATACAATGGAATATTATTAAGGAAGGAATGAAGTACTAATGCTTACCGCAACACAGATGAACCTTGAAAACATGGTAAATGAGAGAAGCCATTCTCTCTTTGTTCTCATTGGTTTCAAAGAACATCTTTATTTCTGCCTTCATTTCATTGTTTATCCAGTCAACATTCAAGAGCCAGTTATCAGTATCCATGAAGTTTTGTGGTTCCGAGTTAGTTTCTGAATTCTGAGTTCTAATTTGATTGCACTGTGGTCTGCAAGACTGTTTGTTATGATTTCTGTTCTTTTGCATTTGCTGAGGAGTGATTTACTTCCAATTATGTGGTCAATTTTAGAGTAGGTGTGATGTGGTGCTGAGAAGAATGTATATTCTGTGGATTTGGGGTGGAGAGTTCTGTAAATGTGTATTAGGTTTGCATGGTCCATGTCTGAGTTCAAGTCCTGGATATCCTTGTTAATTTTCTGTCTCGTTGATCTGTCTAATATTGAAAGTGGAGTGTTAAAGTCTCCCACTATTATTGTGTGGGAGTCTAAGTCTCTTTGTGGGTCATTTAGAAGTTCCTTTATGTATCTGGGTGCTCCTATATTGGGTGCATATATATTTAAGATCGTTAGCTCTTCTTGTTGCATTGATCCTATTATCATTATGTAATGCCCTTCTTTGTCTCTTTTGATCTTTGTTGGTTTAAAGTCTATTTTATCAGAGACTAGGATTGCAACTCTTGCTTTTTTTTTTGCTCTCCATTTGCTTGGTAGATCTTCCATCCCTTTATTTTGAGCCTCTGTGTGTCCTTGCATGTGAGATGGGCTTCCTGGATACAGCACATCGATGGGTTTTGACTTTTTATCCAATTTGCCACTCTGTGTCTTTTGATTGGGGCATTTAGCCCATTTACATTTAAGGTTAATATTCCTATGTGTGAATTTGATCCTGCCATTTTGATACTAGCTGGTTGTTTTGCCCATTAGTTGACGCAGTCTCTTCATTGCGTTGATGCTCTTTACCATTTGGTACATTTTTGGAGTGGCTGGTACTGGTTGTTCCTTTCTATGTTTAGTGCTTCTTTCAGGAGCTCTTGTAAGGCAGACCTGGTGGTGATGAAGTCTCTAAGCAACTGCTTGTTCATAGAGGATTTTATTTCCTCCTTCGCTTATGAAGCTTAGTTTGGCTGGATATGAAATTCTAGGTTGCAAGTTATTTTCTTTAAGGATGTTGAATATTGGCCCCCACTCTCTTCTGGCTTGTAGGGTTTCTGCCGAGATATCTGTTGTGAGTCTGATGGGCTTCCCTCTGTGGGTAACCTGGCCCTTCTCTCTGGCTGCCCTTAGCATTTTTTCCTTCATTTCAACCACGGTGAATCTGACGATTATGTGCCTTGGGGTTGCTCTTCTTGAGGAATATCTTTGCGGTGTTCTCTGTATTTCCTGGACTAGAATGTTGGCCTGCATTGCTAGGTTCAGGAAGTTCTCCTAGATAATATCCTGAAGAGCATTTTCCAGCTTGGATTTATTCTTTCCTTTACATTCAGGTACACCTATCAAACGTAGATTAGGTCTACTCATATAATCCCATATTTCTTGGAGGCTTTGTTCATTTCTTTTTACTCTTCTCTAATCTTGCCTTCTCGTCTTATTTCATTGAGTTGATCTTCAGTCTCTGATATCCTTTCTCCTGCTTGGTCGATTTGGCTATTGAAACTTGTGTATGTTTTGTGAAGTTCTCCTGTTGTGTTTCTCAGCTCCATCAATTCATTTATATTCCTCTCTTAGCTGTTTATTCTTGTTAGCATTTCATCAAACCTTTTTTGAAGGTTCTTAGTTTCTTTGCAATGGGTTAGAACATGATCTTTTTGCACAGAGAAGTTTGTTATTACCTACCTTCCGAAGCCTGTTTATGTCAACTCCTCAGACTCATTCTCCATCCAGCCTTGTTCCCTTGCTAGTGAGGAGTTGTGATCCCTTGGAGGAGGAGAGGCGTTCTGGTTTTGGGTGTTTTCATCATTTTTGCACTGGTTTCTTCCCATCTTTGTGGAGGTATCTACCTGTGGTCTTTGTAGTTGGTGACTTTCAGATAGGGTCTCTGAGTGAACATCCTTTTTGTTGCTGATGAAGTTATTTCTTTCCGTTTCTTAGTTTTCCTTCTAACAGTCAGGCTCCCCTGCTGTAGGACTGCTGGAGGGCCACTCCAGACCTTGCTTGCCTGGGGATCATCTGCAGCCGCTGCAGAACAATAAGGGTTGCTGCCAGTTTCTTCTTCTGTTATCTTTGTGCCAAAAGGATACCTGCCAGATGTCAGCCTGAGCTCTCTTTTATGAGGTATCTCTTTGGATATACAGGGGTCAGGGAGCTGCTTGAGGAGGCAGTCTGTCCCTTATAAGAGCTCAGGTGCTGAGCTGTGAGCTCCATTGTTGATTCAGAGCTGCTGGGCAGGTACGTTTAAGTCTGCTGCAGCGGAACTCATAACCGCCTTTTTTCCCCAGGTGCTCTGTTGCGGGAAGATGGGGCTTTATTTATAAGTTCCTGTCATTCTGCTGCCTTTTTCAGAGATGCCCTTCCCAGCAAGGAGGTAGCCTAGTCACAGTCTGCCACAGTCTGTTGCTGAGGTGCCGTGGGCTCTGCCCAGCTGCTGTGTGAACTTCCTTGCAGTTTTGTTTATAGGGGTATAGTTAGAACTGCCCTGGTAATGGCAGTCTGCCTCAGTAATGGCGGACTACCTCGGTAGTGGTGCACTGCCTCGGTAATGGCGGATGCCCTTCCCCCAGCAGAGCTGGATCATCCGGGGTCCAGCTGTGCTTGCTGTGAAACTCTCAGTCCAGAGTGTTTTAGATTGCTGGTCTTTGTGGGGGTGGGACCAGCCGAGCTAGATCCCGGCTCCCTGTTTCAGCCCCCTTTTTTTCAGTTGAACTGGCAACTCTGTCTCCCATGCGTTCCACTCGCCAATTGAAAGGGCACCTGGATTTGTGTGAGTTTTTGTGTGGAGACCAGCTGCGCCGGCTGAAACAGCCATGCTGGAGATTTGTGGTGCTTTTCCGCCCGGGGAATCTTCTGGTCTGTGGGCAGTAAAAATTCGTTTTGAAATGCGATGATCACTCACCCTCTGCATTCTCCCTGGCAACTGCAATCCAGTGCTGTTCCTATTCGGCCATTTTGGATTGTCAATACGTTGCTTTTAATGGTTTTTTGCAGAGTTTCTTAACCTGGGTACTACTGATTTTTTTTTTTTTTTTTTTTTTT
>NW_016107520.1:3061488-3126316 GCF_001604975.1 Cebus imitator | reverse complement strand
ACAAGCATGGGCCACTACACCTGCCTATTTTTTTTTTTTTTAACGTGTTTTGTAAAGACAGGGTTTAGCCATGTTGTTCAGGCTGGTCTTAAACTCCTGGGCTCAAGCAGTCTGCCCCCTTCCGCCTCCCAAAGTGCAGGATTACAGGTGTGAGCCACTGCATCCAGCCCACTACTGATATTTTGGACTGGATAGATAATTTTTGGTTGTGGGACCTGTCTTGTGCATTGTAGAGATGGTCAGCAGCATCTCTGGCCTCAGCACATTAGATGCAAATAGGATCTCCCTCCTCTCCTGCGTCACTAGTTCGTAATAAAAAATGTCTCCAGACATTGCCAAATGTTTCAAGGACAGGGTGCAAAAGTACCCCTGGTTGAAACCACTGGTTCTCTTTAGTCTTCCTGCTAAAAGCCAAGCTCTGTAAAGGCAGACACTTTGTTTTATTCATCATTGTTTCCTTAGAACCATGTCTCACACATAGATACGCTAGTATTATAGTAAATATATGAATGAATACTTTTAGCTGTAGAAGTAGCAGTATTTGTAAAAATATACAACTATAGAAATGTCAAAATGATACCATACTTGAGTTAATTCCAATGCTTTAGAATTAACGTTGTTAGGAATACCATGTTTGGCTGGGTGTGGTGGCTTACACCTGTAATCCCAGCACTTTGGGAGGCCAAGGCGGGCAGATCACTTGAGGTCAGGAGCTCCAGACCAGCCTGGTCAACATGGTGAAACCCTGTCTTTGTCAGAACACAAAAAGCTAGGCATGGTGGTGCACACCTGTAATCTCGGCTACTTGGGAAGCTGAGGCACAAGAATCGCTTGAACTCAGGAAGTGCAGGTTGCAGTGAGCTAAGATTGAGCCACTGCACTCTAGTCTGGGCAACAGAGTGAGACTCTGTCTCCAGAAAAAAAAGAAACTACGTTTAAAGAGGAGGACAGGTAAGTTTTATCAACGTACTGCCTTGGCCCTCTGCTCCATCCTAATCTGCAGGCTCTCTTTTATTTGGAGAGAGTTGCCAGCTATCCAAGACATAGGCCATCAGAAGGTATCAGTCATGTTCTTAACGAGTCATGTGCTGGCCTGGGGCACCATCTGATTCCTAAGCCTGGGATGACCCTGCCTGCCATCTAGATAGAGTGGCCCTAGCCCACAAGGATGCTGACATTTATCAGCCACTGCATACATAAGAATGGAAATCTACTCACCATCATCTACAAATCAGGTTCTGTCACTGACTGGTCATGTTTTTCAACCCAACAGAACCTAACTTTCCACTTGAGTATCTTATTCCAAGTTGGCTGTGCTTCTGGTTCACATTCCTAGGCTAAATGTTAATGGCTTGCTGCTGCCAAACTCTGCTTTGGGGATGATCAATTCCGTGAGAGGTGCCAGAATGTTAGCTGCTCAAGTATGGTCGTTAAACAAGGCTGGTGTTGGATGGTTTTTTGTGGTTTGCTACTTGTCTATGACTTTGTTCCCAAGTTTCCATTCAATGGAAAGACACATAGCTTTTTACCCCTCCTTTCCCATCTTTGTTTTTTGAGCAGTGGTAGTTCTGATTTAACTTCTGCTACTGTGTCCTTTCTGAACATTCAAACGATTCTTTTTATTAAGCAACAAGTCACAGACTCTGTGCCTGGCCTTGTGTTGGTGAGGATACAATAATTGGTGGCATGTTTTGAGTGTTTATTTCATGCTTCACACTTTACTAAGTGCTTTACACATAATTCATGTATTCCCCACAACCCAGTTTACTGATGTGAGAGCTGAGACAGAGCCTAATAAGGAAGCATAGATTCAAACCCAGTTAGTCTGAGCCCTTAAGGTTACAAGCACTACCTCCCAAATATCCTGCTTCTTGTTATACTTTATTATCTGACTAGATGTTTTTGTCCCTCTTCTAAGCTTTAATAAAGCTATAAGATTGGAAACTTTGTTTAATTTTTCAAAATCACAGACATTAGGAATAAGAACCAGAGTTTCCTGAAGTTAAAATGTTAAGACTACTTGTTATCCAAATTAGATATAGAAAAGAAGTTAACAACAGTGTGGTCTTCCCACCCTGTTCTTCTCTACATGGGTGTTTATTCCACTTTTCATTAATAGCTGCTTCAAGGCACAGGGCGGGCAAATGAGAGGAAAAGGAGGCGGGGCTCCTATTTCTAGCAGCTTTCTTTCTCTCTGAGGGGAATAAACAGAGCGAGAGCCTGCTCTTTCTGTTGGTAGTTGGTTGTTCAAGTGTAAGATATCCAGATTGAATACGTAAGTGCTTTCGTAATATGCAGGAGATGGGTTGTTAAAGAATTGCTGACAGTCATTTCATTGTCTGATTTGTGCCTATTTCTTCTGCATTTGCACACCTTTCATAACAACAGGACACAGTTAAAAGAGTACACTGACCATTTTGGTTTTCTTTTATATAATAACTGATTGAGCAAACTCTTTCAGTTTTAGATGCTACGTTCCAAGTTAAGTAGTAAAATGATTTTCTAAAATTATGGCAATGATTCATTACTGAATTATAAAAGGCAAGACATTTAAGGCGTTAGAGTGAGCAATATATATCAAAATAACTATCTTGTTACATATTTTTTTCTTATTTTGTATTTTTTTTCTAAATCTAGCCTGCACATTTTTAATAGTAGAATATGGTGCAGGGTATTGTATATATAACATGTATAGTGTGTACATGGGTGCGTGTGTGTATATATAGTATAGAATATTTAGTTAATTTTATTTTACTTCTAATTCATTACTGAAGAACCCTTGTTATTACACAGGATATGCCCACAGAACTTATCAAGAATTTCCCAATTGTAGACCACAAGTCTAGCATGTACTTTAATGAGTAATATGCCAGTGACTGATAAAATTAAGTAATTCCATTAGAGTCTGCATCAAGTAGAATGAATGAAACCTCAGCATAATGGAAGCATTCAGGAGCTGATGCATTTTTATGTTTTCTTAGAGTCTTGATTATGTTTTACAAATTATCTGGATGGTTGGGTTGGTAAAAAGTGTGTGAGGTTTGATGGCTTTTTAATTTTGTTTTTGTAGCAGTTGTGTGGTGCCCATATGTATTGTTTGGGTACCCCAAACAATACATATGGACACCCACACACCCCCCAAACAATACATATGGGCACCCACACATACATGGGTGTGTGTGGGTGCCCATATGTATTGTTTGGGTTGTTGGTTATTCTCTCAAAACCAAGTTCACCATAAAAAAGTTTGAATTTTAGTATTTCTTTGTTAAGTAGTGGGACATTCTAGACTGTGTGTTGGCTCTCCCTTAAGTCATTTGTTTTTCTTATGCTTGGAAAGGTGTATTGTTGAACTCTTTAAACAGGCCTTTACTTTGGCCTAAGATCATATTAGAAAACTTTTTGATGTCACTTATTATATGCCTTAGAATTAGAAAGTTATATGGTATATTCTCCCATTACATTTTAGCCGCAAAGCCCATATATTAAATAAGCAAATCAACTATATGTGGCAATTAAAACTTAAAAAAAATAGTATGAATTGGCTCTTAGAAATATTTAATCAAATAATAGCCATGCACCTGTAATCCCAGCTACTCAGGAGGCTGAGGCAGGAGACTCACTTGAACCTGGGAGGCGGAGGCTGCAGTGAGCTGTGATTGCGCCATTGTACTCCAGCCTGGGCAACAAAGCAAGACTCCATCTCAAAAAAAAAAAAACCAACTATTTACAAATATGTGACCAGGTTAAGGGAAACCAGTAAGGTCGGGAATGCTGCCCTGGATTCTGGCAACAGTGGGAATCTCTTTCTACTCTTGACCTGAAGGAGCAAGGAGGGACAGCTGCAGCTATGGCTTTGGGAGAGCCAGCTTGCAGAGCTGTGGCCTTCACAGAGGAAGGCAGCCACTGCCAAGGTGTGGCCAGGGAAAGAGGGGAGGAGATGATGCCCTGAATTCTTTCATCATTCTCACTGGGCAAGCCCAACCAGGAGCCAAAGGACAGGGCAGCCCTTTGGATGCAGTTCATTGGGGGACCGCCTCTGGGCCACAACCCTGGAGATAAAGGCAGGGGCAGACCTGGAGGGGCAGAGAGAGTGCACAGCATTAGTGACTGTCTCCCCAAGAGCAGACTTGCAGGCTGTGTTTCCTGGCTTTGCTTCCATTTCCCAGAAGTGCATACCCAGTGAGAGGAATGATGATACACAGTGGAGCTCCTTGTCTGAAGAAACGGATCATACACTTCTAGCTCAAATGATCAGTTTTTGCCTTTTGTGCTTTTCAGAATCATTCCTCTGCCTGTGTGTTTTAGAACGCAAAGCAGACGTTTTTGTGTGACATCAGAACACAACAAACACCTGGATGTTAGAGTTTTCCTGCAGAAACACCTTGAAATAATGTTTAATTGAATCACATGAACTAGCAATGGTTTTGCTAGCAGAAAATACAGTATTAGATGCATGCAGTGTAAAATCAAAGCCAGGAATATCTGTCCTTATAGAATGAGCTGTTTCTAGTCGTTTGTATTTGTTTGTGCTTTGTCCGTTTTATATGTAAGAACAGTAAATGATGCAGCTTTAGGTAAAATACATGAAGAGAAAATAATGAATTAGAAAAACACTGTCATTCTGTTTTCTCAGCAGGACACAAGCATTCTGAAGAATAACAGTTGGAAAGTCCCCAAAATAGAGAAAAAAAAGTCACTTATTGTTCAAACTCTCAAAGGGCAAGGCAGGGCAAAATAAACTGTCTCGCTATTACACACAATTAAAGCATTATGCATATGAAGCTTTAACTGCATCCCTCAATAACATTTATTTTAGCCATCAAATATATCAATTTAGGTTGATATCAGGAATTTTCTTTTACAAAGCCATATCTAAGAAAATTATCTTGTGGGGTTGGAAATTGAGCGCAGCTTCCCAGCACCTCACTTCTGCCTTGTAATCATCGTGGACCTTCCAAGTGATGATCCTGCAACTCTGCATTTCTCAAATCATTCGTAGAATATCATATCATGTTTGTCAGACTGCATTTAGCAATGTACAGGAGTGGCTTACCATAATGCTTCACTGTCAGATGGTCTGCAGTTCTAACTACCCATAAATAGACTGTTAATCCAGACATAATCCAAGAAGCCTCAGAGTAGAAAAAATAAAAATACCACATGGGGAAGGGGATGGGTAACTAGAAGGGGCACATGGAGAACTTCTGGGGTGCTAGCAGGAGCTATGAGGAAGGTTTTGGGGGTCTCTGACCTACCGAGAACCAGCTCGGTTGGGAGACCACCACCCAGGTGGCGCTGAAGCTGTTTTGAGAGGCAGACACCCAAATAGCACAACAGAGTGCATCTATCCTGGGGACCAACAGCCTGAGCCCCTCTGGGGCTGACAGCTCTCCAGGCTGAAGGCCCCCAGCAGATTCTCACCCATGTAAGTATTTGCTCTTAGACAGGTTATTCTTATTAATACACAGGTGCTCTACATTTACTTATAACTCAAGAATATACCAAGTCAGCAGCTGTTACCTGTGTACCACTAATTACAGACTAAAAGCTATCCTCCACAGAGTAGCCATGCGGGCAGGGTAAACTTAATGTTTCTCAACACTGATTACATTCTGTATCTTGATTAGTATAAAGGCAAAATATATTTCATTTGTGAAAATTTAGCAAGGTGTACAATTACATGTGTAGCTTTCTTTACATGTTTTACTTCAATCAAAAGTTAAATGTAGATAAATTGATTGGGGTGTGTATATGCACATGTACAGTAGACACTTTCTGGCATGTTTATCTTTAGAATGGAATATGGCTACTGTCTTGTTTAGATACCTTTGATTTAGTTTTCCTCTTGTCATAGGAGATGGTCAGAGACATTAAGAAGCTAAATATTAATCAATTTTAGGGCTTAGTAATCCAGAGGCATTTCAATTAATATCCCTAAACATATAATTCAATAACTGAGGAGACTCCATATTCCCAAGAGCAATTAATTATGTTACATGTACTATTACAAAGGCTGGGAAACTTTTAGAAACCTACCAAGATTAATAAAAGACTTACTGCTTAAAGGTGAACTTACTGTAAAATGAAGCTATCCCAACAATGTTGAGAAGTGAAGGAATTATTGTACTGCTAATATAGTTTGGTGAAGCTACATTGAATCAGGAATTCCATTTAAATAAGTCACTATGGCTGGGCGCAGTGGCTCACACCTGTAATCCCAGCACTTTGGGAGACCAAAGCAGGTGGATCACCTGAGGTCAGGAGTTTGAGACCAGCCTGGCCAACATGGTGAAACCCCATCTCTACAAAAAATACAAAAATCAGCTGGGTGTGATGGCATACGCCTGTAATCCCGGCTACTTGAGAGGCTGAGGCAGGAGAATCGCTTGAACCTTGCAGTGAGGCAAGATCGTGCCACTGCACTCCAGCCTTGGCGACAGAGTGAGACTGTCTCAAAAAAAAAAAGAAAAGAAATTTTAAAAAAAAACAAGTCACTACACTCTCAAATCATTACATGCACTCAAAGTTTTACTGTAATGTGAAATCAATTATAAAATAAATTTTGACTGTAAATAGATATTACACATAGATAGATTGCTGCACAAATACAGAAATAGTCGCTGTGAGTACAGCCAGGTAGGCTAAAATAATAGAATGTTAGAGCCAGGGGAACCATTAGAAATTATTTGACTTGATCCCCAACCTTTACAATGGAGAAAATTTAGGTACAGAGAAGTGAAAATGACTTCCTAAAACACACAGATAATTATGTTATGACTGATTTGCAGCTGGTACTGAAGTATTCCTATTTGTTGATCTGTCCCCGTCACTCAGCCAAGTTATTAAGAGAAGAGGCTGGAATCAGACCAACTTGGGTTTAAATATCAGCTCTGGGACTTTCCAGTTGAATGTTACCTTGGGCTTTAATGACAGATCCTACCAATTCAAGAAAATTACCTGGGCATTAATTCGGAGGTACAGACACTAAGGGACTTCATGAGAGGTATCCTGAGGGCACCTCCTTAAAACACGACTGAGGCAAGAGAAGAACTAGAAGTCTCATTAACCTCTCTACAGGATAGCAACTGAGAGAAGGGAAATCTGGCCAAATTTTGCAGCCGTCTTGATCTCTGGGCCTGACAGCCCAGTGGAATTGCGCTTTGCTTCTTTCTGCATGCAAAAGTGCTCTTCACCCCAGGATCTGCAGGGATGATTGACTTGGCATTTGGATGTTATCCTCTCCTCAAATGCCCAGTCTAAACATGCTGATCATGGCTCATGCTCCCAAGTGTCATTGAGTTCTGGAGTCTTAATCGTGGGATTTCTCTAATACTGTTTGCACCAGAGTGTGGACACCTGACATCTAATGGAGAAAGTAATAGAACTCACCTTAAAGAGCTGTCATAGGAATGAAAAACAATGCATAAAAGCGTGTGGTCAGATGCTTGACCCACATTAGACACTTAAGAAATGCTGCATGCAACTGTTGTTACTCAGTTACAGCTCAACAGTGGGCATTGAGTTGTCCAAAAACCTGGTCACTCTTTGACTTAGACAAGATTTTCTTTTTAGAGCGTATCACTTTAAAACAGTAAAATAGCTATGGTGAAAACACTAGACAACAGGAAAACATTGACAAAGATATACTACTTAGAAATTCAATCTAGTTGGGACTTTCTGATTTGTTTCATAAAGGACAAATGTATGGCTGAATCTGACTTTTTTCAAGCCTGGTCTTTGGGGTTGAAAGACCAAACTCCTGTTCCATCACTTAACTAAAGCTGTCAATGGGCAAATTATCAGACCATCTTGAGCCTCTGTTTCCACCTCTTTAATATGAGGTTGATGATAATGCCTACTCAGGGGGTGCTTGTGGAGCTCAAGGAAGAGAAGGTGTACATGAAAAGGAAAAAAAAAAAAACTGTTGGCGGTGAACATTAAATAGTAGAAATCTTAAGGAGATTGTGTTTACTTCTCTTTCCAGTTTTCATCTTGCTGCTGCAAAAGGACACGTGGAATGCCTCAGGGTCATGGTTACACATGGTGTGGATGTGACAGCCCAAGATACTACCGGTATGTGGTTTTTAATCTCATAAGCCAGCAGGCCAGCACTGGATGAGGTGTCAAAAGGTGATACATATTCATTGTGGAAAATAAGGCCAGGTGCGGTGGCTCATCCTGTAATTACAGCACTCTGAGAGGCTGAGATGGGTGGATCACTTGAGGCCAGGAGTTCAAGGCCAGCCTGGCCAACATGGTAAAACCCCATCTCTACTAAAAAAAAAAAAAAAAATCCAGGCATGGTGGCATGCACCTGTAATTCCAGCTACTCAGCTACTCAGGATGCTGAGGCACGAGAGTCGCTAGAACCCAGGAGGTAGAGGTTGCAGTGAGCTGAGATTGTGCCGCTGCACTCCAGTCTGGGCAACAGTGCAAGACTCTGTCTCAATAATAATAATAATAACAATTAGAGTCTACAGATAAAATTTAGAGTCCAAAAGAAGAAAAGAGAATCACCTCCAATAACTAGACTCTGACATGGTTTCGTTATATAGCTGTACTTCTGTGGTTAGTCAACTAAAGACTTTATGCTTCTTATCCTCGTTTTTTATATTCTAAGATTGTATGTATAGACCAAGCAATCGCCCCTAATTTTTGTTTTTATGAATCATAGTGTGAGGTGATGAATGGAGTTAGTTACTCAGGAGCTCATTTCATCAGCTGAGATAGGCTTTGTAGATGGAAGCCTTGATCTTCATCTGAACCAGCTGCCGGCGATTCTCACCCTTACTATACTTTAGGGCATCCAGTTCACTTGGGAACTTGAAGGAAGGGAAGAGAATAAACAGTACACACACACACACACACACACACACACACTCTCTCTCTCTCTCTCTCTCTCTCTCTCTCTCTCTCGTCTCTCTCTCTCTACACTACACTACACTTGATCTTCTGAGATTCAGATTCCATTTTCTGGATGTTGCCAGTCAACTGGTTGTTTTTTTTTAAAGCTCCCTGGGTGATTGATTCTAGTGTGAAACCAATGTTGACAAATGATGAAGAAGGCAAATGGAGAGAAAAGGTAGTATAGTCTTATCTTGTATAAGATAAGACTGTCCTGTAAGAAGGAGCCCCTGGGGTCTCTAGCTTGGGATTCTGCCCTTGCTGGCCACCCCAAAGGACCAAAGCAACCACTGATGGCTTTTCATTTCCCTACTGCACTTGAGAATTTTTGGTTTCTAATAGGTTTTTATTAGTGTTTACCGGGATACAAAATCAGCCTTACCCCATTGCCTTTATTCTAGGCTTTTCATGAACCTATAATGGATCCTTTCCTTTTCTCCCACCCCCAAAATTGGCCTCTTCAGACTAGTCATCTTGGGGAATCAGCCAGGTATTGCAGGAATGCTATTATTACTCAATATAGGGTTGGAAACAGGTTTAGAATTGTTTTCATTGTTTGTGGACTTAAAAGAATCTCAGTGGTTGGGAATCTTTATCCTTTGAGGATAGGGTTTTTTTTTTTTTTTTTTTTTTTTGAGGGCAAACCCAAGAGCCCTAAAAAAATTTGATGTCAAGTCAGGTAAATGATGTGTCAAACTGGTAAAACCATTTTTGGTCAAAAATAGGGAATGATTGAAATAACAGAATGATTTTTCTGAGTAGTTCCACAGAATGTTCCAAAAATATTTTGAGAAATGGCAACATCAGTAGAGGGATAAATGGTTTCCTTACATAACTGCCTTGAGGGAAATACTAATTTATGTTGTTCTAATTAAGTCATTTTTAATCTCAAGACTCAATTATTGTGTTTGTTTTTAAAGTTAATTGTCATTACTCTTAAAGTTAGGTCATAAAACCACATGGTACAGTATGATTTGCTAAAATAATGCTAATGAGATGTATGTCCACTTAAGTAGGGGAAATTTCCCTCTAAGAAACTCATAATCTGAAAGCATTAGCTGAGAGTGAATAAAGTGGTAGAGTTTTGTTTCATTGTACTTGATGTTAAGAAATGGATTAGACAGGACCATAGTTATTTTCAGCATAACCAAAATCTTCCCTTACCTCTTTTTATTATAGAGAAAAATAAGTTGGTTTTTTTTTTGTTTTTGTATTTAAGACAGAGTCTCACTCTGTTGCCCAGGTTGGAGTGCAATGGTGTGATCTCTATTCACTGCAACCTCTGCCTCTCGGGTTTAAGCAATTCTCCTGCCTCAGCCTCCTGAGTAGCTGGGACTATAGGCACCTGCTACCACACCCAGCTAATTTTTGTATTTCTAGTAGAGATGGGGTTTCACCATGTTGGCCAGGCTGAACTCCTGACCTCGGGTGATCCACCTGCCTCGGCCTCCCAAAGTGCTGTGATTATAGGGGTGAGCCACTGTGCCCAGCCAAAGTAAGTTTTTTTTAAATACATGCTCATTGTAGAAAAGTTGAGAAATACAGTAAACTATAAAGAAGATAACTCATGTTCCTACTCCTATCAGAAAGAAAAAAAATTTATTGTATTTCCTTCCAGATTTTCCCAATACATTTTTACATGCCTGAGATCATATTATGTAATAAATTCTGTATTCTACATTTAATTTAATAAATATCCCACCAGTTTCATTTCCCCCATTAAAGGCTCTTTAAAAAAAAAAAAAAGAAAGAAAGAAGTGTAGTTCTTTGTGGCCCTATCACACCATTGGGCAGAGCTCGTATTTGCTACGAAAGCCCTAACCTGGTTCCTGAGAGGCTGGTGCAGTGCTGGCCAGGAAAACTGCCCCAGAGCAGTGCCCACTTCCTACAGCCTGAGATGTGCCATCTCTAAGAAGCAACAATGGAGGGGGCACTGCAGACACAGCCTGGATATTTCCCAGGATTGATCAGTGGGAACCAATTGAAATTGGTGGGATCCACATCCCTTTGTGGCCACAGGATATTCCATGGGTTGAAGATGTCTCAGAGTTTCCATCGCTTCCCTCTCACCTAACATTTTTAGCAATGATGCTGGCACTTCGGTCCTTGGGCTTTGTTTTGCTTTGGTCTGAATGAGATACCAGCTTCTTGCATGCTTTCTTGAAAGCATGCAAAGAGAACACAGGAACAAGAGAAGGAGAACACTGTGTGGGAAAAAAATGCATCTAGAAAAATGCTTCTCATTTTTTCTGTCCCAATAAACGGGTAAAATTGTAATGGCTTTGTATTGCCCATGCCTGTGTCTTACCTGTTGGCTGTCATACCCATCTGCTCACTCTCCCTCTCAAGAAAGCATAACTGAATACAAGGGAGGAATGAGGCTGCATGAGCAGCAGTGCTTTCGTGGTCATCACTAGTCCTAAACATTTGTTGTGGTGGTTAGGGGATGGATTAAATGGCTTAACTTTTATAGGTATTGTCTTTTCAGTGAACCTACCTTAAGTTTTGCCACATTATTACTGAGATGCAGTCACCTTCAATCTCAAGACCCAGTGAGAACTGCTAGAAAGATATGTTGCTATAAATCATCCTACCCTGTAGAAATTTTGAAAAACAAAACACATACATGACCACTTTTCAAAATCTATTACACTGGCTCATTTTATCCATGATTAATGTCCACAGGATGGTCAAATTGGTATAGTTTCCTACTTTTTAAACTTTTGACTGGATTTAAGTTATAGAAGCAAGAATCTGTAAGCATTTTTAAAAGCTATCTTTCCGGCCAGGTGCCGTGGCTCACGTCTGTAATCCCAGCACAGGAGGCCGAGGCAGGCAGATCCCGAAGTCAAGAGATAGAGACAATTCTGGCCAACATGGTGAAACCCCATCTCTACTAAAAATACAAAAATAAGCTGGGCTTGGTGGCACATGCCCGTAATCCCAGCTACTCAGGAGGCTGAGGCAGGAGAATCACTTGAACCTGGGAGGTGGAGGTGGCAGTGAGCCAAGATCGAGCCATTGCACTCCAGCCTGGCAACAGAGCGAGACTCCATCTCAAAAAAAAAAAAAAAAAGCTCTTTCCATATGAAATGCTTGGAAATCTGAGAATTTTTATGGATGTTTTACAAGCAATTTTGGAGCAAAATGATATCAGAAGATAAGGCTTTGGATATGGTCATAGTCCAGCATCAACAGTCATGTCATTTTAGATAGCCTTGAGGTTTGAGGCTTAAGTGAGATGGTTGGTATGGGCATCTTAGCAGTGTCAGGCTCACGTAAGTGCTCAATGTGTATCCCTATTGTATTATCATGATTGTTGCTACTCCACCCAGATCATGTTTATCATTTTGTACATATTGGGCTTTTGAAAGGTTTTACATCTTTAAAAAAAAAAAAAAGATTTTCAGTGACCACACCAACTGTTCTCATTCTACAGATCAAAAAAGAAAATTCAAAGGAAATACTTAAGAACATGACTTATGTTTTTGATTTCTGGGTGTTCCCCTATTCCCTTTTTTTTTAAAAAAAAAAAGAAGATGGAATCTCGCTCTGTCACCCAGGCTGGAATGCAGTGACGCAATCTTGGCTCACTGCAAGAACCTCTGCCTTCCAGGTTCACATGGTTCTTCTGCCTTAGTTTCCCAAGTAGCTAGGATTACAGGCATGCCCCACCGCACCTGGCTAATTTTTTGTATTTTTAGTAGAAATGGGGTTTCACCCTGTTGGCCAAGCTGATCTCAAACTCCTGACCTTAAGTGATCTGCCCACCTTGGCCTCCCAAAGTTCTGGATTACAGGCACGAGCCACCGTGCCTGGCCTCCCCCTATTTCTTAATTGCTAGTTTGCCAACTAGCACCACAGTATATCGTGATCAGATGGGATAATCAGCTCCCAGACTCACTGGACCATCTCTGAGCTAGACTCACATTGTGTGTCTGGCATTTTTCATTGCTTGTTGCTCTTGTTCTTCATCGTGTTGAGAATAGGCAAGAGTAGTAAAATTGACTCCTGGGCTTTTTTTTTTTTTTTTTTAATGCTTGCATGTAGCACCCTGGAGTATGAGATAGGATTAAATAGAAGCATTGCCACAGGCACTAGCTTTCAGACTCCCTTTATTAACAAGCATATACATCAGACACTATGTGATAGAGTTTCTAAATAAGAGGGACTTAAACAAGATAGCATTGTATTTCTCTCAGGTGAGTCCCACGCTGGTGAGGCAGCTCTGCCCCACACCTTGGGGACCTGGGCGCCTTTACCTTGTTGCTCTGCCATTTACGGTGTTACTGGGTCCCAGTGGTCCAGGATGACTCCCCAGAGCCTGTGTCCCAGCAGAAGAAAGAGAAAGGCGAGTGTGGCCCACACACTGCACCTACATATTTCCACCCAGATCCACTGATACACAGAATGTGGTCTGTAGCCACATCTGGCTTTATGAGTAGCTGGGAACTTCCGGGCAGCCATTTTTCTAGTTAAGAATGAAAGGTTTTGCTATAGAAGGAGGTAGAAATAGAAATTAAAGGATGATTTGCAGTTTCTGTTCCCTCACGTCTTGAGTGTTCTCTGATCCTTTTGCACACTTGACTTTGCTAATATAACTTCTTTTCTTAGAAAAGAAAAGAAATTTAGGAGAGTGAGAGGTTCAGATATGAAAATATGAATCCTTAGAAGGAGGAAAACTGGTGAGCCCATACTCATCCCTCGCATCTCCAGCTGCTGGTTTCGCTTTGGTTTTGATTTTGGGGTGGACTTCTCTTCCATGATGCCCTTTAATCCCACTCAAATTTGATACTGTGTGAAGGCACAAAAGATAGTATTCACCCTAAAACTCAGGCACTTTAGAGTATGTGGTGTTCTCAAATATAACTGCAATAAATTCATGA
Source organism: Cebus imitator (assembly GCF_001604975.1). NCBI lineage: Eukaryota > Metazoa > Chordata > Mammalia > Primates > Cebidae > Cebus > Cebus imitator. Next base: position 3,112,523 of record NW_016107520.1, on the reverse strand, counting down.
TTTATGATAATATATTTGCTATTAACTCGTGTGTGAAGAGGTCAAAAGGGCCAACCATATATTATGATCAGCATAACTTGGCCATGAGAATATTTCAGTATCTTTTTTTTTTTTTTTAAACAGAGTCTCACTCTGTCACCCAGGCTGGAGTGCAGTGGCTTGATCTCAGCTCACTGCAACCTCCGCCTCCAGGGTTCGAGTGATTCTCCCACCTCAGCCTCCTGAGCAGCTGGGATTACAGGCATGTGCCACCACACCCCACTAATTTTTGTAATTTTAGCAGAGATGGAGTTTCACCATGTTGCCCAGGCTGGTCTCAAACTTCTGGGCTCAAATGATCCACCCACCTCAGCCTCCCAAAGTGCTGGGATTACAGGTGTTAGCCACCATACCTATCTGGCCATGAGAATATTTCCAATGATACTCATCGGCCAGGCACGGTGGCTCACGCCTGTAATCCCAACATTTTGAGAGGCTGAGGCAGGAGGATCACTGGAGCCCTGGAGTTCAAGACTAGCCTGAGCAACATGCAAAATTCTGTCTCTATTTTTAGAATAAAATAAAATTTAATACACCCAAAAGCATCTTTTGTGTCTATGTAAAACACTATGCACATCTTTTTTTTTTTCTGACACAGAGTTTCGCTGTGTCCCCCAGTCTGGAGCTCAAGTGATCATCCCACCTCTCAGCCTCCTAAGTAGCTGGGACTACAGGCATATGCCACCACACCCAGCTAATTATGTATTTTTTTGTACAGATGGGGTTTTGCCATGTTGCACAGGCTGGTCTTGGAGCTCCTGGGCTGAGATCCATCTGCCTCGGTCTCCCAAAGTGCTGGGATTATAGGTGTGAGCCACCATGCCTGGCCTCAGATCTACATTGTACTTTTAAAATAAGGAGAACCTAAGGGATAATTTCATATTGGTAAGAATGGTTATTAAAAACAAATATTTTACAATCAGATTTTCTCACTGCTGGAACTACGACAAGGTGAATGGACTTGTACTTCATTGATAGAAGCTGATGTGAAGATGAGGATTTCTAAAAATAATGTGTTTCAATATAGTTAAAATTGTAAATAAAAAAATCAATTTATACTTTGTTCTTTAAACATATTCTGCATTCTGAAACTCTGACTTTTAAGAAAATATTTTAAACCTTATCAGTTGAGGGTCATTTAATAATCTTTATTTTTAAATGTTTCTATATTATCTGAAACTATTTAAGGAACACTTTTGGTTTTTTTTTGTTTTTCTTGAAAAAGAGTCTTGCTTTGTCCCCAGGCTTGCAGTGCAGTAGCACAATCTCAGCTCAATGCAACCTCCACCTCCTGTCTCAGCCTCCCTAGTAGCTGAGATTACAGGCGTGCACCACCATGCCCAGCTATTTTTATTTATTTTTTATTTTTAGTAGAGACAGGGTTTCACTGTGTTGGCCAGAGTGGTCTCGAACTCTTCACGTCATGATCCACCCACCTCTGCCTCCCAAAGTCTTGAGATTACAGACTGTGCCCAGCCAGAAATAATTTATTTCTAACTATTTAAGAAACATTCACCTTTTGGTATTTGTCAGCCATATCTTTGTATCCTATGATTTCACTGATTTTAACATTTTTCACATATACTTGAAAAGTATCTTCATAGGCCCATTGATGATTCCTCTATGATATTATTTAATTCTTCCTCTTTTTTCCAGTTGTCTTAAGAATTGAATACATGCTCATGGTCTGAGGTAGTTTTAGGGAAAGGTGCCCTATGGCCAGAGCAGCTGGGTTCTTCTACTCAGACAGCTTTGAAGTAACAGGATTCTTTTTTTTTTTTTTTTTTTTTTGAGACGGAGTTTCACTCATGTTACCCAGGCTGGAGTGCAATGGCACGATCTCAGCTCACCGCAACCTCCGCCTCCTGGGTTCAGGCAGTTCTCCTGCCTCAGCCTCCTGAGTAGCTGGGATTACAGGCACGCACCACCATGCCCAGCTAATTTTTTGTATTTTTAGTAGAGATGGGGTTTCACCATGTTGACCAGGATGGTCTCGATCTCTTGACCTCGTGATCCACCCGCCTCGGCCTCCCAAAGTGCTGGGATTACAGGCTTGAGCCACCGCGCCCAGCGTAACAGGATTCTTAGACTACCTGTTATAGTCCAAGACTCTTGATTTATAAATATCGTTAGTCTTTTATTTGCAGGCAGAATTCTGCTGGAATGCACTTAAATGAGAATTGCTCTTGTTATTTGCCCGTAGGGAAATTGCTTCCTGATACTCTAGACAGATCCACAGATATATGGCAGCCAGAGATGCATTGTCTCCTCAGGGTTGGATTCTGTCACTAACATAATATGTTGTCCAGAAAATTTTGCATTTGGAAAGAGAATTTTGTGTTAATATTAGCAATGAGAGACATCTCACTTTAGTGTAATAGTGTTAAGGGAATGACGCATCATCGGATTTTGATACTATTTTTAGTGAAAAATACTTTATTGCCGCTTGTTAGAAAAACATCACAGGGCTAGGAAATAAAAGCATTTTTGCTTCTATAGAAACCTGGCACTTACTCCAGTTCTGACTAGAAAACTTACTCAAAGTAAAAAGAAAACCTGTTATTTTACGATAAGTTGTTTACATCTCCCAACCAGCTCGTCTTTGGAGAGCTGTGTCTTTTTCCAGTGGGCGCTACTTACGCAGAGCAGCTTTTGTCCACAGCAGGGACAAGTTAGTGCATCGCATGCACAACATAAACAGTCTCCAGCTTACAATCAGGACGTGTTCCAAAAGCTCATTTTTAAGGCATGTATTTAAAACTCACAATGTGCTTATCCGTAGAAACAGTGGTGTAAGTGATGGTCGGAGGGCGAAGCTACTCCACCAAAGCCTATTTAATGCATCATGTAACTAAACTTATACAGTTATGCTTCATACACCCTGGAAGGAGGGATCTCATATAATAGCAGGAAGAAAAGGAAGAGAAAATCTTTGTCTTCTTCCAAGAATCTCTTTTCCTTCATTTTTAAATTTTGTTCATCCTCTTCCTTTTGGGAAAGGACAGAGGGATTCCTGTCTCAGTATCTCATGTTCATGAAACAACTCTCCCTCACATCTACCCTAAAAATCTCTCCATACAGCTGAACTCAAAATAGAAGGAATCGGATCCTTTGACTTTACACATTTTTGTGCCATTAACCATAGCCCTGTGGCCCACTAAATTTTAAATACAGTGTTTCCTAGCTATATGATTATCTAATTAGTGGATTTCTGGTCAGTGTTACAAAGTAAAGACTGATTTAGAAAAGAAATGAGGCTGGGTGTGGAGGCTCATGCCTGTAATCCCAGCACTTTGGGAGACTGAGGTGGGTGGATCACCTGAGATCAGGAGTTCAAGACCAGCCTGGCCAACATAGTGAAACCCCATCTCTCCTGAAAATACAAAAATCAGGTGGGCGTGCTGGCATACACCTGTAATCCCAGCTACCCAGGAGACTGAGGCAGGAGGATCGCTTGAACCTGGGAGGCAGAGGTTGCAGTGAGCCTAGATCATGCCACTGCGCTCCAGCCTGGGCGACAGAGACTCTCTCTCAAAAAAAAAAAGGTATTTGGGGCCTGAGCCACCATATAAAGAAATTGTTGTCCAGGAGTGGTGGGTCTTGCCTGTAATCCCTGTACTTTGTGAGGCTGAGGCAGGAAGATGGCTTGAGGCCAGGAGTTTGAGATTAGCTTGGGCACCATAGTGAGACCCCCATATCTACAAAAATTTAGCCAAGTGTAGTGGCTTGCACCTGTGGTCTCAGCTACTAGGGAGTCTGAGGCAGGAGGATCACTGGAGCTCAGGAGATTTCAGCTACAGCGAGCCATGCTTGTGCTATTCCACTCCAGCCTGGGCTTAGGAGTGAGACTGTTTCACACACAAAAAAATTGTTCCTCCAAGTCAGTGGTTCTAATGAACCAGTTTGATTGTCACATTTGGACCTCTACTGGTTAGAGGCCAGCCTAACATTCTGTACTGCATGGGATAACCACCCACAGCAGTTACCCAGCTTAAAAGATCAATGGTACAGAGGTTGAGAACGTGCTTTAAGCATATCCTAAAGTATGGGCATTATCTACAGGTGTTATATTGGGTCCAATCATTTGGGAAATCCAGGCTTAAGAGTTTACTAGGTGTGCTGGGTTGTCTGGCAGTGGTCAGGTCCTCTGCTCTGACCCTTTCCCCAGGTCCCCAATCCAGACATTTGAAATTAGCATACCCTCTAATCCAGATGGACAGAAATGTATTGAGAGCCTATTGTGCAGCAGCAGTGTTGTAGATACTAGAGATACAGCAGGGAATCAACAGGGGTTCCTGTCCTCACTGGGCTTACATTCTCGTAGGGGGAAAAACTGTATAAGTTTTAACTATATAGTTAACTATATAAGTGTATGTCTGTATAGAGAAATAAAGCAGGGAGTGGGGTTAAAAGAGTTGGGGAGAAATTGGAATTTGAAACAAGAAAGTCAGGAAAAGCCTCATTGAGAATTTTACAGCTCTCACCCTTCTTCTATATAAGAACTTTGAAAATCAGAAAACTCCAGATAATTTCCATTCAGGACTGGAGTACACCGAGAGGAGAGGGAACTGAGATGTCAAGAGTAGGGGCTGAAGGGTGTGGATCTTTGATGTATTCTGTGGGCTTGTGGGTTGCTTTCATTGGATTCCTCAGCCTGTGGTGGGCGTAGCCTGGCATGGATCTTGTGGACACAGAACATTTGGCAAACATATTGAAGCTGAAAGCAGAGCTGCTGAGCTGCATTATCCTGAGTCCACTGCAGGCATCTAGCCTGGAGCTGCTTTGCACCCCGAGAGAACAGCAGTTGGAGCCTGTGAATATCATCCAGTAGGTGGGATGGGGGATGCTCGATTCTCCTGCTCTCAAGAATAACAGTTCCAGCCCTGGCACAGTGGCTCACACCTGTAATCCCAGCACTTTGAGAGGCCAAGGCAGGAGGATCGCTTGAGCTCAGGAGTTTGAGACCAGCCTGGGCCACATGGCAAAACCTCATCTCTACAAAAAATATAAAAATCACCCAGGTGTGTTGGCATGCACCTGTAGTCCCAGCTCCTTGGGAGGCTGAGGTGGGAGAATCACTTTAGGCCCTGAGGTTGAGGCTGCAAAGAGCCATGATCACATCACTGTACTCCAGCCTGGGTGACAGAGTGAGACCCTGTCTCAAAAAAAAAAAAAAAATCCACAGTTCCATCTTTTTTGAAGAACAATTTATTTCCTTATAGCTGCCTTCTCACAGATAAGAAAAATATTTTTTAAAGTGTGGCCTTTTTTTTTTTATTATTTGAAAAAAATCCATTTAGGACACAGCGCCTTACACCTCGCAGCCAAGAACAGCCACCATGAATGCATCAGGAAGCTCCTTCAGGTAAGGTGGTGACAACTTAGAATTATAAATGTGTCAGTTTTACAATTTAAAAATAATCTTGTCTGTAAAAGAGCAAATACACCCTCCATACATACTACTGTAAACACTGTCCCAAAGCCTGTGTTTCCTAAGAAGCTTCATGATTGAAATGATAGCCAAGGTAAGATTGTTTCCATAGCAACTCCACCGGAAGAGAAGAGGATCTAATCAAAACTGGAGTGTCTTTTTTGGGATCCATCCTTTTTCTTCCCTTTATTTGGTTCTTCCTTTTCTTTGCTGAAGGACTTACGCCTCTAAATATCAGCTTCTAAGCTGCTGGAGATTCTTACCACACAGGATCCCCAGTATCCTAGTATTGTTAAATCATCAGTAGAATGCAGCTCTTCTTTGAGATGCAAAATTTCAACCATTATTTTCTTATATGTAACTTGATGAGCTTCAGTTCTTGGGTTTTGTTTAAGTCCTTGGTTTTATTCTTCTTTATAATTTTAAGTCAACTCCCTGGTTCAATAATCTTTCCAGGAAGTTTATAACGATCCCTTAAAATGACAACTTCTATAAATCTTTAAAGATGAATATGTAATGAACTCCCAATAGCCATCCATGCGGTAACATCCAGTTGATGCAAGCTGGCTGTTCTCAGGAACAGCATAGAGCAATAAAATACATGTTTGGTTGTACTATCTGTTCTGTTGAGCTGTTGTCTTGGCCTCCACAAGCCCTATTTAGGACCCAGCATCTTGCTTTAATTTGGCTTCGAAATTCTAATGCAGAAATGTGGTCACATTCTTCAGCTTGTCCTGCTCTGTTGATCACACAGCTTCTTTCTTGCGTTATATGATGCAAGCTACTGCCAGTTCCAAGAATGCTTAACCTTAACAGGTCTTTGAAGCTAAATTCAAGAAAAATAGATCAATGTCTGTGATGTTGTATTATGAGGCTTCCCTCTGAAGACAATTAAAATAGAACTTTTCTTCCCTGCCTTCTCTGGGACCAAACACTACGGATAAGTGAAAATCATTGCTCAAGTGCTCTGCCTCCATACCCTTGGCCCTACCTCAACTTTTAAGTAATTTATTTATGTTTGAAATCTCCATTCCCATTCTGACTTGGCTATCCAGACTTTGCATCTGGCTCTGATTTTAAGGAAGAATTAACCTGACAAGCTGGATGTTCTCGTGGGCAAGAACCAGATATTCTAGTCTCTAATGTAATCTTATATCTGGTTATTCAAATGGATTGGTTTTTCTTCGGAATCTTTGAAGCCTTTAAAGAGTTCCTTGTGCTGTTTTAAAATTAAGCCAAAGCATGGCAAGTTGTAACTTAATCTCCATTCTTCTTACCACGGAAGGGCGGACATTTCACTAGAGTGGTAGTATGTTATTACCTCCTCTAACTGCCAAACCATCCAGTTGTTCTTCTTCCTGGATGGTGGTTAAAACCTCAGCCGTGTCCTCCTGTTGGGCTGCCTTTCCAGGTCCTGTTCCTCTTTGCTGTCTAGCTAGTTCTTCACCTCTTGTCTCAGTAGCTGAGGCTCTCTGTGCTGAGACCCCATCACCTGCTGCCCCCGACTCCTACACCCTCTGCATTTACGGATCTCCCTGGGCTCTCCAGGCTTCTGCTTATCTTACTGCCTGTCTGCTGGAGCCATTTCCCCTCTCCAGGGGCGACCAATGTAAAGTTCTTCCTTCTCATGGCAGTAAGCACAAATAGAGCTTTGTGAGATTCTTCAAATTCAAATGAGCTCTTTCAGGCCAGGCATGGTGGCTCATGCCTATAATTCCAGCATTTTGGGAGGCCAAGGCAGGCAGATCACCTGAAGTCAGGAGTTCAAGACCAGCCTGGCCAACATGGTGAAACCCCATCTCTACTGAAAGAATACAAAAATTATCCGGGCATGGTGGTGCATGCCTATAATCCCAGCTACTTGAAAGGCTGAGGCAGGAGAATCACTTAAACCTGGGAGATGGAGGTTGCAGCGAGCCAAAGTTTTACCACTACACTCCAGCCTGGGCCATAGGGTGAGACTCCGTTTAAAAAAAAAAAAACAGAAAACAAATGAGCTATCTCCCTCCTCGAACCCCCAGCTATTCCTCCCGCCCTTTCTCATACCATGTTTCCTGGGTACTGTGCATCATGTCAAACAGTGACAAACAGCTGTCCCTATCCCAGTGGAGCTCCCAGTCTGATAAATAATCTACAAATAAACATTAAACATAAACATTACAGATTGCACAGAAGTACAAAGGAAGCTAATGGGTTACCGTGAGAGAGGAATGAGAAGCGGAGGTTCAGGGAAGACCTCATGAAAGAGGTGATATTTAAGCTGAGACCTCCCAAGGATGCAAAGAGCCAAGAGGAAAGTGTTCTAAGCAAATGGAATGATGTGTGCAAAGGGCCTGAGGTAGAAAGGTGCTGGCCAGGGAGTGAAGAAAGCCAGTGTGTGGGCCTGGGGCAGAGGAAGTGTGGAGGAAAAGTAGCGCAGGGTGTGGGGCCTTGTTATGTCATGATGGGCTTGACTGCAGATCATCCTAAGTACAGCATGGAACTGTGAAGGGCTTTTAAGTAACAGCGATGGTCACCGTTTTAAAAGAGCATTCTGATTGTTTAGAGAATTGATAAAAAGGGGGAAAATCAGAACTGGGGAGACCCTCCAGGAGGTTACCTTAGCCGTTCAGGTGAGAAGATGCTGTCTTAAAGGATGTTGGGAATAAGAAAAGGAAGAGGGCAGATCGGAGGTGAGTTTGGGAAAAAAGAATTGACAAGACCTGGTTGTCCACTGGGGAGGAGGAATGGGGAGGAGGAGGAGGATCGAAGCTGAGTCACTGGTTGATGATGATGCTGTTGATGAAGATGATAGTCCAGGCGGGGCATGGGGAAGGGGAAGCCAGAGATTTTAGCCGGGCTACCTTTGAGGTGCTAACCCAGCCTGTCTAGGTTTGAATCTTGGCTTGGCAGATTTACTGTGACTTGAGCAAATTATCAACTTTTTCATGCCTCTGTTTCTTCATCTGAAAGTGGGAGTAATGATAGTATCTACCTCGGGTTGTTAGAGGACCTGAAGCAGCTCTTTGAATAGTGCCTGGCATGTGAGAGCTAATACATAGCACTTACTGTTGTACTGTTGGGATCTCTGCGTTTGGGAGTCACTAGCATCCATTTTTCTAGTTAGTATTTCAGGTTGTGGGTGTGGAGAAGCTTACCAGGAAGAGAGCTCAGAGGAAGAGCACTGAGGAGCCCTGGGGGTTTCTGTTTGGCTAGAGGAGGAGCCGCAAGAGGAAAAGCAGAATAGGATGAGCCAAGCAAGGCTCTAGAGCTGAGAGGTTGGAAAGAGGAGGACAGAAATGTTTACTGTCATTGGAAACATGAAGGTTGTTGGTGACCTCGACCAGGGCCATTTCCTTGGACTCAAAAGGGGACACCCAACTGCAGTGGTTTCAGGAGTGAATGGAGGTGGGGGAGCATGGTCTGCATGTGGGTCATCCTTAAGAGAAAGCTGGTTTTGTGAAGGGGGTCAGAAAGGGCAGGAGATGGGGGAAAAGACAAGATCAAGATGAGAGAGCTAGAGCATGTCTGTTAGCTGGTGGGGTGCTGGAGTGATGATGGAAGGAAAGGACAGATAGGTGAAGCAGTGAAGAGTGGGAGAGTTTGCCTATCCCGAAGACATGAGTCCCCTTCCCATAGCATACTGTAGACTCCTGGAGCACAGCAGTTGGGGCTTATTTATGTTTATAGTCTTCCTAATAAGTCACATCATACCTTGCAGGAAGAGTCTGAACTGAATAGAATTGGTGCAGCATATTTTATTATATGGATGTATTTATTTTTGTCTTATAGTCTAAATGCCCCGCCGAAAGTGTTGACAGCTCTGGGAAAACAGCTTTACATTATGCAGGTAACTTTCATTCTCCTTTTTGTCTTCTTCTGCCATTAGAAACACTAACTTTATCCTTATTCAAGCCATTAACCTTCCATACTATTCCTGGTGTTCTTTTCTGTCATCATTTCTAGACATTCCCATTTTACTCCATTTGTAAAATATGCAGAGTTTTACTGAGACGTACGCCTAGAATTCATCAGTTGCCTTGCCACCCAACCACTGAAAATTATCACGATTAATATATTTTAACTAATTTAAGATTGCTTTTTAAACTAAGATATTCATAAGCACTTGTAGATTTCAGGTAATGTGTGATACAAACTTTTTAATTTGAGGATTTTTATGAACATCAGTCAATTTTATTTACCAATATTTTGTTTAAGTACAATTACACAACTTCAAGTGACAAACACTGACACTGAACTATGAGTGATTAGATTTACACACGTGTTTTATTGCTAGTTGTGGTAAAGCTAAGTCCTGTGAAAAGCTGAATCAAATGTTTGCCTAAAGGCAACTGGCAGACATTGGCCTTAGGCCTGCATAACTCCGAAATTCTGAAATTAAGCAGTAATGTAAAACACCTCTCTTTTTTTTTCTTTGAGATGGAGTCTTGCTCTGTCACCAGGCTAGAGTGCAGTGGTGTGATCATGGCTCACCATAACCTCCACCTCCCGGGTTCAAGCGATTCTCCTGCTTCAGCCTCCCAATTAGCTGGGACTACAGGCGCATGCCACCACCCCCAGCTAATTTTTGTATTTTTTTAGTAGAGACAAGGTTTCACCATGTTGGCCAAGGTGGTGTCAATCCCTTGACCTCATGATCCGTCTGCCTCGGCCTCCCAAAGTGCTGAGATTACAGGCATCAGCCAACACACCTGGCAAAACACCTCGCTCTTAACCTTCCTAACACTATTTCTCTTCAGTGCAACTACAGTGAATACATGTAGAGTGGGTAGAACATCAACATTTCCTTCCTGAAGTATCTGATACCCCTGGTTGTGAGAATAACTGTGATTGGCTGTGGTGTTTCTATTTTCCTTCCTCCAGCGGCGCAGGGCTGCCTTCAAGCTGTGCAGATTCTCTGCGAGCACAAGAGCCCCATAAACCTCAAAGATTTGGTGAGTATCAGGTAGTCACTAGATATAAAGGTGGACACTGGTGCCTAGAGCTCAGAGGGATACCTCTAGAGTCACTGAGACATCAGACCAGCAGTCCCCAACCTTTTTGGCACCAGGGACTGATTTGGGGAAAGACAATTTTTCCATAGATGGAGGTGGGGAGGGTTTCAGGATGAAACTGTTCTAGCTCAGATCATCAGGCATTGGAGGGCACAACTTAGATCCCTCGAGTGCTCGGTTCACAAGAGGGTTCCTGCTCTTATGAGAATATAATACTGCCACTGATCTTATGGGTAGTGATGCTCACTCCCCTGCCACTCACTCCCTGCTGTGCATGGGGGTTCCTAACAGGCCACAGACTGGTACTGGTCTGCAGCCCCACTGAGCAAAATTCTATTGCGTTTCAACCTAGATTCTCTTCTGCAAAATGGATTTATGTATTATTCTTAACCCTTTTCCTGTTTGCCCCTAGAATACTCACTTGGGGAGTGCAGCATTTACAAGATAACTTTGCCAGATAAAGAAATAGCTCACTTTTATTATTATTTTCACATCACTCTAGTATACAGACTTTGGAAACAAAATACATCATTCTATTTAGAGCATCCTGTTTTTGGTAGTGGTATTTCCATGTGCAAAATACAGTAATTTTTGATCGCCAAAAATGTCAAATCCTAGCAAACGTAGCATTCCTATGAGTGATGTTAACATCGTTCTCAAAGAATTGGCTGAAGATTCATTCGATGAATCCGATTTTTCTGAAACAGATGATTCTGACGATTCAGAGGATTCTGATGTTAGTTCTGTTTACAAATAACAGTTTTTATATTTTATTTTCACACTGAAAATCAGATTTGCTTCAGCCTCAAAGAGTGTATTTCTATAAAATTAAAAGAGCACTGGCAGAGAGCTGCATGGCTTTTTTCTCAACTGGGAAGAAGGTTAATTGGTTTCTAAAGCATTAGAAAAACATTTTGCAGCATGTATTTCCTAAATAGGTATATTTGTTTCTACGGCTATCCATGTTTTCTACCATCAATGTAATTACAAATAAAACTTAATTTTTTCAATTAATAAAATAAAAAGTCCAAATAGAAATTTTACTACTTTCTTTCTGTACCCCACCTATCACCTTGAATACCTTCTAGGTAGAATCTCCCAACTTTGAAGACCACTATTGGCTATTTTAACTTTACCAGGCTCTTTTGAGAATAAATTTATACACCGATCACAATTTCATGTTGCAGCGTGAGAACTGACACACATACACTTATACTTGATGGAGATTCTGTGAAGTGACTAGATATAATCTGTGAACAAATTCATATCCCTTGAATTTCCATACTTCCTAAGTAGAAAGTATTATAACTTCACAGAGATAATGCCCAGAAATCTGTCTGAAATTCTGCTATCTGACAATACTCAATCTTTAAGCAGCACTTGTATTTTTAAATAGTTGGATATATTATAACTTTTCTTTTCCCTTTGCCTGTTTAATGCTCCTACCTTAAAACTCACTGTTGATGGATTCGTAGGGTATATTCCAGGAAAAAGAAACAACAGAATAACAACTTCTCTTTGTGTTTTGTGTTATTTATGTCAGGCCTAAGATTACAGAAAATATCTATATATATTCTTCTAGTATTTTTCATCATTTGTTTTATATTGTAATGTTTAAAAGTGTAATCCACCTGACATGGTTTGTATATGAGTTGGAGACCTAGATTTCCTTCTTCCCAAAGGCGTTGCAATTGTCATGGCATATTATTCTTACTATGCATCTCTTTATCTAGTCATGTGTTAGTAATAGACATAGGCTGTTAATTTATGTTATGTTTTGATACTTAGCAAGATAACTAAAAAGCGTACTTTCTGGTAAGAGTGGAATGGCAGGATATATAATCATTAGTGCACAGGGAAGAAGCTGCCTACAGGGCAGTGGGATCTTCTGATGTCATGCGGAGATTCGTCCCTCCTTTCTCCAGCACCATCCCTCAGTACACACGGTACACCTGCCTTGAGCCTTTACACACTTTGTGTTCTACCCTCTCTCACGATCACCCAAACAGTGATAGCCATGGGAACAAGCAGCCCAAGAAGCTAGAGCTGCTGTGGAAAAGCTAGCATTCAGTGAAATTCCGTAAGAAGAGTTGTACCGACATATACTTGTGGCTCTATAGGGACACAATATCAAGATGGACCAGATATTAGATCAGCAGTCCAAGTCAGGAAAAGCAGGTGCAAAGAACAGGAGCTGACTTTTGCAATTCTGGCATTTTGTGCCTGAGTTAAAATCTAAATCTGAATTTGTCTCCTAGGATGGGAATATACCACTGCTTCTTGCTGTACAAAATGGTCACAGTGAGATCTGTCACTTTCTCCTGGATCATGGAGCAGATGTCAATTCCAGGAACAAAAGTGGAAGGTACCCCAGAATTAGGCAGAAATCATGTGACTTCAGTGATATCCACATTCTGAGAGTATTTCAAAATATCACATTTTGTTATAAATCATTTGTTACAAAGGGGTTTTAACTTCTTACCTTTTTAAAGTTCTACTGTTTTTGATAATCAAGAATCTATGTTGACCTCAAAGCAATTTTCTCCAGACATCTGTGGACATCATTGCTGGCTAAGTCTGTGAGGAGACTATTATATGCTAACATGAATAAGCAATTTCCTATGACTTTCTATGCAAAATAAAATAAACTGATTGGTTGGTTTGGAGAAATGGTCTCAGCAACGTATATGTTACTTAAAGTGCTTGAGGTGAAAAAAGGATAAGATTCATGCCAGTCATATTAAATCCCATCATATTATGCCAAATAGTACAGAAGATTATGTTGTTTGACTAAATATGGTTTAATGTTTTGATTTAATCTGAAGTTTAAAAAAAAATGCCTAATTTCATCTTGATAGCATTCCACTTCGAATTCCCCAAAGATTAAGTATAATAAAGGTTTAACTGCACCTAATCTTCTTTCTGTCTCTCTCTCTTTTTTTAAGACAACTGATTTCCCAGGAAAGAGTTTGCACATTTTGTTAGTACTAATTTTGTGTCTCCCTTTTCCTTTAGAACTGCTCTCATGCTGGCCTGTGAGATTGGCAGCTCTAACATCGTGGAAGCCTTAATTAAAAAGGGTGCAGACCTAACCCTTGTAGATTCTCTTGGACACAATGCCTTACATTATTCCAAACTCTCAGAACATGCAGGAATTCAAAGCCTTCTATTATCAAAAATCTCTCAGGATGCTGGTATGTGAAAGAAAATAGCCAATGTTGTTTTAAATTTATCCACTCCATTTTCCCCAAAGGATAAAGGAATGTGTGCAATATGATATATTTTATTATTCTTTTAAACATATTTTTGAGGAAAAATGGAGTGTTAAAAAATATTGTGTATGGTGTATATGTGTGTATGTGTGTGTATCCCCCTACCCAAAGGGAATATGAATCATTATGGTTCTTATAGTTCTTTTTTTCACTTTTTCCTCTTTAGATTTAAAGACCTCAACAAAACCAAAGCAGGTATTTATCTCTGGGGGAGGCTTTTATGTTTCATTTATGCTTGTGGGAATTCTGAAGTTCAGATTTAACCACTCTGTGGTCCAATAGTAAAATAATAAAGACTGTATTGAAAATACTTAAGGACTGAAATATCTTTGAAATAAATGATTCATTGTTATAAAGTGGTAAAGGTTTTCTTAATAATTTGCTTTATTTTAAAAGCACGTAACTTTAAACTTGCTACTTATATGTTCATCTTTTTCTGAAATGTACTAACTCATACTTCCTATTGGTGTGAACATGTTTGATGCGGCTTAAACTCTGCGACTGAATAACGATGTTCTAAGTACTTGTAATATCACATGAGCTACAGATCTACAACCCAGAAAATGTTGGCTATTTAATGAAAATAAGAGAATTTAGCTTTTTCTTTTACTTAGGGTTTTTCTAGAATGTCATATAGTGTTACAGAAAGTAGAAATTGAGTTTGCCCTGTTATTGTAGTTTTTTCTAAAAATACGTTGTCACTGTTTTTTGACGAACAGTGTATGTATGGTTGTTCTATTTATTTACACATCCAGGTTCTTGAAGAAATCATAAAGAGCAAATACTCAATACTGAATATATGTGCTAACTGTAATACTTATCAATAACCTTCAAAACTGAAGTTATCCCTTTCCCTCATAGTCTTTTAAAAAGGAATGGAAATAATACAGTTGGTTTTCATTCATACAGAAAGCTGACTATGATTGTGTTCTGATTTCTAAATTGTGGTAGATGTCAACCTTACTTTGACAGTTCTCCACACCAACCTAATCTGGTTTTGTCTTATGTGTTTTTATTTTCTTGCTATTAAAGCATGGGCTCCTAGAAGAATACTTGGCGCATGCATATTATTTATGTTTGTAGCAGATTTCAGATTTTGATAAAGTAAGAAATGCATGAACTTTAGAGGTTTTTCTCATGTGTTTGATAAAGCTACTTGCTCAGACTTTACTAACCAAACTAACCCACCTCCATTCTTTGGACTGTGATAACTTTCAGCATGACCAAGTTTCTAAAATAAGCTCAGAAAGAAGTGGAACTCCAAAAAAACGCAAAGCTCCACCACCTCCTATCAGTCCTACCCAGGTAAAAACAAAAGCAAACCAACAATCAATAAACATACTACAAAAAAGCCATAAATTTGTCATTTTGTTTAGGCCAAAAAGGAATGTTTTAGAACTGACCTTTAAGTGCATATTTAAAATTTTTCTTAGCAGTTTTAAATTACAATTTGTGGTAAGAAGGATTTTGATGATTAGTATGGAAATAATGTTGATTCTTATCTATTTTAAAACAGTAGAATCGAACAGCCTCTTTTTGAAAAGTCTCGAGGAAATTTCTCAAAATCTTATCACAGACACTTTTCCCTTAAGATAAGCTCAATTTATTTTTAGTTCCTTATATTATAAGATGTAGTAAGGAGTGGGAGAATGAGTAGCCAATGAGGCAGTTAAAATTAGTTAAAAATGAATTTCAGTTAGTTTCTTAAAACATTGCTAAAATATATTTGCCTTTTTAATTACTGTACATTTACGGTTGGCTAATATTAAAAGAAGTTTTCATTTGTGAGCTTATAGTGACCATTGCAGAGGAGGAGGCTCAGTAATCTATGTAACTGCATGGAAAAACAGGTTGAGACTTGTTATGTAAAAATTCAGAGGCCACAAAGAGAATAATCCATATTTAAACAGTAGAGAGGAATAGCTCATCTCTTAAGTATTTTTAAATGCATGTTAGCATACTTATTCTTAACCTGCAACAAAAGTTTTATAGATTTTAAAAGTGATTTTAATATAGGAACAAAGTTATATTCTGTAAACATTCAGAAAGTATTTGAAGTAGCTGAATTGCATTGAAAATATTCTACCCTTGAATTAATTGATGCCAAGGATACTTACTGTTAGATTTCATTGCCTTGGTTAAACAGGTCAATTATTCGGCACTGGAGAAGAAAAGAGTTTGAAGGTGCATTCTTTATGAATAATTTTCATTTTGTTTGTTGGTTTTTTTTAGTTAAGTGATGTCTCTTCCCCAAGATCAATAACTTCAACACCACTTTCGGGAAAGGAATCAGTATTTTTTGCTGAACCACCCTTCAAGGTATTTCTTTCTGTATTCAGTTTTGTTACTGTATTTTAAGATACATGATGGACTTGCTTTGAGTTATATAACACTGGGAAGAAACAGAATATGCTTCTGAATCATTGGTTCACAACCTTTTCACCAGGAAGTACCCCTTGACTATTTGTTCTGGCATGAACCCCATAAAGCAAGAATAGGTACAGCTAGTATGTATCCGTAATAATTTAAATTTTTTTAAAATAATTGAATAAATTAAATTTACAAATTGATAATTGATTTTCTTCATTTAAAAAAGAAAAAGACAAGAGGGCCAAGTGCGGTGGCTCACGCCTGTAATCCCAACACTTTGTGAGGCCAAAGTGGGCAGATCACCTGAGGTCAGGAGTTTGAGACCAGCTTGGCCGACATAGCAAAACCCTGTCTCTACTAAAAATACAAATTTAGTTGGGTGTGATGGTTCATGCCTATAATCCCAGTTACTTGGGAGGCTGAGGCAGGAGAAGTACTTGAACCCAGGGTGGAGGTTGGAGTGAGCTGAGATTGCGCCACTGCACTTTAGCCTGGGCGACAGAGCGAGACTCTGTCTCGGAGGTTGGGAAAAAAAAAAACAAAGTTTACTTGTATGGAATCTAAAAAAGTTGAACCCATAGAAGCAGAGATTAGAATGATAATTGGAGGAGTGGTGGGAAGTGTTGGGGAGATGCTGGCCAGAGGATAAGACATTTCATCTAGATAAAAGGAATAAGTTCAAGAGATGCATTCTACAGCATGGTGACTGTAGTTAATAACAACGCATTGGGTTCTGAAAATGACTCAGAGAGTAGACTTGAAGTGTTCTCATCACAAAAAATGATAAATGCATGAGATAAATTAGTTCCACTTGGCCATTTCACATTATGTACATATTTGAAGACATCATGATGTACATGATAAATGTATACAATTTTTATTTGTCAACTAAAAAATAAATTGACTTTAAAAAAAATAAGGTGTGGAAGTTACCAGCCTCTACCTGTTATTCTCCTCATTCTTTCCTGAATGCAGAATATTAAGGAAATGCCAAAAATTATATTTCAGAAACTTCTCTATATACAATGTAATATCCTAGATTGGATCCTGAGACAGAAAAAGGCCATTCGTGGAAAAACTGGTACAATTTGAATAAAGCTGAAATTTAGGTAGTAGTAATTTACCAATTAACAAATTGGAAAATTTATATATGGCTACATATGTATATGCATTGTATATGACCACAAATTGTATAATGGCTACATATGTTGTATACTTTAGGAGAAATGAGTAAAGGTTTCTATCTTGCAACTTTTTTGTAAATCTTAAATTGTTTCAAATAAAAAATGTATTAAAAGTTCTTTAAAAAGAGGAAGTACTTAATAGATAACTAGTCTTCTTATCCAATTAAGTTGATATTAATTCCAGTCAAAAAGATAGAAACTTTTATTATTCTCTGATGTGTTACTGAGAAGTAATTGTATAGTTAATTAAATGTTTTCCTGACTATAAAAGTAATATGTATTTATTTTACAAACATTAGAAAATCCATTAGGTCTCATCCACCTGGTTCTTTAGGTTTGTGGTTGGAAAATATTTTAAGGAAGTGGGAGGATATTTCCATTTAATATCTGTTTATCTAATATACTAAGAAATTATACTTGGGGGGAAATAAAATTTATAATTGTTAAAATGAAATTTCAATATTGTATATTTACTTATTTTCCCTCATTTAGAATTACTAAAGATGTTTCTTTTAACTTGGATACACATTAATCTGGAAAAGATTCTATCAACCTGTCATGTCCCTCACTTTAGACGTTACTAATAAACTCTTCAGATGGATTCCTATATAAGACAAGGCAAGGAAGTTATACTGTTGTAGTTAGTACCCTAATATCTTCTGATACGACTGTGCCTCAAACAAGCAATGCAATCCAAAGAATAACATCACGAATAATGATTTTTCAGAGGGAGAGTATAATAGACTGTCATTTCTGACAAAACAAAAATCAAGATAAAAAGTGACATTTATTCCTATGTTAGCTTAAGGAGAAAAAAAAAAGTGGTACCTATTTAAAATGGCTAAAGTTTAAAAACACTAAAAATACCAAGTGAGGATGTGGCAGAACTAGAACTCCATATTCTGCTGATGGGAATGTAAAATGGCATAACTATTAACACTTTGGGAAGCGGGAAGTTTCATTAAAAGTTAAATATAAACCTAATAAATGATCCAGCCATCCACTTATAGGTGTTTACTAAAATGAAATTATATGTTTACTCACAATCTTGTATGCAAATATTTGTAGCAGCTTTATTCACAACCTCCCCAAATTGGAAACAATCCATATGTCCATCAACAAGTCAATAAAGACAATGAGATATACCCATATAATGCAATATTACCTGCCAATAAAAGGGAATGAACTGTAGTGCAAGTAACATCATAGTTGCATCTGAAAAGTCATCATGCTGAGAGAAGCCAGCCACCAAAAAATTCATAGGGGATGGCATTCCTTTTATAGGAATTCTAAGAAATGCAAAAAAAAAAAAAAAAAAAAGAGATAGTTGTGATTGTCTAGGAATGACATGAGCAAGGACTGGTTAGGATAAGGCATGAAGAAACTTTTAGTAATGAACAGATTCTCTCTATCTTGACTATAGTGTTGGTTCTATAGGTATATATCTGTCAGAACCTCCTCAAATTGTAAACTTTAGCTGGATGCAGTTTATTATACCTTACACAGTGAAGAATGTATAAACAAGTAGATATATTATAAAAATGAAAGGACTACTTTTTGTAAAGATAAGCACTTACTAAAAATAAGCCACTTTATTTTTTAGCATTTGGGCTTTTATAAAGGTATCTTTGCTGAAAAATTCTCTTACTGTCTGTGGCTCATTCGGATGCCACATTGTAATTTTTAGCAAGCCATTGTAATGCTTTGAAATGAGAATATGGCTTTGAAGTTCCAAGAATTTTTACAGTAGATTAACAGATATTCAGGGACAAAGGATTAGAGAAAATCTTTAGGGAATCTATTGCCAATCTAAGTCCATTTATTACCATTTCCCTTAGAAAGGTTAATAATAACTTTAATAGCAGATAATTTATAAAATGATAAAGCCAAAAAATTTGATTTACAATATTTCAATCAATGTATAACTAATGCAGCTAAATAGGACTTCTCTTTGACTTCATTATGAAAGCAGTATTTGCCATCTCAGTTTTTAGTACAGTTTAGTACAGTTAGCAGTTTTTGAAGAAATTAACTAATTAACTCAGTAAATTAGCAATTACATGAAATTATTATAATTTTTTTTTTCTGATCACCTCTAGCTTGGAGAAATTATTGTAATCTTAAATGTATTTGCATTGTACTCACTAAATGAAACTTTTGAAAAATATTTGGAGAATATACCTTCTGGAACTTCTAATGTTTTAGAAATTTAACTTATTAGATAATTGTCACTTTTACTCATTTATAGCTTAAAATACCATCTTTCTTTGAGATTTTCTAGCTGCTTTTCTAGTAGGATAATACCAGATCTGCTCTGCATAAGCTCAAGGGGGAAAGTCTGCTTGATTCTTTTGCACAATGTTACATTTAGGAATGTTCTTTTAAATCATTTTTGTGTTTCAATAGGCTGAGATCAGTTCCATACAAGAAAACAAAGACAGACTAAGTGACAGTACTACAGGTAAGATAAGGAAGAATCTGTTTATTTTTGTTTTTGTTTTTTCTTTAACCAAACTTTATTTCATGTCCATTTAAAGAGTGCAAAGGTGAAGCTGGGGTACTGTGTAGAAAGGTAACGAGCCAACTGGGTGCGGTGGCTTGCACCTGTTTGGGAGGCTGAGACGGGTGAATCACAAGGCCAGGAGTTCGAGACCAGCCTGGCCAACATGGTGAAACCCCATCTCTACTAAAAATACAAAAATTAGCTGGGTGTGGTGGCAAGCACCTGTAATCCCAGCTACTTGGGAAGCTGAGGTTGGAGAATCACTTGAACCTGGGAAGTGGAGGTTGCTGTGAGCTGAGATCGCACCACTGCACTCTAGCTTGGGCAACAAAGCAAGACTCAAAAAAAAAAAAAAAAGTCATGAGCCATCACCCCTGCACAGAGCTGCAGCAGCACACAAGCTGACATGCTCTGTAATTCGGGTACCTTCACCTGCATTTTAAAGAGTCTCTGAATTTGAATTTTGAAAAATACATATTTATTTTTATTTGTCCCAAACTACTTGTTAGCAGTTTCTTCAATTATGAGTATAGGCAATAAGCCCCAGTGGTATTAGCATACCAGTGATTTTGTCACCGAGAGAATTCCTATCACATTACTGTTATTGAGGATTTCTTAAAATATCGACACTATTGCTACTAAAAACTATGGTAGTTATTAGACCTGCTGTTAGATCTTGTTATTGTTACCAAATAAGCTCTTAAGTTACTATAGCCTGTATGTTTTATCTCACACATTAAAAACATTATTTTCAGATGAGGTCCATAGGCTTCTACTGTCTGCTAACCGCACTCTTTGCAGCTGAGCAGCACATTATTTTAGGAGGGAGAACCCACCATGTCACCTCCATGACTGTCCCAATCTAACTTTTTTCTACACTGGATTTTAAGTAGGCACATGCAAAGACAAGAATGTTCCTGAAATATGTAATCATACTGTCTTTATGATCATAGGGTTAAATTCATTGTATCCCTTAAAGAGTGCCTCCTAAGAGTGCAATACAGTATCTTTAGAATCAGTTTAAAATAGAAGAGACCATTTCAAAGGTCCATTTTTGCTCCAGCATTCAGAGTCTTAATCTGTTGTGTATTTCATAGGTGTTCGGAGCCTTTAATATGCAGAACTTAGAAATATTTTTTATTCATGCATGTATTTATTTATTTTAGAGATGGTATCTTACTGAATTGCCCAGGCTGGTCTCAAACTCCTGAGCTCAAGCAATCCTCCCACGTTGGCCTCCCATAGTGCTGGGATTAAAGGCATGAGCCACCATACCCAACCCTAGAAATATTAAACTTTCTAATTCCTGGCAGAGATCAATGTCAACATAACTGAACAAATGTTACATTGGGTACTTTAAAAACCATTCACTGTATCTTAGAAGTAATTTTTATTTCTTAGAATTGCCTTTATGCTCCCATTTCCCTAGTTCATTCCACACTAACCAAACTTCACATCAAGGAAACTCAGAAAGCTATGATTTAGGCATCAGACATCAGGACATTGCCTTATGATCAGAAACAAGCATTTCTTCGAAGAAAGGTCATTTTGCATCCTTCCAAATTAAGATTAAAGTTTTCATCTTTGCATTAAATGGCTGTGAGAAAATTAAAAGCATAGCATTAAAAATTTAGATCAATGTTTCTCAAAGTATGATTTGTAAAGTCTTTACTAGCCTATAATAATTAAGGAGTTTGAGTAGGGTGTGGTGGCTAGCACCTGTAATCCCAGCACTTTGGGAGGCTAAGGTGGGCGGATGACATGAGATCAGGAGTTTGAGATCAGCCTAGCCAACATGGCAAAAACCCATCTCTACTAAAAATACAAAAATTAGCTATTTACATAAAATTATTGAGATTTTGTGTAATGGCTAATTATTGAGCGTGCCTGCAGTCCCAGCTACTTGGGAGGCTGACACAGGAGAATCACTTGAATCTGGGAGGCAGAGTTGCAGTAAGCCGAGATGGGGCCACTGCACTCCAGCTTGGGTGACAGAGCAAGACTCCATCTCAAAAAGTAATAATAATATCAAGGAGTTTGGACCAGAAATTCACACAATTACTTCAGTAAGCACATTGTTTTGTTCAGCTGACATATTTTTCATAGGACTTTCTAGATGAAGGAAGCAGTACATTGCACTGTGTTCTGGAGGAAGTTTGCTATCTCAGTGAGCACCTTGAATAGCACTCCTTAAGTTGTAATTCAGCATGATAATCAGTAGGATGTCAAAAAGTTGTGGTTTACCAACAGGGATTACTTTGGGATTCAGAGAAGAGAAGACAGTTTCATGCTAGGGTAGTCATTGAATGCCTTAAGGACTGGGCAAAGTTTGACATGGATGCCTAAGAATTCCCTGGCAGAGAGATTCTTCAGGCCAATCCTGTGGATTAAGAATGAAAGAATTAGCCATGCGTTGAGAATGTAGAGGGTGTGATGGGAACCATGAATCTGAGGAAAACAGAAATCTAGGAAAGTAGCAGTGTCATGAACCTGAAAAAGTAGACTGGAGCCAAATCATGGAGGCCTGAACCCAGATAAAGGAATTTGGAGATTATTTTTGGAGGGAAAACAATTAAAGCACTTGACCGAAACGAATGACCCAGTCGAAGTATGTCATAGGAAGACTGATCTGACGTTGTTGTGCAGGCTACAGTTTCACTGGGAAGAGGAGAGAGGCAGATTTTTTGGGAAGCTGTTTGCAGTTTCCAAGTAAGGTGATAAAATCTGAACTACAGTAATGGTGGTGGGGGGTAAGAAACCAGATTCCAGAGACATTTCTAAAATGATTCACAGAACTGAGACTTATGAGGCGCAGAGAAGAACCAAAAACAACCAAGATATGACACTTAAGCCAGTGAATAGGAAATATGTGACCAAATTCATCAGCTTTCAGAATTGCCTTGTATACACATGTATCTAGTATTGTGCTAACAATACCACAGTAAGGAAACCCAGAACATGAAAATTACAGTTCATCCATCCAGCTGGTAGGGCGTTTTATAGTTAGGACCAGGAAGAAGAACTGGATTTGGCTAGGAAGTGAATTTGTCTGAGGTTAGAGAAATAAGAGTTTAATTGTTTTACATTATTTTAAATTGCTTTCTTTTCCCCAAGGTGCCGATAGCTTATTGGATATAAGTTCCGAAGCTGACCAGCAAGATCTTCTCGCCCTATTGCAAGCAAAAGTTGCTTCCCTTACCTTACACAATAAGGAATTACAAGATAAATTACAGGTATATAAATAGATTGCTATCATGGACTATTCTGTAGAGTCAAGCTCTTGGTCTTTTCAGCAGTCAGATGTATTTTGTTTTAAATGTGTACAGTAGTTTATTTTTAAATATTAGCTTTAAGCATCTTACAGTTTCAGATTATTTCATGAGAGTTATTCATAACTCTTTCTGTAAATTATTCAACTGGTAAATTATATATGATTACACACATAGTATGATCAGTATGAAAATTATATGTTTAATAAAAAAATTTTGTAAATAAAACAAATTCATAGAAATAAAAATTCTATATAAAATATACTATATACATACAATGATACATATAATTTTATATATAAAATTTTATATTTGATTTTACATATACATGAAAATTTTATATTTTAAGGTGTGTGTGTGTGTGTGTGTATAATATTAGCCATTCATTTAGTAAAATCGATCACTTAACAGGTTTAAGAACTTGATAAGAAACAGCTGTACCAAAAAAAGGGGAAGAAATAGCTGTACTTTATATCCATTGCCCCTCTTGGCAAATAGAATGATATGAGAAATAAAGGAAAATGTTGAATTGGGGGCTTTGTAGAGAAAACAATTCTAGTGTTTTCAAAGTGACACAAATAATCTGTCCTAATAGAATGCAGAGCAAGCTTTGTGTCATTAGTCCCACTCTCGTGTCCTGTACCATCTTTTTTCATGGCATAAGAATATACATGCTAAGTGATCATGCTACTCTCCCGTACCAAAGTTGTGGATTTACTCCTCTCATTCTCGTTGATTGCTTAGCTAACCACACCTTTGGTATCATTTAATTCTTGCTTTTTTTCCTAGGCCAAATCACCCAAGGAGGCAGAAGCAGACCTCAGCTTTGACTCATACCATTCCACCCAAACTGACTTGGGCCCATCCCTGGGCAAACCTGACGAAACCGCTCCCTCAGACTCCAAATCATCTCCATCTGTCTTAATACATTCTTTTGGTAAATCCACTACTGACAGTGATGTCAGAATTCAGGAACTGCAAGAGAATTTGCAAGATTTACAGAGGAGATTAGAGAGCTCTGAAGCAGAGAGAAAACAGCTACAGGTCGAACTCCAATCTCGAAAGGCAGAACTGGTATGCTTAAACAACACTGAGATTTCAGAGAACAGCTCTGACCTCAGCCAGAAACTTAAAGAAACTCAGAGCAAATACGAGGAGGCTATGAAAGAAGTCCTTAATGTGCAGAAGCAGATGAAACTGGGTCTTGTCTCGTCTGAGAACATGGATAATTATTCACACCTCCACGAGCTGAGGGTCACCGAAGAGGAAATAAATGTGCTAAAGCAGGATCTGCAGAATGCATTAGAAGAAAGTGAAAGAAATAAAGAGAAAGTGAGAGAGTTAGAGGAAAGACTGGTAGAAAGGGAGAAAGATACCGTGATTAAGCCACCTGTGAAAGAATACGAGGAAATGAAAAGTTCATATTCCTCTGTTATTGAGAATATGAATAAGGAGAAAGCATTTTTGTTTGAGAAATACCAAGAGGCCCAAGAAGAAATCATGAAATTAAAAGACACACTAAAAAGTCAGATGACACAGGAAGCCAGTGATGAAGCTGAGGAAATGAAAGAAGCCATGCATAGGATGATAGATGAGCTCAATAAACAGGTGAGTGAGCTGTCACAGCTGTACAAAGAAGCCCAGGCCGAGCTGGAGGATTACAGGAAGAGGAAATCTCTAGAGGATGTCACAGCTGAATATATCCATAAAGCAGAGCATGAGAAACTGATGCAAGTGACAAACGTGTCCAGGACCAAAGCGGAAGATGCACTGTCCGAAATGAAGTCTCAGTATTCAAAAGTGTTGAATGAGTTGACCCAGCTCAAACAGCTGGTCGATGCACAGAAAGAGAACTCCATCTCTATCGCAGAACATTTGCAAGTGATAACCACGCTGCGGACTGCAGCAAAAGAGATGGAGGAAAAAATAAGCAGTCTTAAGGAACACCTTGCAAGCAAGGAAGTGGAAGTAGCAAAGCTGGAGAAACAACTCTTAGAAGAGAAAGCTGCCATGACTGACGCAATGGTATCCCGGTCTTCCTATGAAAAACTCCAGTCGTCCTTAGAGAGTGAAGTGAGTGCACTGGCATCAAAATTAAAGGAATCAGTGAAAGAGAAAGAGAAGGTACATTCAGAGGTTGCCCAGATTAGAAGTGAAGTCTCACAGGTGAAAAGAGAAAAGGAAAATATTCAGACTCTCCTGAAATCCAAAGAGCAAGAAGTAAATGAACTTCTGCAAAAATTCCAGCAAGCTCAGGAAGAACTTGCAGAAATGAAAAGATATTCTGAGAGCTCTTCAAAATTGGAGGAAGATAAAGACAAAAAGGTTGGTGAAACTGTTTTGCTGTTGGGTTTCTAGCAATAAGCCAGGCTCTTTGGCTTGTACTGTATTAAATACTTGTAGTGTTTGTTGGGACTAAACTGGAGTGAATGCTCAGAGACTCTGCACATGAACTTTATCTGTCTTCAAAGCCACATTAAAAGTAGTTGATTGGGTATTTATGTTTTAAAAACACATCCACTGGGCATGGTGGCTCACTCCTCTAATTCCAGTACTTTGGGAGGCCACAGTAGGACGATGGCTTGAGAACAGCCTCAGCAACATAGTGAGACCCCATCTGTACAAAAAATTTAAAAATTATCCAGGCCTGGTGGTGCATGCATATAGTCCCAGCCACTTGAGAGGCTAAGGCAGGAAGATCACTCAAGCCCAAGAAGTCAAGGCTGTCATGAGCCATATCAATGCCACTGTATTCCAGCCTAGGCAACAGAGTGAGACCCTGCCTCAAAAAATAATAAATAAGCAAACATAAATCTTCTGCCACTTCTCCTTATACTAAAGCATTTTCACATATGTGGTACATATTTGTCCTTTAAAAATCATTTTACAGAAGCTTTGCCAGTGTGGGGGATCAGAAGTGAACCTGCAAACTGAAAATTACTTGGGATCCACCTCAAACTTCAGGTCCTTTTTTAAGATTCAAAACAGGTTCCTTCATAATATAAAACTAAAATACTCCTAGACTGAATCCTGCTTCCCTAAGGCCTATGAGCTTCCCCTCAAGTCAGTGTAAAAGCTACCCTCGCTGGCCCTTCCTTTGACAGGTGTATAGGAGAGGACGGGGGAGGAATGTGGAGACGCGGCAATTAGAGATGGCGCTGGACACAATTAGAGATGGTGCTGGCCGTGCTGCTGGAGGAAGGAGGGAAGCAAAGGGGAAGTGGAGGAGGATGTTTCCACACCTCGGTTGGCTCTGCATCTCTAGTCCTCTGTCTCAGAGGTTCCAAATGCCATTCATTAGAATCTACTTATCTTTATTCTCTTGTAATGAGTGTTTCAAAAGAGCTCTAATAGCCAGGGGAACGGGGATTAGGGAGTAGTGGGGTACAATGGGAAGTTAGTTGTGTTTTCTTTAAAGGAAGATGTCCAGAGATACCAGGCTTCCTAGGCCTTATTCCTGATCACCCATGTCAGCAGTATTGCACAAAACATAGCCGTCTCCAAATAAACAATGCCTGAAATCGTAATTCTGATTTTTTTTCAATCATACCCCTTTTAAAAGTAGGAAACCAACATCATAGCTTTTGTTACCATCATGCACCAAAATACATGTAATTCAGGGGCCTTTATCTGAATGTAATAGATATAGTGGGCTTTGTTAGTTTGTCTGATTTTGTTTTCTGTTTCATTTTATGAGGTTTTTTATGTAAACGTATTAAAAGGGAATTGTTCCAAATTCTTAAGTCCCAGAGGCCAAAAGAGATGACTGTGTTCGAGGCTTAGAAATATTTGAAATTTTGCTTTGCAGACATGTTGCCGCCTGCTAATACCATTTTCCTTTGTCCCTAGATAAGTGAGATGTCGAAGGAAGTCACCAAATTGAAGGAGGCCCTGAACAGCCTCTCCCAGCTCTCCTACTCAACAAGCTCATCCAAAAGGCAGAGTCAGCAGCTGGAGGCACTGCAGCAGCAAGTCAAACAGCTCCAGAACCAGCTGGCGGTGAGTGGGCTTGTTTCTGCTGCCTGGTTTGGGGTGGAGGGCCAGGCAGATTCCATAGCTCAGCTACTAGGGCCAGTGGGCATGAACAGAAAGATTCCCAGCCCAAAAGAACGTATTTCAATGAGCAGTTGACTGATTTCTTCAGTGATGGCAAAAGAGGGAGCCACTGGTGGAATTCCCAGTCATTATCAGCGATGCCATGGGTTAGATACTCACTGGGAAGGAAAGAACCAACAGGACGGTGGGAGGAGGCTGCATGCTCACTCGTACCCTTTTTATCCCTTCTCCTTTTTCTGCAAGTCTTTCTCCATCTCTGGCAGTGGCAAGAGCTTTTTCTTGTTAGGGGCCAGGATCTCTAGTAGTTGCATCTCTACATATCTGAAGCTGCTTCGTGGTCCCTCTCCTTATTTCACCTGGAAAGTGCTCGCTTATCTAAACTTGTTTTCTGGGTCCATGTAACAAATCACCACAAATTTGGTTTAAAAGAGCATGAATATATTATTTTATAGTTACATGGAACAGAAGTCCAACATCACTTTCAGTCAACTTCAAGGTGTTGGCAGGGCTGGTTCTTCCTCGAGGCTGTAGGAGAAAATCAATTTCCTTGCCTTTCCAGCTTCCAGAGGCTGCCTGCGTTCCGTGGCCCATGGCCCCTTCCTCCATCTTCAGGACACATCACTCCAGCATCTGCTCAGGCTTCCCAAATTCTCCTTCAGCCTTTGACTTTCCTGCCTCCCTCTTATAAGGACCCATGTGATTACATCTAAAGCCCACATAGATAATCCACGATAATCTCCCTTTCCATCTCAAAACCCTTAATTTCATCTGCAAAATGCCTTTTGCCATGTAAAGTAACATTCACAGGTTCTGGGAATTAGGATGTGGACATCTTTCAAGAGCCATTATTTAGCTTACCACAAGGTTTGAGTTGACATGGGTACCTTAGGTTTTCCACCCGAAGTCCAGGGTTAGTCTGTCCTGGACTGTCTCTAGCTTCCATATACAAACAGAACATGGATTTGATGATTTCTTCAGTATAGATCTAACTAGTGAATTCAGGTTTCTGCACTCCTTACTCTGGCTGGCCACAAAGTTCAATGCTAGCTCGTTGGAAGAAACAGCTCTAGCAATGGTGGATACTCAGAGGAGGAGAAGCTGCTGCTTACTGTGTTCTGCAGGTCATTTTTCTGATAAAATGGTATTACAGACTTGTAGATAAAGTGCTGTTGGTTTACACAGCAATTCTTAAAATTATGCAACATGTGTTTGTTGAGCTCTTACTATGCATCAGTATTATACGTGGTGTTGATGATATAAAATGAGTAAGAATCACAGTTCCTGCCCTCATGGAGTTTATATAAGTTATCAACAAAGAGCTGCCCCGCATGCCATGGGCATACAAAGGAAATGTGTCTACCCAATCATGCTGAGTCATGAAAAGATTCCTACAGGAGTTATACTTATGCTGAGTCTTGAAGACCTGAGTAAGAATATGTTGTTACTCAGCAAGGACTGGCATGTGGCACTAGCTGGCTTTTGGGAACCTTGGTGAGAACCATTCCAGTGGAGTAGGGAGGATGGTAAAATCTGGACTGCAGTAGACTGGCTGCTAGAGAAGTGAGTAAGTAGATAGGTATCTGTGGGGCTAACCAGTCACAGCAGGGGTTGGGGAAAGCCTGAAGCAAGTTTGCTGGAAACATGGGAGGTGGTGATTAGGGCATGGGATGCTTTCAGTTGAGATTTCGGGAGTGGTAATGACAGAGGCAGGGCTACGACCATGAGAGGAGCTGCTGAACCGAAGAGGAGCATGTTTAATTAAAGCTGAAGTCAAGGAACTGAGAGGTCTAGATGTTAGATGGATCATTCACACTGATATCAAAGCCAACCAAATGATGACAGAAGAAGGGATGGAAAGGAAAACAGAGATCAGAAGATAAAATCATAAACAATTGAGTAGGGATTGCTGAAAGGTGGGAAGGGAATACCACAAAGAGAATAGGCAAATGTGCCTTCTTCTGGTGTTAACTTCAAAGGACGGGCTTCAAAGTGTCCCCTAATGACAGGAAAGACACCTCATATTCTGACACTGATAGGGGGAAAGGAAGAATGGGTATTATGGACTTTTGTACATTTTTTAAGTAATCCATATATAATGGTCTCAATTTTCATGGTGAAGTAGGAGGACAGGCTCTTAGAATGAGAAGAGTTTCAGAGCTAACACCCTTGAAACAGCCACAGAGAAGAACTGGAATAATAGCTCAACAAGGTGAAATAGAAGCATCAGCAGCTGTATTAAGGAACCACTGGAAATTAAGGCCACCCTGTTTGCCTGCTGGGTACACTGATAGCTCCCCAAGGATTATACAACGCTGGCCATACAGTGGGTAATCAATAATTCCCTTAAAAAGAATAGACTGTAAAAATTAAATTAGTACACATTTGATCATTATAGAAAAGCTGAAAAATACAGAAAACTCTTAACAAGTTCCTATAAAAATTTTCGATCATTCAACAGCTTTGAGATAATCACTATTTGCATTTGATATATTTCCTTACAGTGTTTACATTGAATGTAGCTGTATTTGCATAAATGAGTACATATATATACGTGTGTGTGTGTGTGTGTGTGCATTTTTTTTTTTTCTCGAGACAAGAGTTTTGCTCTGTGGCCCAGGCTGGAGTGCAGTGGCATGATCTTGGCTCACTGCAACTTCTGCCTCCCAGGTTCAAGTGATTCTCCTGCCTCAGCTTCCTGAGTAGCTGGGATTACAGGCACCCACTATTATGCCTGGCTAATTTTTGTATTTTTAGTAGAGACAGGGTTTCACTATGTTGGCCAGGCTGGTATCGAACTCCTGGCCTCCACTGATGTGCCCACCTCAGCCTCCCAAAGTGCATATATTTTTAAAAACAAACTTGGGATTAAAATAACTCCTTTTTATACAGTTTTTTCTAGAGTTGAAATATCAAGATTTTTTCCCTAAGATTATTGACAAGTATTCAGAAATACACAAGCCAGTAAGGCCACAACAATTTTAGAAGCTTCCAATGCTAGAAGCTTCCAACGCTAGCATAAAGTGGAGGTAACCACTTGGGTAGCATTTGACTGCAGCTCTCCCATAGTTTTTTGTTTTTGTTCTTTAAAGATCTCCTAAGTTCATTAATAATGTGAAATATTCTCTTTCTAGGAATGCAAGAAGCAACACCAGGAGGTCATATCAGTTTACAGAATGCATCTTCTGTATGCTGTGCAGGTATGGTAATACCCCTTGAAGTATCTGGACATCCTAAAGAAATACGGCAGCAGATGTTGACAGAACTCTCATCATTAGACTAGTTGAATGAACAAGAATTAGAGGAGAATCCTTTTCAATAGGAAGCTTGAATATGCCTTTTGTATTGCTTTGGATTCTGTGTCAGGAGCCTCGTGCCCTGTTTACTAGGAGCAGCCCCATCTTTTAAGGCAGGGCCTAACTCTGTCACCCAGGCTGGAGTGTAGTGACATAATCTCGCCTCACTGCAGCCTCGAGGTACCGGCTCAAGTGATCTTCCCACCTTAGCCTTCCAAGTAGGCAGGATTACAGGTGCCCACCACCATACCTGGCTAATTTTTGTATTTGTTTTGTAGAGACGGGGCTTTGCCATGCTGCCCAGGCTGGTCTCAAACTCCTGAGACCAAGCAATCCACCCATCTCAGCCTCCCAAAGTGCTGAGATTACAGGCATGAGCCACTACACCCAGCTCTCCCATCATTTATTGAGGAATGAGGGATGACATGGTCCTTCATTGGGAGGATGAGGGCTTTATTTTCCAGCAATGCTGATCTTCTCAGAGCTACCAGCGCTGCCTTAGCTCTATGATGCCTGCTGTTCTGGCTGCTGGACTCATATTTGCAACTGAGACACCTTTGCTGAAGGTTTTGGTAGACACTGCCACCTTATCTTACAGCTGGATAAGGGAAGGGCCCTTTCTTTGACTCAGTTCCTCATAGAAATGTGGGAAATGATAGGGCTGGCATTCCTGTGAAAGATGGGTAAATTAGCTCAGAGCTTCATCGCACTCAGCCATCTCATTCCCCAGAGAAGGAAGTTCCATGGCTTAATTTAGGCTCTAATGTGTATCTTATGTTTGAATATCCTAGGGCCAGATGGATGAAGATGTCCAGAAAGTACTGAAGCAAATCCTTACCATGTGTAAAAACCAGTCTCAAAAGAAGTAAAGTGGATTCCTTGGCAGGACACTGCCCCCTTGTCATCATCTTCGTGTTAGATCCAGAGTTGTTGGCAGCTGCTGCCATTGTTCTCATTGTATACACTGTGGCCTAGCGTAGCTTCTTCCCTTTCCAAAGGTTTTTGAGGACTTGTCCCAGGAGAAGACTGGCGCCTCCGAACTGCTTAGAGACTTCAGACCAGCAGAGGTGAAAGTCCCTGTCATCCCTTCAGATTCCAGAGCTGGAATCAGCCACACCCAGAAGTCTGGTCCTGATGCTGGCAGGGGGGCCCTCTCCTCCATACCTGACCAGCTGAGTGGCTTTGTCACCACCAAGTGATGTGCTGAGGCCTCCTGCAGTGAATGCTGCTTCCATTCCTGCACTCAGGCTGTGCCACTCAGCACAGGAGAGCTCTTTTTGCCTTTGGCTTTCAATTCCAAAACATGATTTAATTCCTAACTAAATTAGTATGGCACTAGGTTATGAAGTATCTGCTTAAAACTCTTTATCATGACATCCTGTGGATTTTAAAACTCTTAATTCCATGTTTTCTTCCCATCTGCCTTATATATCTCATCACCCTGCTTATCAATATTCATTTTGATGAGCACTATTAACTAAAATACGAACCTTAAAAACAAAAGCAAGTTGTCCTTAAAAGTTCTTTTTTTAAGTAAATTGTTGACACATTGCAAATTTTCTATGCAAACTTGCCTCCTGCTGTTATCCATGAAGCTCAGGAAATCCAAACATTTGTGTTTCAACAAGGGACAGTAAACTGTGTGTTTACAGCCAAAAAAAATGCCTCATAGTTCTTAACCTCAAGTTTTATAAAAGTGTTTTTTTCTCTGTAATATTTTTATTGGCTCATAAAGTTTTCATATCCAAACCCCTAAATAAGTGAAATTACAGATTATATTAACAAAATATTTTTTAGGTAGCCATGCTTGAGACTTTTTAAAAATATAACTTTTTCCTCAAAGTTTTCAGCTATAGCAAAAGGTAATTATGTATGCCAGACTTAATATAAGCTGCCACCAACATTCCTAGAACTTTCAGCCATTGGGTCTTCAGAATTGTAGTGCATTTCTGAATCTAGCAAATTCTCTTTTTACCCATTGGATGTTTTTGAATGTCTTGACTCTACCCGCGCCCATAAATGATCTCTGGAAGGACTGTTAGTACCAATCTGTTTTTCAACTTCAAAGCTAAAAACCCTGATATGGTAATATTATGGTGCATAGCAGAGGTCTTGAAAAAAAATTTCTGTTCACTTTCCTTTCAGCTTCAAAGTGTTTCTAACATGCTTGCAGCTTCCTTTGTGGCATTAGTCTTGTTGAGGGAGAGAGACAGAATCCAGGACTCTCCAAAGTATTTAACTGAAAGTAGGGCCTGCTCTGACAGGGCCCACATCCCACAGGGCTGCCTGGGCTTAGGGGGTGCTTGGCTGTACTGGATGATATGTTGATCTGTATTGGATGAAGACCAATGACAGCAAAGCAAAATTGGCTTTAAAGCTTGGTGTTACTTTTCTTAAGTTTAATTACAGTTAAGCAATTTCAAAAATGCTCCAAAGAAATGTGAAAGGACTTTTTGTCACCGCACTTCAGAAAATACAAAACAACCCCTTCTGCCCCCCTTCCCCCCAACACAGAAATGCTGCAGAGTATATAAAACTTGAGACATTTTTGTAGGATGCCTGACAAGGTGTAGCCTTTTATCTTGTTTCCGGATGCGTATTTATTACAAGTACTCTGGTTAAATATTGAAAAGTTATATGCTGTAGTTTAGTATTTTGTCTTTGTAATTTACAGAAGTTATTGCAGAAAATAAACTTGTTTCATTTTGCATTTCTGGTCTTGATTTTTGGTGTGTTCAGATGCATATCACACAGGCTTCTGAAGATCAGTTCAACAGCATTTCAGCATGACGGGTCTTCTAGCCTGCGCTGTGCCCAGCAGGTGCGAGGTGTCCACACTGCCTCACAGTCTCACATCATTTCCCTTTCCTAGCTCTTGGATTCACCCTGAGCTCTGCCCCAAGTATCAGCCACTTTGGGGCAACTGAATCACAGTCCTTTAATTCACAATTGCCTCTCATTTGATCTGGAATCTTTTTAACTGTTTGGAAGTCTCCACTGGATTTTTTTCCCCTCTTCTTTCTTTTTTTGAAAAAGTAATTCATACACACAGTAAAATACATATATATACACATATATATCCAAATATCCAAATACATTCTCCTGTCCCGTTATAATTCAGTTCATTCCTGACAAAACTCTTGTCAGGTGAATTGTGGCAAGGTTAAAATCATAATTAAAATTGTTACAGGTTAAAATAACAAAGATGACATGAAATAAGTACAATTACTTAAGGAGTTAGCATTGTTTATCATCCTACAACATAACAAGGCCATTTCCCTTCACTTAGAACATGATTCCATCACCTCTACTTCAGTTTCATTGTGCCTTCCTAATACACACTGAAAAAAAATTTCTTTTTTTTGAGATGGAGTCTCGCTCTATTACCCAGGCTGGAGTGCAGTCGCAGGATCTCAGCTCACTGCAACCTCCGCCTCCCGGGTTCAAGCGATCCTCCTGCCTCAGCCACCCTAGTAGTTTGGATTACAGGCATGCCCCACCATGCTAATTTTTGTATTTTTAGTAGAGACAAGGTTTTGCCACGTTGGCCAGGCTGATCTCAAACTCGTGACCTCAGGTGATCCACCTGCCTCGGCCTCCGTAAGTGCTGGGATTACAGGCGTGAGCCACCGTGCCTGACCACACTGAAACTTATTTCAAACAAAGCATGTGTGTTATACTCAATTGGATCTTTTATTTCCACTGTGGCCAACCAGACAACTCAGAAGGTGACTTCATGGAGACACTCAGCTGGGGAGGAAACTGAGATAAACCCAAATAAGTCATCTTTGTTTGATAGAAATGCCTCATAAGGCCAAGTTAGGGTATGAAAAGAAACTCTCCTGCCTCTGCAATTAGCAGCTGAGACTGTAGGAAAAGTGAAAGGAACCACAAATAAATCTTTCTCTTATTCCCCAATCCTCAGTGCATCTCCCCAGAAGCAACATCTATTAAGTTTCTTTGGTGACCTGAGACATTCTCTGTCTATATGTACATGTAGGCATGTCTTTTTCTTTCTTTAAATATCTTGGAGATTATACTCTGTCAGTACACACATCTCATTCTTTGTAACTGCTGAATAAAATGTCAGAGTATGGGCTATATTTTATCTTGATAATTCCACATTATGAAAACTGCTTACAGTATTGTAACTACAAAAATGATGCTATGACTATCCTATGTATGTATGTATGTCTTTACATGTGTGAGGATTTTTTCAATTTTCAAATTGCTCATTTCTACATTAGCTTCCATTAAGATATGATATAAGTAGAAAAAAATATTGTTCATATTGTCACATTAGAAAAAATGGCCTTCCCTTCATGTTGTTGGTTAAGAGTTATCAATTTGTTTTCCTTACATACACTTTAAGACAAATTCCAAAGCCTTTAATAATTAAACCCACCAGAGGACGATCCAAGATGGCCAAATAGGAACAGCTCTGGAGTGCAGCTCCCAGCGAGAACACAGAGGGTGAGTGATCACCACATTTCCAAACAAATTTTTACTGCCCACAGACCAGGAGATTCCTGGGCAGAAATGCACCACAAGTCGCCAGCATAGCTGTTACAGCCGGCGCAGCAGATCTCCACACAAAAACTGAAACAAATCTGCATGCTGTTTCAACTGGCGCTTGGAATGCCTGGGAGACAAAGTTGCTCATTCAACTGAAAAACAAGGAGGCTGAAACAGGAGCCAGGTAATCTGGCTTGGGGGTCCCACCCCCACAAAGACAAGCAGTCTGAAACACTCTGGACTGAGAGTTTCATAGCAAGCACAGCTGGACCCTGGACAATCCAGCTCTGTGGGGGGAAGGGCATCCGCCATTACTGAGGCAGTCCGCCATTACCAAGGCAGTCTGCCATTACAGAGGCAGTCTGCCATTTCAGACACAGTTTGCCATTACTGAGGCAGATGGCCAGTACTGAGGCATTTCTAACTAAACCTCTATAAACAAAACTGCAAAGAAGTTCACACAGCAGCTGGGCAGAGCCCATGGCAACTCAGCAACGCCTCTGCTGGCAGACTGTGAGTAGACTACCTCCTCACTGGGCAAGGTATCTCTGAAAAATGGCAGCAGCACATCAGGAACTAATAAATAAAGCCCCACCTTCCCAGGACAGAACACCTGGGAGAAAAAGGCAGTTATGAGTTCCACTGCAGCAGACTTAAATATACCTGCCCAGCAGCTCAGAACTGAACAATGAAGCTCACAGCTCAGCACTTGAGCACCTATAAGGGACAAACTGCTCAAGCAGCTGCCCGACTGTTGTATATCCAAAAAGACCTCATAAAGAACAGCTCAGGCTGACATCTGGCAGGTATCCTTCTGGGACAAAGATAACAGAAGAAGAAACTGGCAGCAACCCTTACTGTTCTGCAGCAGCTGCAGATGATCCCCAGGTAAGCAGGGTCTGGAGTGGACCTCCAGCAGTCCTATAGCAGAAGGGCCTGACTGTTAGAAAGGAAAACTAAAAAACAGAAAGAAATAACTTCATCATCAACAAACAGAACATCCATTCAGAGACCCCATGTGAAAGTCACCAACTACAAAGACCACAGGTAGATAAATCCACAAAGATGGGAAGAAGCCAGCACAAAGAGAATGAAAACACCCAAAACCAGAACACCTCTCCTCCAAGGGATCACAACTCCTCACCAGCAGGGGAACAAGGCTGGATGGAGAATGAGTCTGATGAATTGACAGAAACAGGTTTCCAAACGTGGGTAATAACAAACTTCTCTGAGCTAAAAGAACATGTTCTAACCCAATGCAAAGAAACTGAGAAGCTTGAAAAAAGGTTTGACGAAATGCTAATGAGAATAAACAGCCTAGAGAAGAATGTAAATGAATTGATGGAGCTGAAAAACACAACACAAGAACTTCATGAAGCATACCCAAGTTTCAATAGCCTAACAAACCAAGCAAAAGAAGCGATATCCAAGATGTAAGATCAACTCAATGAAATAAAATGAGAAGGCAAGATTAGAGAAAAAAGAGTAAAAAGAAATGAACAAAGCCTCCAAGAAATACGGGATTATGTGAAAAGACCTATGTATGTAAAATAGGTATGCCTGAATGTGACAGAGAGAATGAATCCAAGCTGGAAAATACTCTTGAGAATATTATCCAAAAGAACTTCCCTACCCTAGCAAGGCAGGCCAATATTCAAGTCCAGGAAATACAGAGAACACCACAAAGATATTCCTCAAGAAAACCAACCCCAAGGCACATAAGCTTCAGATTCACCAGGGTTAAAACGAAGGAAGAAATGCTAAGGGCAGCCAGAGAGAAAGGTCAGGTTACCCACAGAGGAAACAGACTCACAGAGGATCTTTTGGCAGAAACCCTACAAGCCAGAAGAGAGTGGGGGCCAATATTCAACATCCACAAAGAAAATAACTTGCAACCTAGTGGGGGCCAATATTCAACATCCATAAAGAAAAGAACTCTGGCTAGAATTTCATATCCATCCAAACTAAGCTTCATAAGCGAAGGAGAAATAAAATCCTTTATGAACAAGCAATTGCTCAGAGACTTCATCACCACCAGGCCTGCCTTACAAGAGCTCCTGAAAGAAGCACTAAACATAGAAAGGAACAACCAGTACCAGCCACTCCAAAAATGTACCAAATGGTAAAGATCATCGACGCAATGAAGAAACTGTGTCAAATAATGGGCAAAACAACCAGCTAGCATCAAAATGGC
Organism: Cebus imitator; assembly: GCF_001604975.1. Lineage (NCBI taxonomy): Eukaryota > Metazoa > Chordata > Mammalia > Primates > Cebidae > Cebus > Cebus imitator. The sequence continues at coordinate 3,075,403 of NW_016107520.1, read as the reverse complement.
AGGATCAAATTCACACATAACAATATTAATCTTAAATGTAAATGGGCTAAATGCCCCAATCATAATACACAGAATAGCAAATTGGATAAAAAGTCAAAACCATTGGTGTGCTGTATCCAGGAAACCCATCTCACATGCAAGGATACACACAGGATCAAAATAACGGGATGAAGGAAGATTTACCAAGCAAATGGAGAGTTAAAAAAAAAGAAGCAGGAGTTGCAATCCTAGTCTCTGATAAAATAGGCTTTAAACCAACAAAGATCAAAACAGACAAAGGCATTACATAATGGTAAAAGGATCAATGCAACAAGAAGAGCTAACAGTCCTAAATATATACAGACGCAATACGGGAGCACTCAGATACATAAAGCAAGTTCTTAATGACCTACAAAGAGACTTAGACTCCCACACAATAGCAGTAGGAGACTTTAACACTCCGCTGTCAATATTAGGCAGCTCAACGAGAAAGAAAACTAACAAGGATATCCAGGACTTGAACTCAAATCTGGACCAAAAAACCTAATAGATATCTACAGAACTGTCCACCCTAGATCCACAGAATATACATTCTTCTCAGCACCACATTACACCTACTCTAAAACTGATGACATAATTGGAAGCAAATCACTCCTCAGCAAATGCAAAAGAATGGAAATCATAACAGTCTCTCAGACCACAGTGCATTCAAATTAGAACTCAGGATTCAGAAACTAACTCAGAACCACACAACTTCATGGAAACTGAACAACCGGCTCTTGAATGTTGACTGGGTAAACAATGAAATGAAGGAAGAAAGAAAAATGTTATTTGAAACCAACAAGAACGAAGACACAACATACAAGAACCTCTGGGACACATTTAAAGCAGTGTCTAGAGGAAAATTTGTAGCAATAAATGCCCACATGAGATGCGAGGAAAGATTTAAAATTGACACTTTATTATCAAACTTGAAAGAGCTAGAGGAGCAAGATGAAAAAAACTCAAAAGCTAGCAGAAGACAAGAAATAGCTAAGATCAGAGGAGAACTGAAGGAGATAGAGACACAAAAATCATTCCAAAAAATTAATAAATCCATGAGCTGGTTTTTGGAAAAAAATCAACAAAATAGACCGCTAGCCAGATTAATAAAAAAGAAAAGAGAGAAGAATCAAATAGATACAATAAAAAATGATTAAGGGGATATGACCACTTATTCCACAGAAATACAAACTACCATCAGAGATTACTACAAACAACTCTATGCACATAATCCAGCAAACCTGTAAGAAATGGATAAATTCCTGGACACTTGCACCCTCCCAAGCCTAAACCAGGAAGAAGTCAAAACCCTGAATAGACAAATAAAAAGGGCTGAAGTTGAGGCAGCAATTAATAGCCTACCAACCAAAAAAACCCAAGGTCCAGATGGGTTCACAGCCGAATTCTACCAGATATACAAAGAGGAGCTGGTACCACTCCTTCTGAAAGTATTCCAAACAATCCAAAAAGAGGGAATCCTTCCCAAATCATTTTATGATACCAACATCATCCTGATACCAAAACCCAGCAGAGACTCAACAAGAAAACAAAACTTCAGGCCAATATCCATGATGAACATAGATGCAAAAAGCTTCAATAAAATACTGGCAAACTGATTGCAACAGAACATCAAAAAGCTTATCCATCATGATCAAGTAGGCTTTATCTCGGAGGTGCAAGGCTGGTTCAACATACGCAAGTCTATAAACATAATTCATCACATAAACAGAACCAAAGACCAAAAACCACATGATTATCTCAATAGATGCAGAGAAGGCCTTTGACAAAATTCAACAGCCCTTTATGCTAAAAACTCTTAAAAACTATGTATTAATGGAATGTTTCTCAAAATAATAAAAGCTATCTACAACAAATCCACAGCCCATATCATACTGAATGGGCAAAAATTGGAAGCATTCCCTTTGAAATCTGGCACTAGACAAGGATGCCCTCTCTCACCACTCCTATTCAATATAGTATTGTTAGTTCTAGCCAGAGCAATCGGGCAAGAGAAAGAAATGAAGGGTATTCAATTAGGAAAGGAGGAAGTCAAATCGTGTCTATTTGCAGATGACATGATTGTATATTTAGAAGACCCCATCGTCTCAGCCCAAAATCTCCTGAAACTGATAAGCAACTTCAGCAAAGTCTCAGGATACAAAATCAATGTGCAGAAATCACAAGCATTCCTATACTCCAATAACAGACGTAAAGAGAGACAAATCAAAAATGAACTGCCATTCACAATTGCTACAAAGAGAATAAAATACCTAAGAATACAACAAACAAAGGATGTAAAGGACCTCTTCAAGGAACTACAAACCACTGCTCAAGGAAATCAGAGAGGACACAAACAGATGGAAAAACATTCCATGCTCATGGTTAGGAAGAATCAATATTGTGAAAATGGGCATACTGCCCAAAGTAATTTATAGATTCAATGCTACCCCATCAAGCTACCTATGACCCTCTTCACAGAACTGGAAAAAAACATCTTAAGCTTCATATGGGACCAAAAGGGAGCCTGCATAGCCAAGTCAGTTCTAAGCAAAAAGAACAAAGCTGGAGGCATCATGCTACTGGACTTCAAACTATACTACAAGGCTACAGACATCAAAGCAGCATGGTACTGGTACCAAAACAGAGATATAGAGCAATGTAACAGAACAGAGGCCTTGGAGGCAACGCCACACATCTACAACCATCCGATCTTTGACAAACCTCACAAAAACAAGCAGTGGGGAAAGGATTCCCTGTTTAATAAATGATGTTAGGAAAACTGGCTAGCCATGTGCAGAAAGCAGAGACTGGACCTCTTCCTAACACCTTACACTAAAATGAACTCCAGATGGATTAAAGACTTCAACATAAGACCTAATGCCATACAAGCCCAAGAAGAAATCTGAGGCAAAACCATTCAGGACATAGGCATAGGCAAGGACTTCACGACTAAAACACCCAAAGCATTGGCAACAAAAGCCAAAATGGACAGATGGGATCTAATTAAACTCCAGAACTTCTGCACAGCAAAAGATGTGTCTATTAGAAAGACACATGCACATGTATGTTCATTGCAGCACTGTTTACAATAACAAAGACCTGGAACCAACCCAAATGCCCATCGATGATAGACTGGACAGGGAAAATGTGGCACATATACACCATGAAATGCTATACAGCCATAAAAAATGATGAGTTTGTGTCCTTTGTAGGAACATGAATGAACCTGGAAACCATCATTCTCAGCAAACTGATACAAGAACAGAAAATCAAACACCACATGTTCTCACTCATAGGCGGGTATTGAACAATGAGAACACATGGACACAGGGAGGGGAGCATCACACACTGGGGTCTATTGGGGGAACTAGGGGAGGGACAGTGGGGGATAGGGAGTTAGGAAGGGATAACATGGGGAAAAATGCCAGATATAGGTGATGGGGATGGAGGCAGCAAACCACATTGCCATGTATGTACCTATGCAACAATCCTACATGTTCTTCACATGTAGCCCAGAACCTAAAGTGCAATTAAAAAAAAAAATACATACATATATATATATATATATATATATATATATATATATATATATGTAATTAAACCCCCTGTCTTAGGATAACCACATGAGATGCTGTGTGGGGAATACACTCCCCAAACATGTTGAAGCACAACATTTTGCAATGTGTCATAACAGGAATGTTGGGTGCTGATAGTAGCAGAAATGTTATCCAACAAAATAGGGGGTCATTTTTTTTAGCAAAGTTAAGAAGCAGACAGCAAGGCCAAGAGTGAGCTGGAAAAAGCCACAGACCAAGGAACCAGGACATTCACAAGATTAGCAATTTCTGTTCAGCACCTCAGGGCAAAGATTTGTCAAGCATTATGGGAGTGTGGCATATTTGAGAAACAAAAGAACAAGGGCTGAGTGAGCCATAGTAGCTGGGCAAGGGAATAATCACTGTGGGTTCCAGTAAATGGAAAGGCTTATTTGAGGAGTAAATCCCCCATGAGATGAGTGGGGAGGGAAGCAAAGAGATATTCCTGCATAGTTACTATAAAGCAGGCTCTTAAATGGGAAGAAACAACATATTCAAGAACCGTAAGTAGATGTACTAGATTATAAAGTGGAGGATACCTAAGTGTATTAGTCTGTTTTCCCGCTGCTGATAAAAACATACCCAAGACTGGGAAATTTACAAAAGAAAGGTTTAATGGACTTACAGTTCCACATGACTGGAGAGGCCTCACAGTCATGGTAGAAGGCAAGGAGGAGCAAGTCACGTCTTACATGGATGGCAGCAGGCAAAGAGAGAGCTTGTGCATGGCAACTCCTGTTTTTTTGCTTTTTGTTTTGAGACAAAGTCTCACTCTGTTGCCCAGGCTGGAGTGCAGTTGCAACATCTTGGATCACTGCCTCTGCCTTCCAAGTCCAAGAGATTTTCCTGCCTCAGCCTTCCAAATAGCTGGGATTATAGGTGCGTGCCACCACATCCAGCTAATTTTTTTATTTTAATAGAGATAGGGTTTTTTACCATGTTGGCTACGCTGGTTTTGAACTCCTGACCTTAGGTGATCTGCCCATCTCAGCCTCCCAAAGTGCTCGGATTATAGGCATGAGCCACCACACCCATCTGAAACTCCCATTTTAAAAACCATTAGATCTCATAAGACTTATGCACTATCACAAAAACAGCAGGGGAAAACCCACCCTCATGATTCATTTTATCTCCCACCAGTTCCTTCCCCCAACACATGGGAATTCAAGATAAGGTTTGGGTGGGAACACAACAAAACCGTATCAGTAAGGGACAGAAAGGAGCAGGACACAATCAAATGATGTAAGCTGCTAACAGCCAGGAGAAGAGGGCTCCTTCTGTGTCACCTCCAGATGTTTTTAAAGCCATGCATTTAAGTCACACACCCTAGTAGGCAGAATAAGTCTTCCCAAAGATGTCCATGTCCTACTCCTCAAAAGCTGTGAATATGTTAGCTGTGAATCTAACCTGTGAAATGAATTACATGACAAGGAGAAATTAAGATTGCTGATAGAATTAAGGCTGCTAATCTGCTGACCTTTAAATAAAGATTAGCCAGGTGGGCCAAGTATAACAAGAGGGGTCTTTTAAAATGGAAAGAAGAGTCAGAGATTTAAAGATGCTGCATTGTTGCTAGCTTTGAAGATGAAGAGAACAAATCAAGGAATGTAGTAGGCAGGCTCCAGAGGCTGGAAAAGGTAAGAGACCATTTTCTCCTTAAGCTCCCAGAAGGAGCCACCCTTGCAGACCTCTTGCCTTTAGCCCAGTGACACCCATTTCAGACTTCCAACCTCCAGAATTACACAACAATAAAGGTGTGGTTTGTTAAGCCACTGAGTTTGCGGTGACTTATTACAGCAACAATAGGAAACTGGTACACACAGGGAGACCAAAATCTCCACTAACAAAGTTCCTAAAGATGATTTGTAGTTTATTAATTTTTTTTTTTTTCAAACACTGATATATCCCAAGAACTGTGCTGAATGCTAAAGGTTCAATGATAACAGCTCCTACTCACAAGGAGCTCATAGCTGGTCAAACAGGGCCTGCTACCTAGCAGGTATTCCATATTCACTGAGTGGGTGGATGAATATTTAGATGTATGGATTGCAGATGAGGCCCTCCATGACCTGATGCCCTGCTACTTTACTGGCACAGTCTTTTGTCTCTTCCTTCTTCATTTTTACTGCCCTTTGCTGTTCTTTGAACCCATTAAACTTGCTCCTGCCTCAGGGCCTTTGCACTTGCTGTTAACATCTCAGAATGTTCTTCCCTTAGATATCTGCATGTTTTGCTGCATGATTTGAGGTCTCTTCTCAATGCCATCTTGTCAGAGAGGCCCTGTTTAACTACACTATGTAAGATACCACATCTCTCCTGTCATGGCCACATCACCTTCCAGATTCCTTGCCTGGTTTTATTTTCCTCCATAACTGTTTATCACTTATTCCTAAGGTGACTCTTCTGGCTAAGGGAGTGAGTGAGTCCTGAAATCCAGCCTACTCTCTGTTCCCAAAGCTGTACTCCTTAGCAGGGGCCTGAATCTGGCTGAAGGAAGAGGCTTTTTCCAAATTCATACAATGTCACTGCATACTCCCTAAGCTATGTGCCTTTTTGTAACTTGCAGAGACACCATATTGTTTACTGGCAGCTCTGTTTTTCTTCACCTAGTAGAATATAAATTCTTGAAAAGCGAAATTATCTTATTTATTCACCTTTGCTTTCCTATGGCTTAGAACATTATCTGGCATATAGTAGGTATTCAACAAATATTTTTGTCTGGGTGGATGGATAGATGTATGGAGACTGGAGAAACTTGCAAATAAACAGAAGTGTCAATACAATGTGAGAGTCATGATGAGATTGTGGACAGGATACTTCAGGAGCTCTGAAGCAAGGCATCTAACCCTCTCTTGAGAGACCACAAAAATGTGTTCCAAGACAAAGTTTATTTGGATTTCCTTGTCTTAAACTGCACAGTTCCTGGGGTTACAACAGTTTGGAAATAATCATATTTGATTTGGAGTTGGAAGAGCCTAGAAACACCCTCCACACTGCTTCCTCTATGCAATTTCTGCAGTAGCAATGCTTGCCTCTCTGCCTCCAGATCAGGGGAGGGAATGTGAATACACACAGTGGAAAAGCACTATCTACTTAAATTAGCGGGATTCCATTCCAGAGTTAGTGAACAAACCTAAAAGTGCATACACTACAACTAAAGTTTACATTTGGGGGACAGGGTTAAGATGGCAAGGAAAGAAAGTACCACAGAACTTAAAGAATCTTCAAACTTTTGGCTGGCAGGGTGGCTCACACCTGTAATCCAAGCACTTTGAGAGGTCAAGGCGGGCAGATCACCCAAGATCTGGAATTCGAGACCAGCCTGGCCAACGTGGTAAAACCCCCATCTCTACTAAAAATACAAAAATTAGCCAGGCATGGTGGCACACACGCCTGTAATTGCAGCTACTGGGGAGGTGAAGGCAGGAGAATCACCTGAACCCGCGAGGTAGAGGTTGCAGTTGGCCAAGATTGCACCACTGCACTCCCGTGAGATTGTCTCAAAAAAAAAAAAGTCTTCAAAGTTCTTTTATTTTGATTTATAATTTTTACAGATGCAGGCAACGTGCTTCTAGTTAGAGCTAATGAAATGGAGGCCAAATCAGAGTGCTGGCTTTAGGAATGGGAATTCAGTGCCTGTTCTGGTTCTATTTCCCTTCAAAATTATCAGCAAAAGTAAGTTTAGAAAAGAGACATTACCTTTAATATACTTACAATCTCATAGCCATTTCCTACAGTGAAAGAACACTGAAACCTTTCAATTTGATGACCAATTTAAGGAGTAAGAGAAATAAATATTGGAGAACAGGAAACAGGTTCTTCCTTTTTCCTCCTGTACATGTTAAATGCTGTTCATAGAGTCACAAAAATCGTTTACCCCTTACAGAAACCTGGAACCAGAAGGAGCTTTAGAAAGCAAGTGGTAAAAATACCTTCGCTAACCTTCGCTATACAGAGAAAAACATTGGGAGTCATTGGCTGTAACTCAGCCCAGGCTACAGCGTCAAAACCAGAACCCTGACATTCTGAAATCAAGTTCATTGCTGTCATCATTGTTCCCTGCTAAGAGTTTTCTTAGGAAAAAGAAAGAGGGGGGGATCTTTCCAAAATTGTGACTACAGAGCTCGAAGGTACAGATTTAAATCTTGAGTTAACAGACCATACAGGTCTTACTTAAGAGATATTCAAGCAAACTCATTTAAATAACTCCTCCAATCTAACTCCAGAAAGGCTTTCTTGGAAGTCTTGGATCAATGGCAATTAAACTTCCATCGTAGAGCTGGAAAGAACAAACACCAAATGTAAATACCATCTTTCAAATTCTCAGTGTTTTCTTTGTCTCTACCTAGTCTGCTCTTTTCTGAAAACAGCTGAGACACATTCACTCCAACTTGACTTGCTACAGGCCTCGTCTATGACAGGGTTCAGAATAACATCCTTCAACATAGCGCTGCAAGAGCTGGAGCTGTTTGTTTGGGTATGGCCACAGTTGCCTCTGCACCCTGTGTGGATGACACACTCTGTGTATTCCAGGCCAACGAAAGGGTAAGACATGGGCGCATAATTTAGGGTTAAGTGCTAAATGTGCCCGACTCCCTCGCAGAACAGCTAACCATTAGCAGATCTAGTAGTCAATTTCTTAACCCACTCACTTCCTACAATCCGCTTTCCTAACCATGCCTAGCTCCAATCTTACTGGGTAACACAGACGGTGCCAGCACAGCCAACAGCCATATCTGAGCCTTTCCTCTGGGGTCCAGAGAACCAGAACTCCCGAGTTGCTGTGGGGGTGCACCGTGGCCTGGGGTCGTCGCCGAATCAGCCCGCACACCTTGCAGCTTTAAACAGGTAGGGTCGTGGGACCCGCCGCTCCCTTCCATCGTTGGACGGAATGTTATCTCTTCTTGCGCCTTCACCTCGGAGGGGTAAGGTCTCGTGAGATACAACATGCCGACGCCAGTTGTGGGGCGAGCCCGAGCCCTTGCGGGGACGGGAAAGAACTGCGGTAAGAACTGCGCTAGGCCAGAGCAGACTGGGATTCTCCGAAGCGGAAGTGCCCCTCGGCGCCAGGGCTTCAGGCGTTCCCAGCAGCCCAGGAGCATTCCGTTCCCGTGGCAACGTTATTGTCTCCTAGGCCGGAACCCGGGCTGCGGAAGCTAACGGGGGACCTCCCGGGCTGGGTAGTTTCCGCGAGGCACCGCTTTGGCTCCCGGACCGAGGTCGGCCAGGGTCAGGAGGTCGACGCAGCCGGAAGAAGCCGCGCAGCCAGGCTGAGGGAGCGGGCACGCTGTTCCGGGGCCTGGCTTCCCCGCCCTGGGCTAGGTGCGCCGCCCGCGCTCGCGCGTCCTCTTAGAGCGTCCGCGGTGGGGGTACCGGCGTCACGGAAGGAGCCCAGGCCAGCGCTGAGCAGAGCTCGGCCCGCAGCGACAGGGCTCACGGAGTTACCGCGGAACCACTGCGGAGGAGAGTAGCGATTTGTACTTGAGACGGGGGCCAGAGTTCGGTGTTCAGCGCCAGGCGGAACGTCATAGGAACAGAATCCGGGAGTTTGAGAGATCAGAACTCCTTGCTGTGGGCATATTGTTGAAAGTGGAGGTTAAAAAGAGAAATTAGTGAGTCTCCCCTTCTGATTTTCGGATAGGGGGTGCTCTGCAGCCTGGGTCAGAAAGCTACTCAGGGCTCGACAGGAATGAGTGATTCTGGAGGGTGAAATGAGAGGCGACTTCGATGTTAACTTTCAATAAATAACTGCTTTCGATTTGGATTCGATTTAAGCGACTGGCATAGCCTTACTTGAGGGCTGAATTTCACAAATACTGTATTTAGAAATCACATTTTTCGTCATGTGCTTCAGAGGTTTCCCCTATCATCTGACAACCACAAGCAAAATAAACACATGAATTTTATTTATTATTTTATTTTGAGGCGGAGTCTCGCTCTGTCGCCCAAGCTAGAGTACAGTGGCGCGATCCTGGCTCACTGCAACCTCCGCCTCCCAGGTTCTATTCTCCTGCTTCAGTCTCGAGTAGCTGGAACTACAAGCACCCCCCACCACGCCCAGCTAATTTTTGTATTTTTCGTAGAGACAGGATTTCACCATATTAGCCAGGCTGGTCTGGAACTCCTGACCTCAGATGACCCACCTGACTTCCCACAGTGCTGAGATTACAAGTGTGAGCCACCATGCCCGCCTTGTTAATTTTAACCCCTTTACAAGAAGCTATTAATTAGTGAAATGGCTCCAGGGAAAAAAGCAGAATTAACCAATACTCTGGCTGTGCTTCGTTTATTACCGAGAACTGGTTGCTTTGTTTAAATACGTCTTGCCCTCAGACCTGCCAAAATAGTATCTGAGTTGAGTAGGTGACCATAGTTCCAATGACCCATGAGGTGTAAATATGCTTGCTTTGAAACATAAAGGTCAGGGATTTTGGAGAAGTAGGGTAGTGTTGAAATCAGGGGAAAGAAATTAACTTAGACATTTAATTTGGCAAATGTCTTTAATTTCTGTTTTCCAGCAGTCTCCATATCTGAGTACATGTAGTCTGTGGATTTAGGATGGGTTATATATTTGAGCTGCTTAATGTTAATAGTATCTTAGAGGGAGGAAAACAGAACAGACACCCAGCCTTTTCTCCCAAAGCTGACCTTATCTGATTCTTATAGGAAGAAGATGCGAGCCAGCCCCATCCGTATCCCAACTGTTAGCAATGATATCGACTGGGATTTCTGCTTCCGTTCGTAAGTATCACAGAATTTTGACATCAGAAGTACTCACTGGGCTGAAACACTAGACCTCCTGCTTAAGGCAAGCCTGGGTGAGGAGCTTTGCATGAACATTATATAAAAGAGAAGGGTTAACGACCAGCCAGGTCAACATGGTGAAACGTGGTCTCTACTGAAAATACAGAAATTATTCAGGCAGTAGTGGAGTGCCTGTAATCCCAGCTACTGGGAAGGCTGAGACAGGAGAATCGCTTGAATCCGGGAGGGGGAGGTTGAGACAAGCTGAAATCACACCACTGCACTTCAGTCTGGGTGACAGAGACCCTGTCTCAAAAAAAAAAAAAGAAGGTTGTATTTCTGTGATGTGCTTTAATAATGACTGTTATAATACCTATTTGTATTTACAACCTATCCATGATAGAAGGTTGCTTTTTTTTTTTTTACTTAAGGCAATTTTAAAAGTTTTTAAAAATAAAAATAGATTAGTTAGATTAGTTATAACAAGATTGGCAAAGTTGTGGAAAATTAACTATAACAAAGTTCATGAGAAAATTAAGTTTTATGAAATAGAGTAAATAAAACTTTCATATTGTCACATACTATGTGCCAGGCTCTGTTCTAAGTACCTTAAACATCTTAGCTGATTTAATCTCTCCAAACCCTGTGAAGGAGGTATTATTATTGGCATATTTTATGGATGAATGTGAATCAAAGACATATATAAGCAGTTTGCCCAAAGTTGCATAGCTAGTAAGTGGTACTTAAACTGGGCATTCTGACTCCAGAGTTCATTCTTGTTTTGTTTTGTTTTTAGAGGCAGTCTAGCTCTGTCACCCAGGCTGGAGTGCAGTGGTACAGTCACGGCTCACTGCAGCCTCAGCAGCCTCTAGGGCTCAAGCAATCCTCCCACCTTAGCCTTCTGAGTAGCTGGGACTACAGGCATACACCACCATACCTGACGAATTTTTAAATTTTTGTAGAGATGGGTTCTCATGATGTGGCCTAGGCTGGTCTTGAACTTCTGGGCTCAAGAGTTCCTCCTGCCTCAGCCTCCCAAAGTGTTGGGATTACAGGCATGAGCCACCGTGTCCAGCTAGAGTCCATTCTTTAACCATTCTCTATACCAGGGTTTCTCCATCTCTGTACTATTGACATTTGGGTTGGATAACTTTGTTGTGGAGGGTTGTCCTATATAAGATTTTTATCAGCATCCCTGACCACTATCCACTAGATGCCAGTAGCACTAACTCCAGTTGTGACAATCAAAAATGTCTCCAGACGTCAGATTTCCCCTGGGGGCAAAGTCGTCCTTAGTTGCAAACCATTGCTCTGTACCAGTGCCATCAAATAGAAATACAATGCAAGTCGGCCAGGCACGGTGGCTCACACCTGTAATCCCAGCACTTTGGGAGGCTGAGGTGGGTGGATCATAAGGTCAGGAGTTCAAGACCAGCCTGAGCAACACGGTGAAACCCTGTCTCTACTAAAAATACAAAAATTAGCCAGTCGTAGTGGCGCACATCTGTAATCCCAGCTACTCAAGAGGTTGAGGCAGGAGAATCACTTGAACCCAGGAGGCAGAGGTTGCAGTGAGCCAAGATCATGCCATTGTACTCTAGCCTGGGCGACAGAGCAAGACTCCATCTCAAAAAAAAAAAAGAAAAAAGAAATATAATGCAAGCTACATATGTAATTTAAAATTTTCTGCTACTCACATTAAAGAAACGAAACACATGAAATTAATTTTAATGCTATATTTTCTTTATTTCAATATATACAAAATATGCTAAAATTATTAAATACTTTATCTTTTTATACTCTTTAAAATAGAGTGCATATTTTACATTTACAGCACATCTCAATTCAGACTAGCAATATTTCATGTGCTTGATAGCCACATGTGGCTAGTGGTTACCATATTGGATAGTGTAATTTTTTTTTTTTTTGAGACAGAGTCTTGCTTTGTCACCCAGGACAGAGTGCACTGGCGCTATCTTGGCTCACTGCAACCTCTGCCTCCTAGGTTCAAGCCATTCTCATGCCTCAGCCTCCTGAGTAGCTGGGATTACAGGCTCATTTTGGTATTTTTTAGTAGAGCCAGGGTTCCGCCATGTTGGCCAGGCTGGTCTCAAACTCCTGACCACAAGTGATCCATGTGCCTCAGTTTCCCAAAGTGCTGGGATTACAGGCGTGAGCTACTGTTCCCGATCTGGAAAGCCTAAGTTTAAATTCATAAAATATCTTGTGGTTAAGGATTACATGACTATAAAAATTGAAGTTCACAAAAATGTTAAGTTCACAGTTAAATATCTGGGAAATAATGAGATAATTTATATTGGACATTACTAGTCAGAATTCCTATTTATGATAGTAACATATGGAAGAAGTCATAAGCCTGGCAAGGCAGACCTTTCATTCAACCTCCTATTCTTTTCATTCTTACCATCCTTAGAGCTGTCTCACTGGTCAGGATTCTCCAGCCATCTTTGTCACCTTTTATAACATGATGTTCAAAGCTAGTTCAGGGATTTACATTCTCAAAGTATTTATCAAGACCTTAATGTTTCTCATTCCTTTGAAGTCCCTGAGGTTGAAGCTTGCTTCCTTTGTTCTTAGCTTAACGTTATTCTAGGCTTAATTTAAAATATTTCAGGCTTGTAATTTTTAATATCCATAATTTGCAATCTGTTTGGTGGTTCCAGCAGATTTTAACTTCTGCTCTAGGTCTCTGAAATATGCAGCTTAAGCAAAATTTTCTACGGAGGTGTGTTCTCTCTGTTTTTTCTTTTAACTGCTCCTTGCAGAGCAGGGCTAGCATGCCCAGAGCCAGCCAACTTATGATCTCTTGCCACAGATTTCCTCTCTCCTCAATATTTTTCAAACATTCTAAAGACTGATCATTCTTTTCTCATTCATTTGTTCATCATTTAACAGACCATTATTTGTTTCTACTACGAGCCAGGTATCAGGTTTTCAGAAACAAATGAGGCTCAGCCCCTGTCCTGGTGGAGTTTACTTTGCCAGGAGGCAAAGAAGACTCAGAAACAAACCCAAGAAACAACAACAATAAAAAAAAAAAAAATTAAAATAAAAAAAACAGTAAAAAAAAAAAATCACAGTTTAGTAGCAGTTTGAGGGAAATTTTTGAAAGCCCTTTGGAGGCTGCCTTTATTGCTACTCTAATGAAAGCCTTCCAGGAGTGATAACATCTGACTTGTGTCTTGAAGGAGGAGTATGGAATTCACCAGGCAGAGAAAAGGAAGTTTATCACCTGTCTTCTGATTAGGTCATGTTGCCAACCTTCCCTGGCTGTCCCATCAAGTTAGCTTGTCTACTGAAAGCACACTCGTCTGTGGGCAGAAGGCGAGCCTGCCTGCTCCTGGGCCTGAAGAAATGTTGCTCTCCTATCTACACAGCCTGATTTGCCCACATGCCTCTTGATAAGTTAATTAGAATAGGAATCTAGAAGGATATCAGCATGCCATTTTTCAAACCTGGAGTAAAAGATTACGCTTGGCAGTTATTTTCTTTTTGTGCTTTTCTGAATTTTCCTTTTTTTTTTTTTTTTTTTT
>NW_016107520.1:3020497-3061323 GCF_001604975.1 Cebus imitator | reverse complement strand
CATGTTGACCAGGATGGTCTCGATCTCTTGACCTCGTGATCCACCCGCCTCGGCCTCCCAAAGTGCTGGGATTACAGGCGTGAGCCACCGCGCTCGGCATGAATTTTCCTTTTTATTTAAACATTGAACATTCACTATTTAAGCAGTGGAAAAGAAAGGTAAATTTTTGAAACTACGCAGTGGCTGAACTTTTATTGTGAGTACAAAGATAGATGAATCCTTTGGGAGACTTATTTACACTTAAAATTTCTATTGTTGCTCTTAAGATCTCAAAATTCTGTTTCTTCTGTAGTACTTCATTGATTTTTCTGGTGATGTTAGGATATAGTTCTTTTTAACACAACTGAGAGTATTTCTCCTCCAAATCTACACTTGATGCACTATGGGGTTCCCTCCCTCTCTGTTGGGACTCATGTCCTCATTTCTTGGCCACCACACGTTGAAGCTTTTAAGATATGTGAAAAAAGGCATGGCAAAGTATAGCCTCAAAATGTTGGTTTCCTTTCCTTTATTTCATTACATCCATTTTCTATTCTTGTTTGGATCAGAATTTTAGAACACAGATGTTCTTAGGGATCCTCCAGTCCAACACCCTTATTTGTAGATGAAGAAGCCCTGTCATGGAGCTAATGATAATTAATACTAATAGGTAACATTAAAGAACATATGGTAAATGCCACACACTGTGCTAAGTGATTTATGAGTATTATCTCATTTAATCCCATGCCCTCATCAAGTAGGCATTCATATTCTCATTTTACAGAGAGGTAAATTAATAACTTGGTTAGGGTCATGTGGTTAGTAAGCAGCAGAGCTGCAGCTTTATAAATCAGCTTAATATGAACCACCACATTGCTGTCTTAATGCTAGGCTTTGAGGGTGACATGAGTTTACCGCCTGGTTTTATTCTTTCAAGTTTAAGTTAGAAGGCATGTCCCTAGCTCCCGGCTGGAAGAGCAGCTATGCCCTTCAATTTTACCTTGTTTGAGATGACAAAGGTTAAATCCTGAATCTCTGCCTCTCTCATACCTACAGGTCACAGCAAACTGAGATCCCAGCTCATCAGCAAACAGATGAGTTGTATCCCACTGGTGGGCCTGAAAAGAGTGAAGAGGAAACTAAAGCTAAAGAGGAGGAGGAGGCCATAGACTGTATGTCTCATCCCAAAGAGAAATTAGCTCAATCCCAGAAGAGAGTAGCTCAGCTGATTAAGGAAAAAATGGTAAAAAAACTCACAAAAATTTTGTTTCCATTTAAAAGTATGTTGATGATTAGTGAAGCTTTGCCTTAAATACAGATTGAAGCATATGAAACAGAGGAAGGTGTCATATTTCTTTGTGAGTAAGAGTAAACAAAGCAGAGCATACTTAGGTAGGCAGCCCACCTTCTGGTTCCATGCATGGTTCATTGTCAGTTCCTCCTTGGGACATTTGTGCTCCTAGCTTTAAACTAAAAGTTAGGCTGGATACAGTGGTTCATACCTGTAATCCCAACACCATGGGAAACTAAGGCGGGAGGATCTCTTAAGGCCAGCCTGAGTAACATAGTGAGACCCTATCTCTACAAAATATTAAAAATCAGCCGGGCATGGTGGAGGGAGCCTGTGGTGCCAAGCTACTTGGGAAGCTGAGATAGGAGGATAGCTTGTGTCCAGGAAATTGAGGCCATAGTGAGCCGTGATTGTACCACTGCATTCCAGCCTGGGTGACAGAATGAGACCTTGTCTCTAAAAAAATAAATTTAAAAACACCTAAAACTTATAATTTGGTTATTTTTGTTGCTGTTACCTTTAACTTAAAATTAAAAAAACATATATCCTGGAAGGTTTCAGGATGCTATATTTTAGGTAGCAAAAAGTCTGGAATAGTAAGATAGGTGGTTGAGAATAGGGTAGCCAAGCAGGTCTATGCTCAGGCCTGGAAAGGATGTGAGTCAGATGCCTTTGGTTACAGTGGAATCGTAAACAAAACAAAGGGCCAGAAACAGGAGGTAGCAGCAGAGGTCAAAGAGTGCAAGTATGCGTTTCTAAGAGCAAGTCAAAGACTTGAGACAAAGATCTCAGAGCAGATGTGTAAGCATGAATGTTCAAGATCCAGGAACCTGAGACAGCAAGACATCAACTCTCGTTATTAGAACACAGGCACCAGCCTGCTTCCAGAGCGTGATTTATCAACAGAAGTTTGTACCTTGACTTCCTGACTCCTCCTAGTCAAGGGAAAAAAGTAATCTAGAGAAGTTTTATTTTCTATCATTTGCCTCTGAGATATCTCTCTAGATGGATATTTGTAAATATATCTCTGTAAATGACCCAAAGACCTTGCAAAGGATAATCATCCTGGCCTGGACCCATTAGTGATTCACAAATCCAGGCTAGAAGGATCATTTCTAAAAACAGACAAGTACCATCTGCCATGTAGTATAAGTGGGGGTTTTTAAGTCTTGAAAACTCCTTGGCCAGAGTGGATAATGACAAAGATTTAGATCTTAGGAGAGAAATCTAACTCAAATCCCAAACTCATCAAATTGTATACAATGAACATGTATAGTTCTTTGCATATCAGTTATATCTCAATAAAGCTTTTTTTTTTTTTTTTTTTTTTTTTTAATCTAACCCAACCCAGTACTCCTAGCCCTGAAGGGTAGGGGATGCCACATCAGCAGCAGTAGTGCTAGGGTGACATCTGGAGCCCATATTGGTTGCCCCCATTTCTCCAAGTCAAAGAGCTTGAGGATAAATGTACAATGTCCAGAGCTAAAGCTTTAGTCTCTCATTCCAGTGATTTTTTGATGGTGTGATGCCTCTTCATCAAAAGAGATGTTAGTATTTGCTGTGGTCAGTCCCTGGTGAACTTTCAAAAATGCTGACTAAATGGATGTTTTGGAAGCATCAGGGGAAGTGTCCTTCCACCATTGCTTGCTTCGGTATATTTGAGCAGAGGGCAGATAAAACATGAAGCTGGGTAGAAGATAGGAATCAGGAAGGAATGTATTCCTTGGAATCACCTACGGTACTGTTGTATCTTACATTACTCTTTAAATGGGTTACTTTAATTACCTGTACATTACTCTTCAAATGGGTTACATTTAGATTGCACTTAACAACATTGAATCCATTTTTTTTCCTTATGGTAACTCCATGAGGTAGATAATACGGGTTTCTGACCCTCATAAAAGGAAGCTGAGATGAAGGTGACTTTCCCCAAAGCAACACAATCAGTAAACAAACATTAGAACTATGGCTGAAACTTTAGGTTTTTGATTCCTTGAAGTGTTATTTTCACTTTACCAAGAAAAAAAATGCCTGACCATATTGACTGGTGCAGCCAATAATGACTGTGTTTGTAAAGTCACTGAAATATATGACTTGAAGATGCAGTTCTGTGATTTCTTAGAGAGCTCTACATGTCAGTTCTATAGGGTAGGGCGACTATTTCCCCAACTCCATCTTTATCCTTGCTAATAGATGATTTTTCAGCAGGTTACACCTGTGTGCACTGGGCAGCTAACAAAGAACATGAGGAATAAACTTCTGTCCTCAAGGGACTTATATTCAATTTGGGGAGATAACAGACAAACAAAAATAATGGCTAATACAATATCAGGTAAAAGTAAGTGCCATGAAGAAAAAATAAAATAGGTAATGGGGTACTGAGTGATGAATTGGAGTCTATTTTAGATAAGCTGGCCAAAAAAGTCCTGTTGGTTAGAAAAGTGAAAATGAAATGAAAAAGTGAATGACATGAAAGAGTGTACCAAGTGAAGGGAACAGCACATGCACAGCCCTGCATTGGAAGTTATTTGGCAATGTTCAGGAACTACCACTGGTCAGTGTATTCCAACAGATGAAGTAGGAGGAGAGAGTGGTAGAAAATGAAGTTCAGAGGTGATTGGGGTTGGATCAGATTATGCAGAGCCTTGGAGGCTATAGTAAGGACTTTGAATTGTGTTAAGAACAAAAAGCAGGAAGCTGTTGGAGGATTTTGAACAGGAAAATTGTGATCTAATTTACATCTTAATATTATACTGGCACATAAAATATGTTTAAAAATCCATAAGTTTCTAATAATAATAAATAAGCTATTTGGTCACAACTAGAGGATGCTAGTGAACAAATCCGTTTTTCTGAAAGCTATTAAAGAAAGTGCAAGGATAAACCATGTGTCCTGCCTTTCCAATATGAGCTGTACTATTGGGTAACAAAAGAGTAGAGGAGGAGAAATTCCTCTTGAAGAATATTTGAGATAATGTATGAAGGAGGAGTGATAGGATTAGTATATTAGCATTTTATAATCTTTTATTAAAAATTTTTCCATGTAGTTTTCCTAATATCTGGAAAAAAAAAAAACAGATAGTAGATGTATTCTGCTGGAATACCATACCATTAGCCATGAAGCCGTTTTGAAAAAAAAGAATTCAAAGCTAAAATTAACCACACTTCTAAATCCAACTGCTAATATAAAGGTAAAACAGAGAATGGAGGGACATGATGAGACACCATGAGGACACAGTCATCAAAATTTATGTCTATGGGAAATACTAGACCAAATGACTCAGCTTTTTCAAATAATGTATAAGAAAAAGAATTAGAAATGGAAAGGTAGCCTATAGATGAAAAGAGACTGAAGAGACTGATCTCACAGTGTGGACAGTCAAACTATTTAAAAAATTAGATGTCTGTGATTAGATATTTGATTTTAAGGAATTGTTATATTTTCGTGAGATAATGATTTATTGTTACTTTTCTAAGTCCATATCTTTTAGAGGTACTTATGAAATGTTTATAGAGGCAACAATAGAATGTCTGATTTGCATCAGTATAAAGTAAGGATGGGTGGATAAGGGGTCTAGATGTGAAACAAGATTGGCCAGGAGTAGATCACTGATCAAGTTACATGATTCATTCTTCATGCTGTCTGTATTTATATATTAATAAATTTCTTATGATAAAAGGTTAAAAGAAGTAACTCTGGCTAGAAAGTATTATGTAGAAAGTAGACTTTAGGGGCCAGAGAGGAAGCAGTTGGAAGGACTGCTGTGGCCAGCCAGGTGAAAGGTGAAGGTGGCCTGGACTAGGTACTCATGGCAGAAATGAGGAGAAGAGCTTGGTTTTAGGATTTAGGGGGAATGTGGATCCAACCAGACCTGATGAATTGGACACAGGATGAGAAGAAAAAAGAAGAGAAAAAAGATGACAGGTAAATTCAGTCCTGTGTTCCAGTGACAAGCCCATGGGCTAGAGACTTCTCCTCCTTTCCAAAAAATATAATCTCTTATGTACTCTACAGAATACTCAAGCAAACAAGGAGCTGATTCGATGTGTCATCCTTTCTCGTATTATTTTTGGGGACCATCACTGGAAATGTGCACGAGCTGTGACCAACCTAGCCTATGGCTACTTGACGTTGAGAGGTACTTGGTTTCCCCAGCTGGGTTTGGGTGGACAGCCTTTGAAGGCTGAACTGAACCCCCACAACTTCAGTGAGGGTGGGCATGACTAGGAGGGCCCCTTCTTGCCCCTAATTCACACATTATCAGGAAGGAAAGTCCATGGATGAGGGAGACAGTGTGGCAAGGATCTTAGTAATAAAGATAATGATGATCCTGACAGTTATTGAGTATTTAGCATGTGCCAAACAGTCTCATTAGTCCTCACAATATTCCTCGGAAGGAGATACTGTTATTATCCTCAGTTTATGGATGAGGACACTGGGGCACAGTGGGCAAAGACAGTATCAGTTTTTCTAGCCATAAGACAGTAGGGGAAGGACAGGCAGGGATGTACACTTAGCATCAGGGAGGCAGACCCAATAATGGGACTTGAATTCCAAAGGTAGAAATCAAGTTCCTGGAAGGTTTGGCTTAGTGAAAGGTAAGGAGGGCCCTCATCCTAGAGAGAAATGGTACTTCTGGAAGGTACTCTAGTGTAAGGGAATAAGACAGGAATCTATTTGCTAAAACTGGAACCCAAGTGAAAGTTCCATGAGAGTAGAAACTTTGTAGTAGAGGCTGAATAAATACTGGGTGATACACTGAGGAGAGAGCACATTTCTGGAGCCAGGAACATAGCCAGCTCAAGGCTCTCTGTTCCTTGACCAGACATGTTGACCTATGTGGACTGCATACATTTCTACCGTGGAACTCATTGTACTGTGCTCATATATGCTTTAAGTGCTTCTGCCTCTGACATCGAAGCTCCCTCAGGGGAGGGACTGGTCTCATTTGATCTAGAGCAGTCCCTTGTACACAATATGGATGAGCATATTACTGCTTAAGAACTGAGCCACTGGCCTAGGGTTTGTTCAAGTACTTCGGGGACCTCAGTCTGAAGGGGGGCCTAATTTGTAATGCAAATTAAGTGCTTTATGGGCTTAAGTGATTTGAAGGCTACAGGATAAGGGAAGCAATATTTTGGGGGCATAATGAGGCTAGATATCAGAAAGCAAAGCTTTTGAAAAAATTAAAATTGAATTCACTTCTCAGTTATTAATCCCAGAATATATTCTCCTTCTTAGGGCTCTATAGGCCCTTTTACACCCATTTGTTTTTAATGCAACTTTAGATTCTTAATTGATGTGGCAGGATCACGAGTAACCAACATCACAGCATTAGGACACTGATGCTGTGGGTCACAGTGGGGGCACAGTGAGGCCCTTTTATGCTTTAAGAACACATGTGTTGTGTTCTGAAAGAAGGTGCTGTGGCTAGGGAGAGGAGAACGTCCTTACTTACTGGCAAAGCAGGCAGCCACCTCTGAGATTGGAGAGTCACCAGGAAGGATCTTCCTCTAGGGGTTCCATCCTTCCTTAATTGAAATATCTCTATTCTCCTGAGACTGACTTTCTCAAAAACTTACTGCCTTCATGATTAAAAGTCAAATTTAGGGATTTGCTACTTCAGTACTTACAGAGTTCTTGTTATAAGCCTGGTGGTACTTGTGCTCAATGCTGGGGATACATAAATCAATACTGGTGGTCCCTATGCTCTAGGACATATAGGGGTCTTATGATAAATACCATTCTAGAGGTAGGAACAAAATTCTGAGGAGTACAAATGAGGCAGTTCAGTGGTTTTGCCATTGAGGAAAGTCAGGAAAGGCTACAGAGAGAAGGTAATATTTGTCCTGTCTTTGAAGGATGAGAATAGGTTTATCAAGTAGATTTTTATATTTTTTATATTTTTATTTTTGTAGAGATGGGGTCTTGCTATATTGACCAGGCTGATCTCAGACTCCTGGCCTCAGGTGATCCTCCCACCTCAGCCTCCCAAAATGCTGGGATTATAGGCATGAGCCATGGCATCTGGCCCCCAAGTAGATTTTTGAGGGGAAAAGTAGAGAGTACAAAGTTGATCCTTTATACGTGTTGACCTAAGGCATAGGAAGTGAGAGGAGGGCACTCTATATAAAACTCCTTACACAGAATATTGCAGCTTCTCTGTAGATCCAGGGGGTTAAGATAAGACAGAAGACACCTTAGGACAGACAGCTCATGCTTGGAAATGGGAGTGAAAAGGTAATTTGGGCCCAGATACCAGAGAGTTTGGCGAGTTATTAAAAGGTGTGAAGTGAGGTGCCAATAATCAAGCTTGTGTTATAAAATGAGAGACTCCAGGATGGGTTGGACTGGTAGAGAAAGAAGAGGTGAAGACAAGTTAGGCCATTATCCTGCCCAGATGAGAGTTGATGAGGGCATTGGCTATGGCCATAGGAATGCAGAAAAGATAACCTAAAATGTAGAATTGGTGACATTTAGTGGCCCGTTCAATATGGAGTGGGAAGGACAGGGAAGAGTTGAAGTTGAAGCAGCCATGACCTGGACAGTTAACTGAAATAGAGAATTAAAGGGAAAGACCAAGTGGTGGAGTATATTAGTCTGTTCTCATACTGCTAATAAAGACATACTCAAGACTGTCATTTGTAAAGAAAAAGAAGTTTAATGGATTCACAGTTGCATGTGGCTTGGGAGGCCTCACAATCATGGTGGAAGGCCAAGGAGGAGCAAAGGCACGTCTAACATGGCAGCAGGCAAAAGAGTATGCAGGGGAACTGCCCTTTATAAAACCATCAGATCTCGTGAGACTTATTCACTGTTACAAGAACACCATGGGAAAACCCTGCACCCGTGATTCAATTACCTCCCATGACATATGGGGATTATGGGAACTACAATTCAAGATGAGATTTGGGTGGGAACATGGGCAAACCATATCATGGAGGAAGGGGGAAGAAGCTACTGAGTTTGGTTTCTGACAGGCTGGATTACATCTGTTAAGTCGGCAACTGGAAGCAGGTCTAGATCATCGGTAGGCAACTGAAATGTTCAGTAGGCAACTGAAACCAGGTCTAGAGCTCAGGAAAGATGTTAGTTTGGGGGAGATGAGCACATAGGAGCCCGTTGAGGCCAAAGGAGTAGATGAGCTTGATCAGAAGTAGTGTGTAGAGGCTGCGTGTGGTGGCTCATGCCTGTAATCCCAGCACTTTGGGAGGCTGAGGCAGGTGGATCACTTGAGGTCAAGAGTTCGAGACCAGCTTGGTCAACATGGTGAAACCCCGTCTCTACTAAAAATACAAAAATTAGCCAAGTGTAGTGGTGTATGCCTGTAGTCCTAGCTACTCGGGAGGCTGAGGCAAGAGAACTGCTTGAACCCTGGGAGGTGGAGGTTGCCGTAAGCTGAGATCACACCACTGTACTCCAGCCTGGGTGACAGAGAGGGGAAGAGAACAGAGGACTGAAGACTGGAGAGCAAGAGCTTTAGGAATGAGGAAGGGAAAAAGGGGCCAGCAAAGGAAATAGAAAACTCAGGAGGAGACATGTCATGGAAGCCAAGGGAGGAGAGAGGGTTTTGAAAAGAAATGCAGTGTGGTTTCAGCAGTTCAGATGGTGGAGGAAGGTCAAATAAGGTAAAGGCTGAGGAGAGACCCATGGATTTGGCAGCTGATAGGTCATTGCAACTTGGTTTGGCAGAGACAAGTACACTCCTTGGGAGTCTACTTGAGGCGATGAACTTGAACTGGAGAGGAAGGCATTTGAACTGTAGATTTCTCTGAGCCTAGAGCAGGGCCAGATGCTGCCTCGTCTGTCTTGCATTGAAGATGACTAGGATAGGTCTAGAAGGAGGTTGGCCTAGATTTTCTAAAATCAACTCCTTCCATAATGAACCACAAACTGCCTTTGAGTTTTGCTTTTCCAATTAGACTCCAAGTTAAGTCAAGTAAATGGGTTATATCACAAAAGGTCGTGATAAATCCTTTTCTCTCTAACTCAAAGTTTTTCTTGCTGCATGAATAGAGAACTAAGTTGAGGCAATAAGTCAGAGGAGAAACAAGTTTTCCTGTTCGAAAGAGTTTTTTTGTTTTTCCTAGATGGGAAAAACAGCCTGCTGGTCAGGATGAAGTACCCACGTGGTATAGTGGAGACTAGACCTGAACTCAGATTTTCTGACACCAGCCTGGAGTTTTTTTTAGAATAGGTTATGACTGTAAGCTTTCTTTGAGAATAGCCCAGTGCCTCTTATTTTAGTCATAGTTCGGTTTCTTCACTTAAGCTTTTATTTCAGCTTCTTCACTTAAGCCTTTTTAGGGTCTCGTCCATGGAATAAAATAAGTAAAGCTTTGAAAAATGGCAGCTTTTCAAGAGAGATGAAGTGCTTGCTCAGCTCCACTTGGTGGTGTTGTCATTCATCCTTAACTGCTTTAAAGTGGACAGAATATATGAGCTAGCCTCCTGTGTAAGCGGATGTGTGTGTCTGTGTGCGTTCATGCTTCACTGCACCTATACGTGTTTTATAGTCATCAACCCTTTTTTCCTCATTTCACTCTGAACCTTTTCCAGCAGCCAAACGCTGATTTCTCTCAATAAACAGTCACTCAGTGAGTATTTAGTGAGAAACTTGTATATGTGAAATGCCGTGAACACTTTGGGAAATGTAACGTAAAAAAGCCCTCAAAGATTTTACAACTTAGTGTGGAAGGTGAACTACCTAGAGACATAACTATGAGGGAAGGCATTATAAAGTAAATGCCATGTAATTGATTTAAATAATGGGCTTAGGGAAGGTTGGGTGAAATCATTTCTGACTGAGATGATAGATTCAAGGGGGAGATAGATTCAAGGGTTGTAAAAAAGGACTAGGGTTTGAGTAGGTGGAAAAAGGGGTGGGCATTTCTGATGAAGAGGGAGGTGTGGGCCAAGGCATGAGGAAGGAAAGTGCAACGTCTGTGGAGCAGCAGTAAGCAGCCTTGTCTGGTCAAGGTTTGAACTGGTAAGATGAACCTAAAAAGGAGAAGGGTACATTGGGCAGGCCATGGTGTGGTTTTAAATACAGGCTAAGGAATTTGTCATGTGTTTGATAGGCAAGAAGCACTATTAGAGATTTTCCAGCAGGATGATAAAAATATCAAAGTGCGCTTTTGGTAAGGTTAATCTAGCAGTGATAGAATGGAAGCCATCTCAGTCATCTTGGTCTAAAACTAGGCTGACAGAGAGAATAGGTGAGAAGGTAAGGATTTAAGAGTCTACGAAAGACAGACACATTTATTGTTAAACCAGAAACCCACTTCTGGGAATCTTTCCTAAATACACACTGATAACATATGGACAAGATTATTCTTTGCAACATTGTTCATGATAGTAAAAGATTGGAAACAAGCAAGTATCCATCAATAGGAAACTAGTACATACATACAGTGGGATATAGGCAGCTTTAAAAAAGAATATCTATATCCTTCTATATCTATGTCCTTCTAGGGAAAGATCTCTTGGATACATCTTTAGGGAAAAAAGAATGCACAATGCAGTATGGTGTTTATAATATGCCTCTTTTTTGTGTAAGAAAGAGGGAGTAAGAAATAACAATGTATGCTTATTTTTAAATAAAGGAACACTGAAGGGTAGACAAGAGTGAAACAAAAAAAGTTACTTAGAGGGTGGTTGGGAAAAAAGGGAGTGGGATTGGAAGTGAGACCTCTCAATGTTGACTTCTTCATATAATTTTTAACTTTTCAACTATAGAAATATGTTACCTATTCAAAAATTATTATTGAAAGACAGAGATCATGAAGGAGGAGTCTGCAGGACATGGTGTTTGATTTGGGGTTGAGTGAAAGTGAGGCCCAAAGATGACCGTGATGTTTCGGGCCCCTGAAATTGCCATTTTCAGAGAGAAGTAGGTCAGAAAGGAAGTGGACTGGGAGAGGGATGCTGAGTCGTTTTTGATGTATTGATTTTGAATTGCAATAGAGAATCCACAAGCTGAGAATTGCTAATCTGAAAATCTGAAATCTAAAATGCTGCATAATCTAAAACTTTTTGAGTGCTGTTGTGACGCTTTAAAGGAAATGCTCATAGGAACATTTTGGTTTTCAGATTTTCAGATTTTAGAGATGTTCGACTGGTTATCTGCAAATAACCTCAAAAGGCCCCCATCCAGAAAAATATCTGAAATCTGAAACACTTCTGTTCCCAAGCATTTTGGATTAGGGATACTTAACCTGCAATACATTTTCACTTGTGCTGGAAATTTGGGACCAGAACTTGGGAGGACAGAAGGAAAGGCTTATGCGTAGAGGA
The DNA here is from genome assembly GCF_001604975.1 of Cebus imitator. NCBI lineage: Eukaryota > Metazoa > Chordata > Mammalia > Primates > Cebidae > Cebus > Cebus imitator. The sequence continues at coordinate 3,049,756 of NW_016107520.1, read as the reverse complement.
ATATTTGAGACCAGAACTAAAGAGGGAAAATGGTAAATTATAAGCATGAAGGCTAAAGTTGAAGTAATAGGAGTTGATAAAACTTCCAAGAGGGAAAGAGAGAAGTGGGAGAAACACAAAGACTTGGAAAATTGACACACCGATGATAGAGAACAAAGGACCTTGATAAAGAGTTAGCAAAGAATCAATTCCAGAAGGTTTATTTATAAAGGAGGAGCAAATCGGTGTGGTGCCTTAGGAGCCAAACAGGTAAGGGTGTCTGATGCTGCAGTGAAGTGCGTACTGAAACAGCGTGGTTGGATTCATTTATTAGGATGTTTTTGGGGGGACCTCAGAAGAACAGTTTCCCCACAATGGTTGGAAGAGAAGCCAGATCCCAGGGATGAAGGGAAGGAATAGGGACCAATAGGCTAGGCTATGTATTCTGCACACTCCATAGTTTGAAGGAATGAAGGGAAATAGGAGGGTAGATAGAAAAGGCAGAAAAGTCAAGTGAAGATGATTTTACAAGAGAAGGAGATGCAGGCAGATTTTAGGCAAAGAGGAAGGAGCCAGTTGGAAGAGAGGGTTTGAAGATTTTTTAATGGAGTAATTGATGAAATGGGATTCACAAGAGAATGTGAGGCTTTTGCAAAACAGAGTGTATAAAAGTTGGTTGGCTGGTTAAACAGAACAAGTGACACTAGAAGTGGACCTCTATAGCCCACTACCCTGTGGTGATGATCCTAAAGAGCCCAGTGATCCAGCAGCTGAGAAAGGTCAGGCGGAGATGACCAGGGTGGTTTGGTACCTAGTGGTGAACTGTTTTCAAGTGTTCAGGAAGGAAAATACAGTAACATGGACAAGCAGTTTTCTGAAATTCTGCTTATTAGTGAAACAATAATTTAGCCAGCCTATTATTACTGGGAATCTTTCAGGTATTGGGGCTCTGTTACAAATGTTGCAAAATCCAGCAAAAGAAGCCTAAGTCATGAACTCTGCCTTCTTTGTCTAGTTGGTTAAAACAGAGATACAAAAAATGGTAAAGAAACAACAGGGAATGATAAAAACCATGTAATCTGACTCACAAGAAGCCTGATACCTACCTGAAGTGAGTCTGCATTTGAGAATGCAGGCCTCTTACAAAGATTCTGTAAGCAGCATTATCAAAAATGTTCAAAATAAGTACAAATAAATTACTCAGTAAGAGAAATGGACCTTGGTAATAATAATAATGGCTAATATTTCTTCAAACTCACTTCATTCAAGCACTATTTAATCCTTTTTATATTAAATTAATCCTTGCAACAACTCTATAAGATATATTTTTATTACCATTTTGTAGTTGAATAAACAGGCACAGATAAAGTAACTTATTCAAGTCACAAGGATAGTAGTAAATTGCTAAGCTGGGATTTGTACCTGGAAAGTCTGGCTCTCGACCATGCTCTTTTAATCACTGTGCCACAGTAACTGCTTAAATATAGATGATGATCAATGGTGACTGCTTTCTGGTGACAACAACCTGCAAATACTGGGTAGCTCTGAGCAGATTTTCTCTGGCCTGAGTCAGTGTAGCAGACATCAATGATAGAATCCCAACCCAAATTAAAGCAAAACGGTCAATATATTTGTTAGACAATCTTTGGACTCATTTTGCCAACTCATCAATATTCCCTTGTAATTTCTGAATCTTGGGCTCCAGAAGCAGGCCTTGCTGCCCCTCTAACATGTACCTCAAAAACTGCTATACTGTCAGTGCAGGGAGAAGAGTGGTATCCTTGGCTTGGGAGGACAGATACAGAAAAGTGACTTGGTGTGTGAAGCATGCTTCATAGATATATACAGTCGTAAATCTTATATACAGCGTGTTCTTTTTACATGAAAGAAGATGTACTTAGAATTAATAAATGTAAATTTATTTCAAAATGTTACTGATACTGAATTCATAATACTTTTTCATTATGAGTTTTATTAAGTAGTATATGCTATGAAAATAATTATTACAAGTGGAGGAAGATGTGATTTTTTTGTTGTTGTTGTTTCATTACTAATGGCTATTCTGTTTTACAAATATATATGTATATTTTATCGCACTTTAGGTTCTCGGGTACATGTGAAGAACATGCAGGATTGTTGCATAGGTACATACATGGCAATGTGGTTTGCTGCCTCCATCCCCATCACCTATATCTGGCATTTTTTTCCATGTTATCCCTTCCTAATTCCCTATCCCCTGCTGTCCCTCCCCTAGTTCCCCCAACAGACCCCAGTGTGTGATGCTCCCCTCCCTGTGTCCAAGTGTTCTCATTGTTCAACACCCGCCTATGAGTGAGAACATGTGGTGTTTGATTTTCTGTTCTTGTGTCAGTTTGCTGAGAATGATGGTTTCCAGGTTCAGCCATGTCCCTACAAAGGACATGAACTCATCATTTTTTATGGCTGCATAGTATTCCATGGTGTATATGTGCCACATTTTCCCTGTCCAGTCTACCATCGATGGGCATTTGGATTGGTTCCAGGTCTTTGCCATTGTAAACAGTGCTGCAGTGAACATATGTGTGCATATGTCTTTATAATAGAACGATTTATAATCCTTTAGATATATATACCCAGTAATGGGATTGCTGGGTCAAATGGAATTTCTATTTTTAAGTCCTTGAGGAATTGCCACACAGTCTTCCACAATGGTTGAACTAATTTACACTCCCACCAACAGTGTAAAAGTGTTCCTATTTCTCCACATCCTCTCCAGCATCAGTTGTCTCCAGATTTTTAAATGATCATCATCCTAACTGGCATGAGATGATATCTCAATGTGGTTTTGATGTCCATTTCTCTAATGACAAGTGATGATGAGCATCTTTTCATATGTTTTTTGGCCTCATATATGTATTCTTTTGAAAAGTGTTCATGTCCTTCACCCACTTTTGAATGGGTTTGTTTATTTTTTTCGTGTAAATCTGTTTTAGTTTTTTGTAGATTCTGGATATTAGCCCTTTGTCAGATGGGTAGACTGCAAGAATTTTCCCATTCTGTTGGTTGCCGGTTCACTCTAATGATTGTTTCTTTTGCTGTGCAGAAGCTCTGGAGTTTAATTAGATCCCATATGTCTACTTTGGCTTTTGTTGCCAGTGCTTTTGGTGTTTTAGTCATGAAGTCCTTGCCTATGCCTATGTCCTGAATGGTTTTGCCTAGGTTTTCTTCTAGGGTTTTTATGGTGTTAGGTCTTATGTTGAAGTCTTTAATCTATCTGGAGTTAATTTTAGTGTAAGGTTTCAGGAAGAGATCCAGTTTCTGCTTTCTGCACATGGCTAGCCAGTTTTCCTAACACCATTTATTAAACAGGAAATCCTTTCCCCATTGCTTTTTTTTGTGAGGTTTGTCAAAGATCAGATGGTTTAGATGTGTAGCGTTGCTTCCAAGGCCTCTGTTCTGTTCCATTGTTCAATATCTCTGTTTTGGTACCAGTACCATGCTGCTTTGATTTCTGTAGCCTTGTAGTATAGTTTGAAGTCCAGTAGCATGATGCCTCCAGCTTTGTTCTTTTTGCTTAGAACTGACTTGGCTATGCAGGCTCCCTTTTGGTCCCATATGAAGCTTAAGATGTTTTTTTCCAGTTCTGTGAAGAGGGTCATAGGTAGCTTGATGGGATAGTATTGAATCTATAAATTATTTTGGGCAGTATGGCCATTTTCACAATATTGATTCTTCCTAACCATGAGCATGAAATGTTTCTCCATCTGTTTGTGTCCTCTCCTATTTCCTTGAGCAGTGGTTTGTAGTTCTCCTTGAAGAGGTCCTTTATGTTCTTTGTTAGTTGTATTCCTAGGTATTTTATTCTCTTTATAGCAATTGTGAATGGCAGTTCGCCCTTGATTTGGCTCTCTTTAAGTCTGTTATTGGTGTATAGGAATGCTTGTGATTTTTGTATGTTGATTTTGTATTCTGAGACTTTGCTGAAGTTGCTTATCAGTTTCAGGAGATTTTGGGCTGAGAAACGACGGGGTCTTCTAAATATACAATCATGTCATCTGCAAATAGAGACAATTTGACTTCCTCCTTTTCTAATTGAATACCCTTTATTTCTTTTTCTTGCCTGATTGCTCTAGCTAGAACTTCCAATACTATATTGAATAGGAGTGTTGAGAGAGGGCATCCTTGTCTAGTGCCAGATTTCAAAGGGAATGCTTCCAGTTTTTACCCATTCAGTATGATATTGGCTGTAGGTTTGTCGTAAATAGCTTTTATTATTTTGAGATACGTTCTGTTGATACCTAGTTTATTGAGGGTTTTCAGCATAAAGGACTGTTGAATTTTGTCAAAGGCCTTCTCTGCATCTATTGAGATTATCATGTGGTTTTTGCCTTTGGTTCTGTTTATGTGGTGAATTACGTTTTTAGACTTGCATATGTTGAACCAGCCTTGCAACCCTGGGATGAAGCCTACTTGATCGTGATGGATAAACTTTTTGATGTGCTGTTGCAATCAGTTTGCCAGTATTTTATTTAAGATTTTTGCAACTATGTTCATCGTGGATATTGGCCTGAAGTTTTGTTTTCTTGTTGAGTCTCTGCTGGGTTTTGGTATCAGGATGATGTTGGTCTCATAAAATGATTTGGCAAGGATTCTCTCTTTTTGGATTGTTTGGAATACTTTCAGAACGAGTGGTACCAGCTCCTCTTTGTATGTCTGGTAGAATTTGGCTGTGAACCCATCTGGACCTGGGCTTTTTTTGGTTGGTAGATTATTAATTGCTGCCTCAACTTCAGACCTTTTTTTTTTTTTTTTGTCTATTCTGGTTTATGACTTCTTCCGGGTTTAGCCTTGGGAGGGTGCAACTGTCCAAGAATTTATCCGTATATTCCAGGTTTACTGTTTTATGTGCATAGAGTTGCTTCTAGTAATATCTGATCGTAGTTTGTATATCTGTGGAATAAGTGGTGATATCCCCTTTATCGTTTTGTATTGCATCTGTTTGATTCTTCTCTCTTTTCTTTTTTTGTTAATCTGGCTATCAGTCTATTTTATTGATCTTATCAAAAAAACAGCTCCTTGATTTATTAATTTTTTGGAGGGTTTTTTGTGTCTCTATCTCCTTCAGTTCTGCTCTGATCTTAGTTATTTCTTGTCTTCTGCTAGCTTTTGAGTTTTTTTCATCTTGCTCCTCTAGCTCTTTCAATTTTGATGATTGGGTGTCGATTCTAGATCTTTCCTTTCTTCTCATGTGGGCATTTATTGCTCTAAATTTTCTCCTAGACACTGCTTTAAATGCGTCCCAGAGATTCTGGTATGTTGTGTCTTTATTCTCGTTGGTTTCAAAGAACATCTTTATTTATGCCTTCATTTCATTGTTTACCCAGTCAACATTCAAGAGCCAGTTGTTCAGTTTCCATGAAGTTGTGCAGTTCTGAGTTAGTTTCCTAATCCTGAGTTCTAATTTGATTGCACTGTGGTCTGAGAGACTGTTATTATTTCCATTTTTTTCATTTGCTGAGGAGTGATGTACTTTCAATTATGTGGTCAGTTTTAGAGTAGGTGTGATGTGGTGCTGAGAAGAATGTATATTCTGTGGATATGGGGTGGAGAGTTGTATAAATGTCTGTTAGGTTTACTTGGTCCAGATCTGAGTTCAAGTACTAGATATCCTTGTTAATTTTCTGTCTCGTCTATCTGTCTAATATTGACAGTGGAGTGTTAAAGTCTCCCACTACTATTGTGTGGGAGTCTAAGTCTCTTTGTATGTCATTAAGAACTTGCTTTATGTATCTGGGTGCTCCTGTATTGGGTGTGTATATATTTAAGACTGTTAGCTCTTCTTACTGCATTGATCCTTTTACTATTATGTAATGCCCTTCTTTGCCTCTTTTGATCTTTGTTGATTTAAAGTCTATTTTTTCAGAGACTAGGATTGCAACTCCTACTTTTTTTTTTTTTTTTTTTGCCTGTTAAATCTTCCACCATCACTTTATTTTGAGCTTATGTGTATCCTTGCTTGTATGTGTATCTTTGAGCCTATGTGAGATGGGTTTCCTGGATACAGCACACCGATGGATTTTGACTTTTTATCCAATTTGCCAATCTGTGTCTTTTGATTGGGGCATTTAGCCCATTAACATTTGAGGTTAATATTCTTATGTGTGAATTTGATCCTGCCATTTTGATGCTAGCTGGTTGTTTTGCCCCTTAGTTGACAAAGTCTCTTCACTGTGTTGATGCTCTTTATCATTTGGTACTTTTTTGGAGTGGCTGGTACTGGTTGTTCCATTCTATGTTTAGTGCTTCTTTCTGGAGCTCTTGTAAGGCAGGCCTGGTGGTGATGAAATCTCTGAGCAATTGCTTGTTTATAAGGGCGTTATTTCTCCTTTGCTTATGAAGCTTATTTCGGCTGGCTATGAAATTCTAGGTTGCAAGTTATTTTCTTTAAGGATGTTGAATGTTAGCCCCCACTCTCTTCTGGCCTGTAGGGTTTCTGCTGTGAGTCTGATGGGCTTCCCTTTGTGGGTGACTTGACCTTTCTCTCTGGCTGCCCTTAGCATTTTTTCCTTCATTTCAACCCTGGTGAATCTGACAATTATGTGCCTTGGGGTTACTCTTCTTGAGGAATATCTTTGTGGTTTTCTCTGTATTTCCTGGACTTGAATATTGGCCTGTCTTGCTAGGTTCGGAAATTTCTCCTGGATAATATCCTGAAGAGTGTTTTCCACCTTGAATTCAATCTCTCTGTCACATTCAGGTACACCTATCAAACATAGATTAGGTCTTTTCACATAATCCCATATTTCTTGAAGGCTTTGTTCATTTCTTTTTACTCTTTTTTCTCTAATCTTGCCTTCTCATTTTATTTCATTGAGTTGATCTTCCATCTCTGATATCCTTTCTTCTGCTTGGTTAATTTGGCTATTGAAACTTGGGTATGCTTTGCAAAGTTCTTGTGTTGTGTTTTTCAGCTCCATCAATTCATTTATATTCTTCTCTGAGCTGTTTATTCTCTTAGCATTCATCAAACCTTTTTTCAAGCTTCTTGATTTCTTTGCATTGGGTTAGAACATGTTCTTTTAGCTCGGAGAAGTTTGTTATTACCCAGTTTCTGAAGCGTGCTTTTGTAAGTTCTTCAGACTCATTCTTCATCCAGCTTTGTTCCCTTGCTGGTGAGAAGTTGTGATCCCTTGGAGGAAGAGGGGCGTTCTGGTTTTGGGTGTTTTCATCCTTTTTGTGCTGGTTTCTTCCCATCTTTGTGGATTTATCTACCTGTGGTCTTTGTAGTTGTTGACTTTCATATGGGGTCTCTGAGTGGACGTCCTTTTTGTTAATGATGAAGTTATTTCTTTCTGATTTTTAGTTTCCCTCTAACAGTTAGGTCCCTCTGCTGTAGGACTGCTGGAGATCCACTCCAGACCCTGCTTGCCTGGGGATCATCTGCAATGGCTGCAGAACAGTAAGGGTTGCTGCCAGTTTCTTCTTCTGTTATCTTTGTCCCAGAAGGATACTTGCCAGATGTCAGCCTGAGCTCTCCTTTATGAGGTGTGTTTTTGGATATACGGGGGTCGGGGAGCTGCTTGAGGAGACAGTGTGTTCCTTATAGGAGCTCTAATGCTGAGCTGTGAGCTTCATTGTTCCATTAAGAGCTGCTGGGCAGGTACATTTAAGCCTGCTGCGGTGGAACTCATAACCACCTTTTTTTCCCAGTTCCTCTGTTCTGGGAAGGTGGGGCTTTATTTATAAGTTCCTGACATGCTGCTGCCTTTTTTCAGGGATGCCGTGCCCAGCAAGGAGGTAGCCTACTCACAGTCTGCCAGCAGAGGTGTTGCTGAGCTTCCATGGGCTCTGCCCAGATGCTATGTGAACTTCCTTCCAGTTTTGTTTATAGAGGTATAGTTAGAACCGCCTCGGTAAGGGCAGTCTGCCTCAGTAATGGCAGACTGTCTCTGTAATGGCAGACTGCCTCAGTAATGGCGGATTGCCTTGGTAATGGCAGACTGCTTCAGTAATGGCGGACTGCCTCAGTAATGGCCAATACCCTTCCCCCCACAGAGCTGTGTTTTCTGTGAAACTCTCAATCTAGAGCGTTTCAGATTGCTGGTCTTTTTGGGGGTGGGACCCACTGAGCCAGATCACCTGGCTCCCTGTTTCAGTCCCCTTTTGTTCAGTTGAATGGGTGACTCTGTCTCCCAGGCGTTCCAGGTGCTAGTTGAAACAGTGCCCATATTTGTGTGTGTTTTTATGCGGAGACCCGCTGTGCTGGCTGAAACAGCCATGCTGGAGACTCGTGGTGCTTTTCTGCCTGGGAATCACCTGGTCCATGGGCAGTAAAAATTCATTTGGAAATGTGGTGATCACTCACCCTCTGTGTTCTTCTCACTGGGAACTGCACTCCAGAGCTGTTCCTGTTGAGTTATGTTGGATCATCCAACTGTGATTTTTAAAAAAAAATATTGAAAGAGCTCTTTCATACTTGAAAAGGTTGGAAAAACATTTGTCTAGAGCAGTGGTATCCAAACTCAAGAGGCAGCTCCTTTATCACTAAAAGAAACTTGAGCAAACAATTACTCTTTATACATGTATTTTAAATAGATTGTGTACAACAGTATCGATGTTATGTAATTTTATAAGTAGTAATAAAAATAGAAAAAGGCTTCAGATAAAAAAAAATAGAGATGTTTTGATTTCCTCCCCACACTCTTATGGCATCTTGCATACCTGGAAGAGTTCATGCACTCCACTTTGGAGATCAGAGTGGATTCTGGGAAGGTGAAAGAAGTGATTTTCCCCTTTAGGGCTTAAAATATAATAAATTGTTTTAAATTAAGATCCTCGTTTAGTTTGCTTAAGCATCATTAGGCTCAGCTTTTCCATCAGAAGGCCCACAGTGTGGGGCCTAGTCGTCGCAAAGCAAGGAACTGTATGATTGATTAGCTGCTGAGCTGACAGGGAAAGTATTCCTCCTGGGAATTGCACAACCAGCATGGGATACTTTGGCAGGGAGGACGCAGGCTTGCAAAGCCTCAGGGACTGCCTCAGAACAACTTTCTTGAGTGGTAGTTATCTTATTTGCCATTCACAAACCCAGAAGGAGTGTCTGCCGATTTGGGGTGGTTTTCAGTAGCTCCTCTAGTTTCACCTTTCTTCTTCCTAAGAACTGTCTGAATTTGGTTTTCACAGCCCTTAATGACACACTCCCAACGGCCCACCTACTTGTGGAAAATGACCTGTTTGATCAAAACAGTCTCTCAATTTTCGACTTGATTTTCTTGGTCTAAAGTGGCAATCTCAGCTTCCAGTATCTGAAGCAGAGTTTTCTGTGAGCTAAGTAGTGAGGCTGCCTTCTTCCTCAAGACCTGTGAAGACTCCCTGTTACCTCACAGATCAAATTCAACCTCCTTATCTTAGCATCTGCTATGGTCCGAGCATGTCCACTCCAAAGTTCAGGTGCTGCCAATGTGATAGCATCAAGAGGTGGGGCCTTTCAGAGGTGATTAGGCTGTGAGGGCTCCTCCTTCATCAATGGGATTAAGGCCCTTACAAAAGCGGCTTTTTGTGGTGTATGGTCCTTATTCTCTTCCACTTTTCATCATATGTAGGACACAGCAAGAGGTCCCTCGCAAGAAGCTGGTGTCTTCCTCTTACACTTTTCAGCCTCCAAAACTGTGAGAAATTTCTGTTCTTTATACATTACTTGGTCTCAGGTGTTCTGTTATAACAGCACATACAAATTAAGACATCATCCAAGACTTTTTACATATTCAGTGCATAGCTTATATGTTTTTCAGTTCAGAGTTTCCCTTCAATCATCTTTTTTCCTTCCTTAACAATTCCATATCCACCCAACTTCATCCCCCAGTGTAGCACACACACATATGCACACTTGCTTTTTCTGTCTTCATGGCCTCAAGCTATTTAATCCAAGTGGAAAACCTCCTTGTATCAGTCAAAAATCCTATCCATTCTTGAAAAACAAGATGAGTCCTACTTCTTCTTTAAAGATTTCACTATGTGTTTCAAGTGTGGTCCTCATACGACCTTGCATTATTACCAAGATTAATTCTTACAAATGAGAATCCTTGGTTACCACCTGAAACATGGTTGCTTGTTGTAAATGTGTATTCTTGGTTCTTACCCCAGAACTTGTGAGCTGTGACTACTGGAAGTGTGGTACAGGAATCTGCATTTTAACAGGGTGCTTATAATGCACAGTGCAATTTGAAGGTCACTCTTAACTTAGTACACAGCCCTCTCTTTCACCAAAGTCCATTTTTCTCTTCAGCTGAGACCTATAGAAGTGATATTTCTGAGTGTTCTGCAGAGACTTCTTGACTCTGGATCACCTTTATTTATTTTTATTTTTGCAGTTTTTAATGAAAGGTGTATTTAGGGGTACTTACCCCCTGCATCTTCTCAAATGTTTCTTTCTTATATCTACCATTTTCCATTCCTGCTAAGTAAGATTTGGCTTTCCACTCAAGCATCCTTTTTTCTTTTCCAGTTTTAGCTTAGTGATAAATGGTGGGGTCAATGCCCACGTGGATAGTTGTGCCATTAGCCTTTTCCCACTGCACCCTGTCAGTATTGATGCCATATTTCTTCTGGTAAATGTGGATAACTGTGCCAGTTTGCTGACCTTTATAGTGTCCTTGCACCATCTGAAGAATTTGAGAAGGTGCACTTGAAATTGTTTTTATGGTTCTTGCTTTGGTCAGAAGTCACAAAAGGATTGAACTTCATTCTGACCACTGCTGCTTAGACAATGGCTGCAAAAGGGAAAAGGAACCTGGGTAACCTTTAGAGCTTTCCCGGGGAAGGCCTTGTTCCCTTTCATTGCTGTAACTCATTCAGGAGGTCCTTAGAACACAGTTCTAGATTCCTGGACCCCACCGAGGGGCCCAGGATTAAAATTAGAGATTCTTGGACCCCACTTCTAGAGATTCCCCCTACTCAGGAGGTCTTGGGTGGGGCCCAGGAATCTAGAACTTAGCTCTAAGGACCCAAGAACTTGTTCCCTTTCATTGCTGTAACTCATTCAGGAGGTGCACTTAGAACACATGAGGGCTGCAGGTATCAAAGACAAACTTTTAAATGTATCCTTATTGCCATTGACTTGCACCTATTCAGTGAAACTAGGCCTCAGGAGCCAAAGGCAGCTTGCTGAGCAGGACTGGGGCAGGGGGTATGAAGTGAGGATTTGGGGCATGGTGGCCCACTTGGCAGGGGTGAATATGTTTACCAGTCCCTAGGTGCCTACATAGAGAGGACTGAAAGTGAACCCTACCCATTGTTTTCAGTCTTCCCAGGTCTACCTCTGTTGACTGGACAAGTAGCAGCTCATTTAAGTGCCCAGGAATACCAGCCTTTAGTTAGAAAACAAGGGGAAAAAGAAATGAGATGCGGCTGGAAAGGGGGCTGCCCCTTCTCCCTTCATGCAATGCATATTTGTGGGGAACCTGGTGCGAAATCATTAGATGACCTGCCTCTGGCTTAGGGTTTTGTATGTAGCAGAGAAGCTCCCTCACTGCAGTCTATCAAAACTCAGGCCTTGACACAAGGGTTTGTATTTTTTAATCTAAAAAATCAAACAAACAAAAAAATGAAAAGGAAAGAAAACAAGGGGAAAAACCCCACCAGTTCTGTCTAGCTGGGGTCTGGCCTTGCCTTTGTCTTCTTAGTTTGGGACCTCACTGCATTTAGCAATTGCATTCTTTTTATGGGTGTTTTATGACCAATTAGTATCACCAGATTCATCTTAGATTGAAAAAAAAATCCCCAGATGGAAGTAATTGCATTCATAAGCCCTTGTATTTATAGAATGCCTTTTCTGAAAGCTCAACGCATAGCACTCTATGGCATAACCTCCTTCATTCCTGGACTATCTCCATGTGTTTGGTAAGGGCAGCTTCTGTAATTATTATTGTTGTTCAACAATTGGAGGATGGAGAAGCTTTGTGGGTTGAAAAGGTCACATGGCATTAGTGGCAGAATCAGGAATAGGATACTTATCTTCAATTCCTGTCTCTATCTGGAGTTCCAAACTGAGGTCTGAAAGTTAATGTTGAGAGGACTGAATAAGAACCACTTGTGGTACAGATTAAAATCAGAGATTCCTGGACCCCACTTCTCTAGAGATTCCCCACTCAGTAGGTCTTGGGTGGGGCCCAGGAATGTATATTCTTTACAAGCATTTCAGATAATTCTGATTCACAGTCAAATTTAGGAACCAATACTATAGACCATATGACAACCGCACTGCCCATTTTACCCCCTCCCAGGAATGTTTTTGACTGAAGCATACCTTTTTAATGTCTATCTTCTTGCTACCTACCCTTTAACTCCCCTAGGCCTCCCAGTTCAGGCCAAAAAACATGCTGCGTCCGCTAAGAATACACTGTTGACCTGGAAGGAAAATACGACCTCAGATAAGGAGAAAGAGGAAATCCTGGAAGCTCTGGTTATGCTGTACTACACTCTAGGGGTGGCCTGGCTCCTGCAGAACCGATATCCTTCCCTTCCCAGTTGAATTTAGTGTTTGGGGCCACAGGCCACACATGCCAGATGGGTCATTTCATACAGTAGGGTCGGGGATGGAACCAAGGCCTTATAGATCTATTCCAACATCCAGGCCCTCCACAACCCTCTCTTCTCCATCTTAAAGGGTGTGTATTCTCTTTCTGTGTCTGTTCATATAAGCTCTGTATTGAGCCATGGAAGGGGTTCCATTAGCGACACATCACCTAGCCAGTCGAAGATTTTCTGAGTCTGTTCTGCTCTTCATTTAGCACCCAAGAAAATCAGTATTAGCAGTGAGGATGAGGATGTGGTGGTGGTGTAGGGATGAAGAGAATGGATGGTAATTTAAAGCACAGTTTGGCAAAGTAGATCACACATTTTAATCCCCTGGGGAGCTTTAAGAATTTCTGCTATCTGTTCCTACCCCAAAGATTTTGACTGAGTAGCTCTGAGGCACATCTGTTCATTGAAATTTTTTAAAGCCCTCCAGTGATTATAATGCGTAGCCCAAAATCACTGATTAAGCTGACTCTTGATTATTTTAGTTTTTTGAAATGCACTTGGGGATACTGCCCATGAGGCTGGAGGCCAAGCAAAGTAGACAAAACAAGTAGTTCTCTAAATCCCCAGAGGGGGACTGTTATAGGTGCCTTTCCTCAGAACTTGGGATTTTGACAACCTTTCGTACCATCTCCACTGGAAAGATATTAAGGGCATTTGATGCTCACAAATCATCATGAGCACTCTTTGAGCCCATGTGTCCCTCTCCACATATCCCCCTCTCTACTTTTTTGGTCCTAATGCTAAACTTGTAAAATCTGATATGTGGCCTTCTTCTGTAATACCCTTAGCAGGGGACTATTGAAAATGTGGAAAATAGAAGAATGTTTGGGAATTAAGGGGGTTTTTGCTTTTCTGCTGTTTGCTTCTGGCCAAAACCCCGCTTTGCTTGGACTTTCTAAATGACCCAGAAAGTTCCTTTCAGCATAATTAGTTCCTCTCTTTTGCCATTCACAGGAACTGGCTTGGGAAGAATGAATAACTATTGTCACGCAGTAGATGCCTCTAAAGGAAATCGAGTGTAATTTACAGTTTCCGTTCATTCCTGCAAACAGTCCCTACCTACTCTAGTCTTGGATTCAGGCAACCACCACAGGAAACCCAAGCCCCTGTTCCTTTTCTAAAGCATTCTTCCTTCCTAACAACATAATACATGGAAAATAGAGAACATAGTTAAATACCCATTTTTAATATTGCTTCATTTTTCCAAGAGCCCCTTTTGTTTCCTTATCACGCGCTCCTGTGCAGTGGCAGTTTGTTTGAGTGCTTGGCATTTTCCTTGACTATTTCACTGGCAGAGAAGCCTATTTCAACTTGCAGAAGGCAAAGAGAAACATGAAGGAGCTGAAAGAATTATATAAAGGAGGTATTTGTGAATCAGAAGTCTCTGAGAAAGACCTAACACTTGCTTTGGGCAGGTAAGATCTGGGCTTGGAGAATCTGAGACTTTTATGAATGAGTCCTGGAATTGCGTGATATAAGGGAGAAAAATATTTAGAGCAAAAAAAACCCAGAAACTCAAATAATAATAAAAGAGGCTCATATTTACCAAACACATACACTGTGTTTTTTGTGTACGTCCCATTTAATCCTCACAACAGCCACTGAGGTAGTTGGTACGATTATTATTTTATTGAAGGGGGGTCACGGCAACTGAAGCCGAGGTTAAATGAATTGTCCAAGACAGCATAGCTTGTAAATGTTGGATCCATGATCTGGACTCATTAACTCTTAGTCTTCCTTATACGTGCCTCTCAAACTTACTCTAAGATTATGTTTTTCTCTGAATTGCCACCTATTTTTGTCACTACATGTGACATTTTAGATGAAGGAACACGTAATGAAGACAATTAACTGGAAGCTGTGAAAGCTACACACAGCATGTACATTTTTAAGGAAAGTTCTGTTCCATATGACAACAAAGTTCATGGAATTTGTTTAAGCCAGAACAAGATTTAACTGTCTTGCTGTTGAGTTAGGGATCCTCTGAGAATCAGAATATTTAGAAATGAATGTGGGCCCATCAGATTATTAGAAGAAAAAGAATAAAGAGTTTACTGTTCCCTAGATTTTTCAAATATCTCTACATCCTTGAAAGCAATCTGTTTCCAAAACTGTAAGCACTTGGCATGGTACTGTATATGACTGAATGGTAAGTAAATGAAATACATGCGTCATGTCTGCCTCCTTTAAACAACCATGAATCTGGAAGTCAAATGGGAAATGGGGAGATCCTGGAATGTCCAGAACTAAATCAAACTATGACTTAAGTCCATAGGGCCATAAATTAGAGTCTGGTGAATGTCTACTCCTGTCACATAGGGCCTAAATTTTCTTCTGCCTTATGTGAAAGATAGCCTTATTCCTTTTTCAGAAAAGCTCTGGTGCTCATTTGATTCATCCATTCTCCAGTATTTATTGAGTACCTTTTTTATGCATATCCTGTTCTAAGTGTTGGAGTGCCTGCTAAATATAACTACATACTAGACACTGTTCTAAGTGCTTTACATAATTTATTTCACTCAGTCGTCACCACAGCCGATAAGGATATGTATTTCTATTCTTTTCATTTAGATAGCTTTTTACTCTGTCACTCAGGCTGGAGTGCAGGGTGTAATCAGAACTCACTGAAACCTTGAAGTCCTGGATTCAACCGCCTCAGTAGCAGAGACTATAGGCAGACACCACCACACCTGACTCACACATATATTTTTAATTCAACTTAGGATACAAAGATTGGAGTGAGGAAGAAGGAATATTGATTATATATCTGCTATATGTTAGGTGATTTTACACTTAATATTCTTCACAGCAGCCTTGCAATATAGATATACTCAATTGCTTTATTTAGAAGGAAATGTAGGCTTGTAGAGTGTGATAAAGCTAATAACTACTAGAACCAGCTTTGAACTATCCATGCTCTCATTTTGCCTTGCTGCCTCTGGAAAAATAAACCTCCAAGAGATACTGTTTTATCCTCATTTAAAAAAATTATATTTCCAACTTTGTTGTGGAAAATTTGAAAATACATACAGGTATGAAGAATAAAAAAGCCAATTGTGGTTCCACCACACAGACATAACTGCTATGAACATTTTGGACAGATATATATGGATATCGATAACTATATCTTTATGTGGATCACATTTGAAGTACAGTTTTATATCTTTTTCCTTTTAGCATATTTTTAATATCTCCCCATATCTGTCTAAAAAGAAAACATGACTTTTAATGTCTCTGAAGTATTTTAGTGTATGGTATACTATAATTTATGGAATATTTACATTTTTTTTTCTATCCCCTCTCATTTTTAGCTAAGGAGGAATAGGCCAAATTAAATTAAAACAAAGCAAAAACTTTCTTTGGCCTGAAAGAAAGGGAACCCGAGGTAATAAAATTTTATTTTGATTTTAGAAAGTCTATGTTTATGGGTAAATTATCCCATCTTGTGAATTCCTGGAAGCCATTTTTTCCATTTGCTTTTTTAAAAAATTAGATAATAACACAACATAGTAGTGGGTTTAATGAGTGGTCATCTGTGGAATCTGATGGATAAAATGCAGGATAATTGGAGTTTATTTCACCAAGGCTGGAGTTTTGAGCCAGCTACAAAGATGATGGGCTTGTGAAGGCCAAATTCTTTAATTCTTGGAAATCATTTCCTTTTGTGTCTGCAAAGTAAGCGGCCTCTTGGTGGCTTTCTACTTTAATCCCTTTTCTTGCAGAGCCTCCTTGGCCATCCACAGGCTGAACCTAGCTCTGGCATACTTTGAAAAGGCAATTGGCGATGTGATTGCTGCCAAGAGTGATAGGACATCAGATCTGATCAGCCTGTACGAGGAAACTGCTCAGATCGAGCAGCTGAGGAAGAACCACAACCAGGCTATCCAGTACTTGCAGCAGGTTGGTGGGTTGGCCGGAGCCCAGGCTAGATCGCCTTGTTTGGCCCCAGGCCTGGTTCTCAGGGGCAGGGAAGCATGGGCTTCTCAGAAGAACAAGGGGTATAATTGATTCTATTTTAACCCTCACTTTCCTCCGGATCCACCTAAGAGACCTTGATCAAACTTTAAATGACCAGGGCAGAGAACACTGACTCAGGTGGGTGAAAGTGCTGTGTCATTTGATATGCAGACAGCGCTTCCCCATCCCAGGTACCCATTATCATCTCTGTTGGTGCCAGGAAAAGAAGCAAAGTGTGAATCTCCTCCAAGGAAAAAAGACAGAGGGGCAGCCAAATTTTAATCTTCAGCAAAAACAAAGGACCTTTTAAATGAAAATCATGGTATTGTAGGGTAATGCTGTCATGTATACTTTAAACCAGTCTAGTTGATTATATTTCCAAACCTAAGGTTAAACTAGCAAAAGGGTGTTTCACTTGGAGGTAACTAACTAGGCAAATGCCCAGGGGAAAACAAAATAAAACATAGGAAGGAATGTTGAGTCTACCATATGGTAACAGTTTAGGGTACTTTTATGTATCATGTACTTGAAGCTGCTAAATTCACCTTTTCTCTCTTCCAAAGGAGAATGCTGCCCGTGGCTTCAAGTATCTCCCACAGTGACAAACCCATCAAAATACTGGATATCCTGTATCATAGAAAAGGTGCAATGCAATCTAATAGTATACATGAAAACACATTCTGAAGAAAAGGCATTGCAAACAATCTGACAATCCACGATTATAAACATCACACAGTGGAGAGATGTCAGAGAATGCTACTCTGAAGGCAGGGAGTCCACTGCTTACAGAGAAAGCCAGTCTGGTTTTTGTGTTCCAGACTTTCTTAAAGCAGTGGTCAGATCAGAATGAATAAAACAATGAATATCAGTGTTTCCCAAAAGATAAGAGCTAAAATTCATGGAATGCTTTTTCTAAGTGCCCTAGAGGATATATTGATTCATTTAATCTGTACAATAGCTCTATAAAGTAGATACCATTATTGTTTTATCTCATTTTAAGGATGACCCCAGAAGCACAAAGAGTTATAACTAACTCAGCTGACATTGTATAGCTAACAAATAGTAAAGCAGGGATTTGAACTCCAAATTTGACTCTACAGCTTGTACTTACAACAACTCTGCTCTGTGTCTTGGCTCCAAAGTCTTCTGTGATAATCCCTTCAGCTCTTTGAAACACCTCACAGTATTTGGCCTGTGAAATATTAAGCACATGTGTTTTTTTTTTGTTGCTGGTAGATGTGGACTCGAATGTTTCTTTCTCTTTTCTAAGTGTTACTCCTTTCATTTTAGCACAAATAATATAAAATATAACACTTTTTTAGTGCTTACTATATGCTGGGTGGTTTTCTAACCACTTTACATATATTAATTTATTTAATGTTTACAACAACTTTTTGTAGCAAATACGATTCTCATTAACCGTGATTTACATTTCCAAGACTGGCTTCAAGACTGGAGTTCAGTCCAGTGAGACTGAGCTAAGGTTATGACTTTATTTTGGTATGAAATCTTATAAAAATAATACTAGCTAACATTTATTGAGGACTTACCATGTGATGGGTACCATGCCCTGTGGTTTGCATATGCCATCTCACTTAATCTTTCCCAAACCCTAATCAGTGGCAATTATATATTCCTTCTACAAATGAAAGTGAAATTACTTGCTCAAGACAGAGCTAGGAAGTGGCAGAGCTGGGACTCAAGCTCACTTCTCATCTGAATCTACAATGAACACTGTCATTTGGTTACTTACCTTGTCATGACTTTCTTTATTCCAGGCTCATTCTATCTGTGTTTCTTTGTTCACTGAAGTCAGCCCCAAAACTGCAGAAACGAGTGTGTTACTGGCCAAAGCTTATGCCATGTCTGGAGAGGCCCAGCACAGGGGTAGGTAAAAGAGCCTTGAAGTTATCATTTTTCAGTCACATGAGGAAAGTACATTGGCATATAGTCTGAGATTCTAATCAGCTATTTATTCCTGTAATGGAAAGATTAAGTTGGTCACAGTCTCATACAAAATAAATTACACATTAATTTAGACCTGATACTATATCCTCACATTTGTTGGAATGTCAGAAACAAATAAATCATCTGATTTCTATATCCTTTATTTATTTTGAATCTCAAAAGATTCGCCTTCCTAACTAGTAGAATTCACACACTATGAATGTGGCCTGTGCAGTATTAGCTGATGAAGAAATTCAGTGATAAATGGCTCCCTGTCCCCTCCTCCACTTTCAGTCTCCTTGACTCTTTTACTCTGGCTTACAAGAGAGAATGTTTGTTAGAAGAATTTTCTTGACCCATGTTCAATAGTTAGATACTACGGGTTCCAGAGAAAACCAACTGATTATGCTTCAACAATAGTTCTTTGTCTGGCAAGGTCATCTTTTTGAAAGTGGGTGGCTTTGGGAGAGACACAAATGAACCAGCAAGGGAGGACAATGTATCATTCTCTGCTGGCTTGATCAGATTAATGGACACTGATGGATTCAATGGCCTGTCAGGAGGAATTTAGGCTCCATGAAGAATGTAACTTGATCATTTAAAAAAATGCCTATTTTCTCTGCTTATAAATGTAACCTTTTTGTGTATGTTATTTTCCAGTTAGAGAGGATAGAATTATAGAGAAAGCTTTGCATCCTACTTTTTTCAATGCTTGTATTCCCCATGTCATTAAATAAACATTTTTTTTTTCAATTTGCAGAAGTTTTGATCTTTTAATTACTTTCTTAAACATAAATATCCATTGAAGACTTCCTGATTCTTTGTTTTTCAGCTAATCATTTTTCTCCTTTTAAGATTTCCTCGTCTATATTCACAGTATATATCTCCATGTATACTTGAGCTTTTTAAAAGTAGTTTTGTGGTCATAAGAAATTTAATCTGTGAATATATACAAATTTTAGCTTTTTTAAAAAAAAGTTTATGTTTATAGAGTTGAGAGATTTCAAGGTAACCTTATTCTTTTCTTATATACTAATTTTTAATTTTAAAAATAAAGAGTTTTTTATTACCTCATTCACTAAATTAAATTCCAGATGGATTAACATTTTATGCATCAAAACTAAAAATGTAAATTAACTAGAAGAAAATATAGTACTGGAATAAAAATGCTAAAATATTTTTAAAAATTGGAGGAAAGAACTTTTCTAGGCACACAAAGACATACCATAAAAGAATAGTTTGATAGATTTAATTACAAAAATGTCTAACCTTTTTATTTGTCACAAAGTACCATAATTAAAATTAAAAACAATGTAGTCAAGATGAACAGATAACCTGGATAGACCCATAACTATTTCTTTTTAATGAATTTGTAGTTAATCTTTTAAGAAAGAAATCTCCAGGCCCAGATGATTTCACCAGGGAATTCTATTTAACATCTAAAGAAGGAATAATACCAATTCTGCATAATCTCTCTCAGAAAATAGAAGAGGAGAACACTTTCTAATTTTATGGGGCCAGCATGACCTGATATCAAAACTCTGCAAAAACATTACAAGAAAAAAAAAAGACAGCTACAGATCAAGACCTTTCATGTACATAGTTTAAAAAAGCAACAAAATATATAGCAATGTATAAATAACACCATGGTCAAATGATGTCCAGCGTGTTTAGGGTGGTGTGGTCACAGACAGCAATCAAGTGAAGTTTTTTTTGAGGATGTTACACCGGTTTAATATTCAAATCTCAGTCAGTGTACCTCTACCATATTAACAGTCCAGTCATAGAAAGCACATGATTTTGTCAGTGGTTGCAGAAAAAGCATCTGACAGTATTTAGCATCCATTCATGATGGAAGGGAACTTCGTTAATCTGATAAAAGGCATATACAAAAACCCTACAACAATTTCATGCTTAGTGGTGGCTATTTTACCCCATAAGATCAAGAACAAGGTAAGGATGTTCACTCTCACTACTCCTATTCAGCATAGTACTAGAAGAAGTCCAGCAAATGCAAGAAAGCAAGAAAAATATGATGGTCCCTATTTGCTGTCAAAATGATTGTCTCTGAAGAAAATGCCAAATAATCTACAAAAATCCTAGTACTAATATGTTTAAGTTTAACCAGACCACAGGATACAAGATCAATGCACAAAACTTAAATTGTATTCCTACATAGTAGCAATGAACAACTGGAAACAAAAATTTAAAAAAATATCACAGTAGCCCCATCCCTGCACATGAAATATTTAGGTATAAATTTATCAAAATATGTACAGTATTTGTGTGCTGAAAACTACAAAACTAAATTAAAGATTACCTAAATAAATAGACATGCTATGTATGGATTAGAAGACAATATAGTAAAGATATCAGTCTTCCAAGATTGATCTGTGGATTTAACATAATTACAGTCAAAATCCCAACAGAAGCATTTGTAAAAATAGACAATATAACTCTAAAATTTGTATGGAAAAGCAAAGAAATTGGGATAGCTAAAATGGTTTTGGGAAAGCATACAGTTGGAGGAATCATAATACCTGATTTTAAGATTTACTATGAAGCACTAATCAAGAGAATGTGATATATTGTGAAAGGACAGACACAGAGATCAGAGTCATCAGAAAACAATGGAGTACAGAAATAGACCCGTATAATTACGACCAATTAATTTTTGATAAATGTGCAAAAGTAATTCAGTATGGAAAGGATAGTCTTTATAAGAAATGATATTGGAATAACTGGATACCACATGCCAAAAAAAAAAAATTGGACTCTTACTCATGCCATACACAAACATTAATAATGGATCATCGGCCTAAATGTAAGAGCTAACATTTACATTTACATAGAAAAAAATAGGTTTTAAAAAATTATCAAGCCCTGGATAAAAAATAAATACAGAGGCCAAGGTGAGAAGATCACTTGAAGCCAGGAATTTACACCAGCTTGGGCAACATAGTGAGAGCCCGTCTCTACAAAGGAAAAAAAAAAAAAATAGCTGAGTGTGGTAGAAGGTACCTAGAGTCCTAGCTACTCAGGAGGCTGAGATGGGAGGATTGCTTGAGCCACGGGTTTGAGTCTGCAATGAGCTATGAGTGTGCCACTGCACTATAACCTGGACAACACAGTAAGACCCTGTCTCTAAAAATAATAAATAAGGCCAAAATTCATATGGAAAAAGTTTCAATCATACTAGTAATTAAAAAGTAAAAGCAAAGTTACTCTTTTTGTCTACCAAATTGTCAAAATTTAAAATATGATAACATCAGAATTGATAAGAACATTTGATAAAAACTCTGGAGAGCAATTTGGCAGGATGTCACACATCTTAAAATGATATGTATCTTTAAAAATGCAAGATTAAAATTTCACTCAACCTATGTGAACATTTTTAAAATTTAAAAATATATAGCAGTTGGCAAATTATGAGTAAATGGGTCTGTTTATTCATAAGTAGTAACAGTGAGTGTAAATTGATATGAAATTTGGAGACTAAATTGATAATGTCTAGTAAATTTTTTTTTTTAATATAAAGTCGGGGTTTCACCATATTGGTCAGGCTGGTCTTTGAACTCCCAACCTCAGGTGATCCGCCTGCCTTGGACTCTGAAGTGCTTGGATTATAGGCATGAGCCACCACGCCTGGCCATGTCTAGTAAAATTTAAAAGGAAACATGAATAAAGATGCTCACTGTATCACTGTTTGTAATTGTAAAAAATAACCTAAATATGTAACGAAAAGTAAAAGGAAAATTTGATGTATTCATATGTAGTGAATACTATGTGGAATTTTGTAGTTGTTAAAAGGACTGGACTAGATCTGTAGATATCAAGGTTAATTTTTAAAAAGTATTAAGGAAAAACTAAGTGGCATTTTTAGGACACAAAAAATAATACTATTGTTTATAGTTACATTGGGTAAACATTAAACTACAAAGTAAGATTTCATCAAAATGTAAAAATGTAAAGAGAGACTATGGCATTGTGAAGAGGTCTGTGAATCATATTCACACATACGTACAGTCACACAAACTGAATCAAATGGTCGTAAACAACTATTTGATAGTGCTGGAAGCAGATAAAGAGAATAAATTGAAAAGCATTTATTTTGAAAAAACCGCTAGAGCTTTGAGTAAAGAGAAAATCGGTGGCCCTCCTGACTAGGGCTGCTTCCATCCACTGCCCCAGGTCAATCCATGAGAATTGCAATTTTATTGGCATGGGATACACAAGAGAACTGGCAGCTTTGCTGGCATTGGAGAAAGACTTAATTTGATGAAAGGAATAAAATCCCACAGGTTTATCAGATAAAGGGGGCAAACTCTGAAGGAAATACAAAGAGGAAAGCCTGTATGTTGACTCTAGCCTGAAGTTGCTATTCTGGTTGGTGTGAGTGGCATCAGAAATTTTAACGGGGAGACCACAAAAGGGCTAAATGAGGTCTCCACACATCCCTGGATATCCACAAAACTACATACATGTGCAGGGGGATATTTGAGAGCCTAATAAAGAGTCACAACCAAAGAAGACAAAATTTGCAAGAGTTTGGAATATATTTTCGCCTACATACAGATCAACTGACAGGATGGGCAACATATAGCCTGAAGGTAGTTAAGTATAATTTCTGCCCAAATCAGTGGGTCAACATATGCAGACATAGGAGTGAACCCCAGGAATGCAGATTAAAAATAATAAGCACTAAAATCTGAGCAAAAACTTCTGGTTTCTGGTCTGGTATATAAGGAGTTTGGAAGTCATCACTGCATCCAAACAACAAGTAAAAAGCAAAATGAAAAATTAACTCCTCTTAGATCTGTCATAGAGAACTGAGGTCACACAGCAAACCAGTGCCCCACAAATTGGAGAGACAGCAAATAAAGGAATCACAGTGTACCAAAGTAGAAATCTGTCTCCACAGGAACCAGTACCATAGACATGCCTTAAAGAAATGTTAAAAGCAATTCTTCAGAGAGAAGGAAAATGGTATAGAAACTCATATATACATAAGGAAAGGAAGCACACTAGAGAATAAATGTGATCATAAAATAAAAAACTCATTTTTTCTATTCTTTTTTTTTGAGACAGTCTCCCTCTGTTGCCCAGGCTGGAATGCAGTGCGTGATCTCAGTTCACTGCAATCTCCACCTCCCTGGTTCAAGCAATTCCCCTGCCTCAGCCTCCTGAGTAGCTGAGATTACAGGTACACACCACCATGATTGGCTAATTTTTTTTTTTTTTTTGTATTTTTAGTAGAGATGAGGTTTCACTATGTTGGCCTGACTGGTCTCAAACTCATGACCTCAGGCAATCCACCCACCATAGCCTCCCAAAGTACTGTGATTACAGGTGTGAGCCACCTCGCCCAGCCATCCTATTCTTAATCTAACAAATAACAGTTTGTTCAAAATCATAGCAACAGTGTATTCAATTATGTATTTTCATGTAAATGAATGTCAACCATGATTAGGAGCAGAAGGTGAGGATTAGGATTATTTTGTATTCTAAGGTACTATATGGTGTTATTTGTAAGTGAACTTGGAATAGTTGTGTATTGAAAACTCCAGGGCAATCACTAAAAAGAGTAAAAAAAAAAAAAAAAAGTAACTGACATGCTAAAAAGAGGAACTGAAATATGAAATGCTCTATTTAACCACAAAAGGAGCTGGGTGCAGTGACTTGTGCCTGTAACTCTAGCTACTCAGGAGGCAGAGGTGGGAGGACTGCTTGGGCTCAGGAGTTCAAGGCTGCAGTGAGTTATGATCACACCATTGCACTCCAGTGTAGGAGAAGAATGAAATCTTGTCTATTAAAAAAAGAAAAAATTTAAAAAGTAAAACCACAAAAGGCAGAAAATGAGTGAAAGACAAAAATAGGAACAAAGAAAAAGGACAATAAATAGAAAAGCAACAATGCAGTAAATGTTAATCCACCTATATTAACAATAATTTTAAACATCAGTGGTCTAAATCAATTTAAAGAAAGATTTCAGAGCAGATCAAAAAACAAGGCCCAACTATATGTTATCTACCATAAATCCACTTTAAATGTAAAGACACACATAGCTTAAAAGGAAATGGATGGAGACAGATATATTACACTAACATTAATCAGAAGAATGAAAGAGTACCTATATTAGTTTCAGCCAAAGCAAACTTATTGCAAGGAAAGTTATCAGGTATAAAGAAGGGCATTACATAATGATAAAGGGGTCAGTTCTCCAAGAAGGCATACAATCCTTAATGTGTATGTGCCTAACAAAAGTTTCAACATATTTGAGGCAAAAACTGATGGAACTGTGAGAAGAAATAGATGAATTCACTATAATAGTTGTACTCGTTAACACCCCTTGTATTAGGGTTCTCTAGAAGGACAGAATTAATAGGATATATAGATATAGATATAGATATAGATATAGATATAGATATAGATATAGATATAGATAAAGCGGAGTTTATTAACGAGTACTAACCTCACGTGATCACAAAGTCTCACAATAGGCAGTCTGCAAGCAGAGGAGCAAGGAAGCCAGTCTGAGTCCCAAAGTTAAAGAACTTGAAGTCTGATGTTCTAGGGCAGGAAGATGTAGGCTGGGAGGCTAAGCCAGTCTAGTCTTTTCACATTCTGCCTGCTTTTATCCTAGCCATGGTGGCAGCTGATTAGATTGTACCCACTCAGATTAAGGGTGGGGCTGCCTTTCCCAGCCCACTGACTCTATTGTTAATCTCCTTTGGGAACACCCTCACAGACACAACCAAGATCAATACTTTGCATCCTTCAATCCAATCAAGACACTCAATATTAACCATCACACCTTTGTATCAGAAATGGACAGATACATAGGCAGAAAATCAGTAAGGACATAAAAGAACTCAACTTCACCATCAATTAACTTGATATAATTGACATGTATTGACTACTCCATCCAAACAATAGCATAATGCACATTCATCTCAAGCTCACATGGAACATTCACCATGAAGACCACATTCTGGGTCATAGAACAAACCCTGACAAATTTAAAAGAATAGAAAATACACAATGTCTGCTCTCAGACAACAATGGAATTAAACTACAAATCAGCAACAGAAAGATACCTGGAAAAATCCCAAAATAATTGGAGATTAAACTACACATATCTAAATGTGTGGGTTAAAGAAGAAATCTCAAGAGAAACTTTAAAATATTTTGAATTAACATTTTTTGAAAATGAAAACAATGTAAAAATTTGTGGGATGCAGCAAAAGTAGTACTTAGAGGGATATTTATAGCATTAAATCTGTATATTAGAAAAAGATCTAAAATCAGTAATCTAAATTTCTACCTTAGGAAGCTAGAAAAAGAAGAGCAAATTAATTCCAAAGTAAGAAGAAAAGAAATAATAAAAATTATAGTAGATATCAGTGAAATTGAAAACAGGAAGTCAATGAAGAAAACAAAACCAAAAGTCGATTCTTTGAATAGATCAATGAAATTGATAAACCTAAGGAAAAAAGGCAGGACACAAATTTCTATTATGTGAAATGAAACGGGTGACATCACTATAGATTCAATGGACATATGAAAAGGACAATAAAGGAATATTATGAAAAACTCTAGGCTCACAAATTCAATAACCTAGATGAAATAGGTCAATCTCTCATGAAAGACACAATTTGCCAAAACTCACATAAGAAAAACTAAACCATTTGAATAGACCTATTTCTTTTAAAGAAATTGAATCAATAATTAATAACAATCTCCTGTGGTTTCACTAGTGAATACTACAAAACATATAACAATTTCTTGACAATCTCTTCCAAAAGATAGAAGCAGAATAACTATTTTTAACTCAATCTATGAAGCCAACATTATCCTAATTCCAAAATTAGACAAAGACTTTACAAGAAAACTACAGATCAATATCTCTCATGAACATAGAAGCAAAAATCCTTAACAAAACATTAGCAAGTTGAATCCATCAATATATAAAAAGAATTATACACCACAGCCAATTGAAATTGATCCCAGATATGCAACGCCAGTCCAGCATTTGAAAATCAATCAATGCATCACACCAACAGGCTAAAGAAGAAAAATCACATGATCATATCAATAGATGCAGAAAGAGCATTTGGGTGAATCTAACACTGATTTATGATAAAAACTCTCAGCAAACTGGGAATATAGGGGGATTTCCTCAACCTGATAAGTCACATCTACAAAAAACCTGCAGCTAACACCATCCTTCTTCTTCTTCTTTTTTTTTTTTTTTTGAGATGGAGTCTCGCTCTGTCCCCAGGCTGGAGTGCAGTGGCACCATCTTGGCTCACTGTAACCTCTGCCTCCTAGATTCAAGTGATTCTCCTGCCTCAGCCCCCTGAGTAGCTGGGATTACAGGCACCTGCCACTGTGCCTGGCTAATTTTTGTATTTTTAGTAGAGATGGGGTTTTACCATGTTGACCAGGCTGATCTCAAACTCCTGACCTCAGGTGATCCTCCCACCTCGGCCTCCCAAAGTGCTGGGATTGCAGGTGTGAGCCACTGTGCCTGGCCAACACCATAATTCTTAATGATGAAAAACTAGAAGCTTTCCTATTAAGACTAGGAACAAGGCAGTTTCCGCTCACTGTTCCTTTTCACCATCATCACCATCATAATGGAAGACCTAGCTAGTGCAATAAGATAAGAAAAGGAAATAAAAACTATACTATAGGCCGGGTGCAGTGGCTGATGCCCGAAATCCCAGCACTTTGAGAGGCCAAGACAGGTAGATCACGAGGTCAGAAGATCAACCATTCTGGCCAACATGGTGAAAACCCATATCTACCAAAAATACAAAAATTAGCCAAGTGTGGTGGTGTGCACCTGCAGTCCCAGCTACTTAGGAGGCTGAGGCAGGAGAATCACTTGAACCTTGAACCTGGGAGGCGGAGGTGGCAGTGAGCCAAGATCATGCCGCTGCACTCCAGCCTGGGGAAAGAGTGAGACTCTGTCTCAAAAAATAAAACAACAACAACAAAAATATACTATAATATTTGTGAAGGAAGAAATAGAACTTTTTATTTGCAGATGACATTATTGTCTGATTAGAAAATTTGAAAGAATCAATGAAAAAACTGGAATTAATAAGTGATTTTAGAAAAGATTCAGGATACTAATATTCAGAAGTCAATACTTTCCTATATACCAGCAATGAAATAAGTAAAATTTAAAATTTCAAAAAATACCATTTACATTAGCACTCCAAGAAATGAAATAATTAGGTATAAATCTAGCAAAATATTTATGAAATATATGTGAGAAAAACTACAAGACTCTGATACAAGAAATCAAAGAACTAGCCAGGTATTGTGTTGTGTTCCTGTAGTCCTAGCTACTGGGAGGCTGAGGTAGGAAGTTGCTTGAGCCCAGAAGTTTGAGACCAGCCTGGGCAACATAGTGAAACCTCATCTTAAAAAAAAAAAAAAAAGAAAAGAGAAATCAAAGAATTAAAATAAACTAAGATCTCTTCATTTAATATCTATTCCATGTTCATGAATAAAAAGATTCAATAGTCAAGATGTCAGTTCTTCCAACTTGATTTATAGATTCAACTCAATTCCAATAATCTCAGCAAGTTATTTTTTGGATATTGGCAAACTGATTCTGAAGATCACGTGGAGAGGCCAGAATAACCAACAACAGTGAAGGAGAACAAAGTTGGAGGACTGACACTACCCAACTTCAAGACTTACTTTAAAAAAGCCACAGAAATCAAGACAGTATAGATAAGAAATCATCTTACCCTAGTCAGAGCGGCTATTAAGAAAAAGACAAAAAATAAATAATAGATGTTGGTGAGGTTGCAGAGAAAAGGGAACTCTCATACAGTGTTGGTGGGAATGGAAATTAGTTTAACCTCCAAATTAGTTTAACCTCCATGGAAAACAATACGGAGATTTCTCAAAGTACTAAAAATAGAACTACCATTTGATCCAGGAATCCCACTATTAGGCATCTACCCAAAGAAAAGAAATGTATATATCAAAAAGATACCTGCACTTGTATGTTTATCATGGCACTATTCACAATAGCAAAGATATAGAATCAATCTAAGTATTCATCAATGGATGATTGGATAAAGAAAATTTGGTATATATACGCAATAGAATACTATTCAGTCATAAAAAGGAATGAAATCATGCCTTTTACAGCAAAATGGATAGAACTGAAAGTCATTATCTTAAGTGAAGCAAGCCAGACACAGAAAGTCAAGTATCAAGGTTCTCACCCATAAATGGGTGCTAAAAAATGTGTGCACATGGACTTAGTGCAGTGATAGATAATGGAGACTCATAAGGGTGTGATGGGGGATGGACGATGAGAAATTAATGGGTGCAATGTACGTTATTTGAGTGATGGATACCCTAAAAGCTGAACACAATTGCACTTGTATTCTGTAAGTTTACACACAAAGAAAATATGGTATTGGCAAAATTTTCCCATTGTTTCTATGTATTTTATAGATTGATATAACATAAACATGTATTATGTTTGGAAAGACACTGCATTAAAATTAAACTTTCAAGCAATAACAAGTATATATTTAAAGTACTTATAAAATCACAACTTGGCCAGGCTTGGTGGCTCATGCCTGTAATCCCAGCACTTTGGGAGGCTGAGGCGGGCGGATCACATGAGGTCAGGAGTTTGAGACCAGCCTGACCAACATGAAGAAACCCCATCTCTACTAAAAATACCAAATTATCTAGGCGTGGTGGTGCATGTCTGTAGTCCCAGCTACTCAGGAGGCTGAGGCAGGAGAATTGCATGAACCTGGGAGGCAGAGGTTG
>NW_016107520.1:3008666-3020437 GCF_001604975.1 Cebus imitator | reverse complement strand
AAAAAAAAAAAAAAAAATCACAACTTACTCCCTCCCACACCCCCCAAAAAACAGGAACCTTAGTAAACATTAGTCCTTATCAGAGTTTAATTTAGCTAAAAATATAGTCTTGCAGTATACCTGGGAGTTCAATATGGTAGTTATTTATAGTATTAGCATGAGACTATTTAGACAGAACCTTTTTTTTTCCTACGAAAAATTCCATGCATTTCATAAGGAGAATAAAAATCACAACATTATCTGATGCCATTAAATCACATCTTAGACTTTTAAAGAGTCCTTCTGAGACCTGGAATGAGAACAAGCGTGGACTTTAAGCATGAAAATGTCAAGTGAGCCAAAGCTGATATTAGACACTTGTAAAGGTTAGCAGCTTGTCTTAAATAATTGTTTCCATTTTTCCAGATGCTGCTGAGATATATTTCATAAAAAGTATCAATGCATATGGAGCAACACTGGGCTCAGAGGATTTTGAAACCCTGAGCACCATTGCAGAATTTTGCAAATGGCTTGTCCAAAATGGCAAAAAACAGGTAAATATAATCAGTGCATAAACAGAATTGCTAATTTGTTTATTAGATCACAATAGCATTTTTGATCTTATAATTCAGATGCTGGAGATCAGATAAGTCCTAGATAAAACTAGGCAAGAAAAACATTGTTTCATTATTTGTTAGCATTAAAGGATTTTTTTTTTTTTCAAATTGGTTTCATTCTTTTGATGAAACTGAGCAACTCTCTCCAACAAGGTTTAGTTTATACTCGAAAACTGCACAGTAGGCTCAAAATATTTTAGAGGGAATAGATATTGATGGCAAAAGAACACGTGCAGCTGTATGTTTGCTTCTAACAATTCTCTATCAACTTTTTTTTTTTTTTGAGACAAGGTCTCTCTCTGTCACCCAGCCTGTTGTGCAGTGGGGCGATCTCGGCTCATTGCAACTACTGCCTCTTGGGTTCAAGTGATTTGCCGGCCTCAGCCTCCCGAGTAGCTGGGATTACAGGCATGCACCACCATGCCCAGCTAATTTTTTGTATTTTTAGTAGAGATGGGATTTTGCCATGTTGGCCAGGCTGGCCTTGAACTCCTGACCTCAGGTTATCGGCCCATCCCAGCCTCCCACAGTGCTAGGATTACAGGCGTGAGCCACCATGCCCCACCAGCATTGCCTTTCTTGTTTGAAATGTTATAGCTATATTTTGTTGTGTAATGTTATGGTTCCCTTTCTGTAAAATGTTATTTTTAGTGATCTAAATAAAGCCTGTCTTGTTTGGAGAAAAAAATAAAATAAAACTAGGAATACTAGACAGGGCCTAGGTGGCTTAGAATATTAGTAAAAAAAAAAAAATTTTTCTTGTATCTTGATACATGAGATCCTTCAAATCCAGGACATGTGTAATCTCTGGCTTTAAATTTAATATTTTAAGTCAAAATTGGCTTCCATCTTTGGATCTAGCTACCAGTTCTTTTCTTTTGCAGTACAGTAGTGGTTTTCTCTTGATCTTGAGCTTTTTATTAGCCACAATTTTGTTTTCACATTAAAAAACGTTATAGAAAATAATTGTTATTGCTGACCTTTTTACTTAGAAGTCCCAGGAGTCTAAGCTATCACTCAAAACCTTTTGACCTAACCTTTATATATTCAGTGCAGCATGAACACAGTGAAGACTTTGGTTGTCATAAGATCCCACATGAATTTATCTGACCAAGCCAACTTTATAATTCCTCAGGCAAGTGAGAAATATGGATATATTTGGCATGGTCTTATTGGCCATGTAAAAACCAGTTTAAGAGTATAGAGTTATAGGCACATAAGTAAAAATTTTTTTCCAGGAATGAAGAAAAGTTTGTTTTTTATATCATATCTAAACATTTTTATAAATGATGACATTTTCTTCATTTCAATTGTAATTGCCATTTGTAAATACAAAAATCTTATAAAGATTTGCAACCTGTTTTCTGTGGCCATGGTATTTTCTGTTGGTTCAGAACTTTTTCTTTTCTGAGATAGAATCACTCTGTCACCCAGACTGGAGTGCAGTGGCACCACCTCAGCTCACTGCAACCTCCTTCTCCCAGGTTCAAGCGTTTTTTGTGCCTCCGCCTCCTGGAATAGCTGGGATTACAGGCGCCTTCCACTACACCTGGCTAATTTTTGTGTTTTTGGTAGAAACGGGTTTCACCATGTTGGTCAGGCTGGTCTTGGACTCCTGACCTCAAGTGATCTGCCCACTTTGGCCTCCCAAGTGCTAAGATTATAGGCGTGAGCCATCATGCTCCGCTGGTGCAGAAGATTAACATGAGATCCAATTGCCATGGGTTGATCTAATAATTAATTTTCTTTTCAAAGATGTGAAAATACTTTGCCAGAATGTTTATATTCTGGTGCAGTGAATACCATGACCTAGTTTGTGATAAACCACCAATATCACCACCAGTACCAATGCCTGATAATTTTCCACTTCTAACCAAGTACTTCCTAGTATACCAAGCTCCTGGACAAAGCCGCCAAAGGACCCGAGTGCCAGGTGGCTCCAAATCTAAACATAAGCAGGACTATGGACAGGTCAGCTTTACCGTTAAGAAGGAAGTGCCATAAGAGCAGGAATTTTTGTTTTGTTCATTGCAATGTCCTCAAAGCCTGAAACAGTAACTGACACATAGAAGGTGCCCAGTAACTTTTGAATGAAGCTGCTGAATTTTATAACACATTTCCCATATTTAAAAGTAGCTTGATCTCCCACTTCTAAGCTTCATGTGAGGCTGTAGCCCTGTCCTAGAAGACCATAACAGAAACTTGCAAGACTTGGGAATTGTCCCCATGGAATACACACACACACACACACAGACACACACACACACACACACACACACACACACACACACACACACATTTTGGTAAACAGTTTAATCTGCCATGTATAAAAAATAAAACCCATTCATCTGGAACCACCATCTTCCAATGATTCATTAAAATGACAAAACACGGTGGCTCACATCTGTAATCCCAGCACTTTGGGAGGGTAAGGCAGGAGGATTGCTTGACCAAAACACTGAGGGGTTTGAGACCAACCTGGGGAACATAGCGAGACCTTGTCTCTACCAAAAAATTAAAGAATTGGCCAGGTGCAGTGTTGCATCCCTGTGGTCCCAGCTACATGGGAGGCTGAGGCAGGAGGATTGTTTGAGCTTGGGAGGTTGAGTCTTCAGTGAGCAGTGATTGCACCCCTGCACTCCAGCTTGGGTGACAGAGACCCTGTCTCAAAAACAAACAAAATCAGAGAAAAGAGGAAAGGTACCCCTTATATGTTCTCTAGGGCTTTTAGAAAATATGAAGATGCTCCTCTGGACACATACATGCAAATCTACAAGCAAGGCGATACTGTCGAAATCAAGGGAATAGGCACTGTCCAAAAGGGAATGCCCCCAAGTGTTCCCACAGAGACAGCCTGCATTGTTATCCAGCCAGCTGTTTGTGTTGTAAACCCAAGATTTTTGACAAGATTCTTAGCAGCAGAATGAATGCATGTTTGAAGCATATTCAGCACTCTAAGAGCTGGGATAGCCTCCTGAAACTTCTGAAATAGAATGGTCAGAAAAAGAAGGAAGTCAGAGAAATAGGTCCCTGGGTTCACCTGAAATGCCAGCCTGCTTCACCCAGCGAAGCACACTGTGAGAACTAATGGGAAGGAGCCTGAGCTGCTGGAACCTGTTTCCTGAATAGCTAGATTAACTTAGTTTTTTAATTGCAATATTTTAATATTATAAAAAGTAAAAAATAGTAGATTCTAAGTTAAATCTGCATTTAAAACACCTTTTAATTATGAAAGAAATGAAGCCTATATGTTAAAATTAGCTATATGTTTAAACACAGTTGGTCACCTGAAATTTTTTATTATAATTTTATAAATATTTATTTCTTCAAAATGTGATAAATACTGTTTATAATTAAATAATAAATAATTAAATGAAATGTTTATAATATTGGAAAGAATTTTTAAATTATTTTGAGTTTCTGACCTCAGTATTACAGTTAAGTAAAAATTATGCTGTTAAGTTATTATGTATAGGCAGTGAGTGACGATTAAATTCTTTTTTGAGAAAACGTTTTTTTTTTTAAAGAATCTCCTAGCATCTATCAATGACATAATATCAAGTTAAAAGGCAAAAGAGAAGTGGTGCTTCACTTTTGAGAAAGAAGCTCCAGCTTCCTTCTCTCTTGCATTAAGCACCTGTCTCCTGAAAGTGTTATTGACACTCATGTATACTTCTCTGTACCTGGATTTCCTCAATTATAAAATGGGATTTTAGAACTAAAAATACCAAAATATACTAATATTAAAGGCTCAAAATAGGTTTTTCTTTTTCTTTTTTCCTACATAATTGACCATAATTTATGAGGTGCTCAAATATACATAGATACTTATTCCTAATGGACAAGATCCACATTAGATGGAGAAAACAACTTGGTGCACCTATGTCTGTTTTTTTTTTTTTTTTTTTGCATTTTAGGTTTTGGGGTACATGTGAAGAACATGCAAGATTGTTGCATAGGTACACACATGGCAGTGTGATTTGCTGCCTTCCTCCCCTTCTCCTATATCTGGCATTTCTCCCCATGCTATCTCTCCCCACCTCCCCCCTCTCCCGTCCCTCCCCTATTTCCCCCCCAACAGTGCTCAGTGTATTGTGCTCCCCTCCCTGTGTCCATGTGTTCTCATTGTTCAACACCCGCCTATGAGTGAGAACATGCAGTGTTTGATTTTCTGCTCTTGTGTCAGTTTGCTGAGAATGATGGTTTCCAGGTTCATCCATGTCCCTAAAAAGGACACGAACTCATCATTTTTGATGGCTGCATAATATTCCATGGTGTATATGTACCACAATTTCCCTGTCCAGTCTATCATCGATGGGCATTTGGGTTGGTTCCAGGTCTTTGCTATTGTAAACAGTGCTGCAATGAACATTCGTGTGCATGTGTCCTTATAGTAGAATGATTTATAATCCTTTGGATATATACCCAGTAATGAGATTGCTGGGTCAAATGAAATTTCTATTTCTAGGTCCTTAAGGAATCGCCACACTGTCTTCCACAATGGTTAAACTAATTTACACTCCCACCAACAGTGTAAAAGTGTTCCTATTTCTACACATCCTCTCCAGCATCTGTTGTCTCCAGATTTTTTAATGATCGCCATTCTAACTGGCGTGAGATGGTATCTCAATGTAGTTTTGATTTGCATTTCTCTAATGACCAGTGATGATGAGCATTTTTTCATATGTTTGTTGGCCTCATGTATGTCTTCTTTTGTAAAGTGTCTGTTCATATCCTTCACCCACTTTTGAATGGGCTTGTTTGTTTTTTTCTTGTGTATCTGTTTTAGTTCTTTGTAAATTCTGGATATCAGCCCTTTGTCAGATGGGTAGACTGTAAAAATGTTTTCCCATTCTGTTGGTTGCCGATTCACTCTAATGACTGTTTCTTTTGTCATGCAGAAGCTGTGGAGTTTGATTAGGTCCCATTTGTCTATTTTGGCTTTTGTTGCCAGTGCTTTTGGTGTTTTGGTCATGAAGTCCTGGCCTACACCTATGTCCTGAATGGTTTTGCCTAGATTTTCTTCTAGGGTTTTTATGGTGTTAGGTCTTATGTTTAAGTCTTTAATCCACCTGGAGTTAGTTTTAGTGTAAGATGTCAGGAAGGGGTCCAGTTTCTGCTTTCTGCACGTGGCTAGCCAGTTTTCCCAACACCATTTATTAAACAGGGAATCCTTTCCCCATTGCTTGTTTTTGTCAGGTTTGTCAAAGATCGGATTGTTGTAGATGTGTTGGGTTGCCTCCAAGGCCTCTGTTCTGTTCCATTGGTCTATATCTCTGTTTTGGTAGCAGTACCATGCTGTTTTGATTACTGTACCCTTGTAGTATAGTTTGAAGTCTGGTAGTGCGATGCCTCCTGCTTTGTTCTTTTTGCTTAGAATTGACTTGGCTATGTGGGCTCTCTTTTGGTTCCATATGAAGTTTAAGGTGTTTTTTTCCAGTTCTGTGAAGAAGGTCATTGGTAGCTTGATGGGAATAGCGTTGAATCTGTAAATTACTTTGGGCAGTATGGCCATTTTCACAATATTGATTCTTCCTAACCATGAACATGGAATGTTTCTCCATCTGTTTGCGTCCTCTCTGATTTCCTTGAGCAGTGGCTTGTAGTTCTCCTTGAAGAGGTCCTTTATGTTCCTTGTTAGTTGTATTCCTAGGTATTTTATTCTCTTTGTAGCAATTGTGAATGGCAGTTCATTCTTGATTTGG
The DNA here is from genome assembly GCF_001604975.1 of Cebus imitator. Taxonomy (NCBI): domain Eukaryota; kingdom Metazoa; phylum Chordata; class Mammalia; order Primates; family Cebidae; genus Cebus; species Cebus imitator. The sequence continues at coordinate 3,014,136 of NW_016107520.1, read as the reverse complement.
CTCTCTTTAAGTCTGTTATTGGCATATAGGAATGCTTGTGATTTTTGCACATTGATTTTGTATCCTGAGACTTTGCTGAAGTTGCTTATCAGTTTCAGGAGATTTTGGGCTGAGAGACGATGGGGTCTTCTAGATATACAATCATGTCGTCTGCACATAGAGACAATTTGACTTCCTCCTTTCCTATTTGAATACCCTTTATTTCTTTTTCTTGCCTGATTGCTCTGGCTAGAACTTCCAATACTATATTGAATAGGAGTGGTGAGAGAGGGCATCCTTGTCTAATGCCAGATATCAAAGGGAATGCTTCCAGTTTTTTGCCCATTCAGTATGATATTGGCTGTTGGTTTGTTGTAAATAGCTTTTATTACTTTGAGATACGTTCCGTCAATACCTAGCTTATTGAGGGTTTTTAGCATAAAGAGCTGTTGAATTTTGTCAAAGGCCTTCTCTGCATCTATTGAGATTATCATGTGGTTTTTATCTTTGGTTCTGTTTATGTGGTGAATTATGTTTTTAGACCTGCGTATGTTGAACCAGCCTTGCAACCCTGGGATGAATCCTACTTGATCGTGATGGATAAGCTTTTTGATGTGCTGTTCCAATCGGTTTGCCAGTATTTTATTTAAGATTTTTGCATCTATGTTCATCATGGATATTGGCCTGAAGTTTTCTTTTCTTGTTGAGTCTCTGCTGGGTTTTGGTATCAGGATGATGTTGATCTCATAAAATGATTTGGCAAGGATTCTCTCTTTTTGGATTGTTTGGAATACTTTCAGAAGGAGTGGTACCAGCTCATCTTTGTATGTCTGGTAGAATTTGGCTGTGAACCCATCTGGACCTGGGCTTTTTTTGGTTGGTAGACTATTAATTGCTGCCTCAACTTCAGCCCTTTTTATTTGTCAATTCAGGTTTATGACTTCTTCTGGGTTTAGGTTTTGGAGGGTGCAAGTGTCCAGGAATGTATCCATTTCTTCCAGGTTTACTAGTTTATGTGCATAGAGTTGTTTGTAATAATCTCTGATGATTGTTTGAATTTCTGTGGATCAGTGGTGATATCCCCTTTATCGTTTTTTATTGCGTCTATTTGGTTATTCTCTCTTTTCTTTCTTATTAATCTGGCTAGTGGTCTGTCTATTTTGTTGATCTTTTCAAAAAACCAGCTCTGGATTTACTGATTTTGTGAAGGGTTTTTTGTGTCTCTATCTCCTTCAGTTCTGCTCTGATCTTAGTTATTTCTTGTCTTCTGCTAGGTTTTGAGTTTTTTTGATCTTGCTCCTCTAGCTCTTTCAGTTTTGATGCTAGAGTTTCAATTTTAGATCTCTCCTTGCTTCTCATGTGGGCACTTATTGCTAGATATTTTCCTTTAGAGACTACTTTAAATGTGTCCCAGAGATTCTGGTATGTTTTGTCTTCGTTCTCGTTGGTTTCGAAGAACATCTTTATTTCTGCCTTCATTTCATTGTTTATACAGTCAACATTCAAGAGCCAGTTGTTCAGTTTCCAGGAAGCTGTGCGGTTCTGAGTTAGTTTCTGCATTCTGAGTTCTAACACGATTGCACTGTGGTCTAAGATACTGTTTGTTATGATTTCTGTTCTTTTGCATTTGCTGAGGAGTGATTTATTTCCAATTATGTGGTCAATTTTAGAGTAGGTGTGATGTGGTGCTGAGAATAATGTATATTCTGTGGATTTGGGGTGGAGAGTTCTGTAAATGTCTATTAGGTTTGCTTGTTCCACGTCTGTGTTCAGGTCCTGGATATCCGTGTTAATTTTCTGTCTGGTTGATCTATCTAATATGACAATGGGGTGTTAAAGTCTCCCACTATTATTGTGTGGGAGTCTAAGTCTCTTTGTAAGTCATTAAGAACTTGCCTTATGTATCTGGGTGCTCCTGTATTGGGGGCATATATATTTAGGATCTTTAGTTCTTCTTGTTGCATTGATCCTTTTACCATTATGTAATGTCCTTCTTTGTCTCTTTTGATCTTTGTTGCTTTAAAGTCTATTTATCAGAGATGAGAATTGCAGCTCTTGCTTTTTTTGGCTCTCCATTTGCTTGGTAAATCTTCCTCCATCCCTTTATTTTGAGCCTTTGTGTATCCTTGCATGTAAGATGGGTTTCCTGGATACAGCACACCGATGGGTTTTGGCTTTTTATCCAATTTGCCAGTCTGTGTCTTTTGATTGGGTCATTTAGTCCATTTACATTTAGGGATAATATTGTTATGTTTGAATTTGATACTGCCATTTTGATGCTAGCTGGCTGTTTTGTTCGTTAGTTGATGCAGATTCTTGATTGTGTTGATGCTCTTTACCATTTGGTATGTTTTTGGAGTGGCTGGTACTGGTTGTTCCTTTCTATGTGTAGAGCCTCTTTCAGGACCTCTTGTAAAGCAGGTCTGGTGGTGATGAAATCTCTGAGTACTTGCTTGTTCGCAAAGGATTTTATTTTTCCTTTACTTATGAAGCTTAGTTTGGCTGGATAGGAGATTCTGGGTTGAAAGTTCTTTTCTTTAAGGATGTTTAATATTGGCCCCCGCTCTCTTTTGGCTTGTAGGGTTTCTGCTGAGAGATCTGCTGTGAGTCTGATGGGCTTCCCTTTGTGGGTAACCCGACCTTTCTCTCTGGCTGCCCTTAGCATTTTCTCCTTCCTTTCAACCCTGGTGAATCTGACGATTATGTGCCTTGGGGTTGCTCTTCTTGAGGAATATCTTTGTGGTGTTCTCTGTATTTTCTGGACTTGAATATTGGCCTGCCTTGCTATGTTGGGGAAGTTTTCCTGGATAATATCCTGAAGAGTATTTTCCAGCTTGGATTCATTCTCTTCGTCACATTCAGGTACACCTATCAGATGTAGATTAGGTCTTTTCACATAGTCCCATATTTCTTGGAGACTTTGTTCATTCCTTTTTATCCTTTTTTCTCTATTCTTGTCTTCTCGTTTTATTTCATTGAGTTGATCTTAAATCTCTGATATCCTTTCTTCCACTTGGTCAGTTTGGCTGTTGAAACTTGTGTATGCTTCGCGAAGTTCTCGTGTTGTGTTTTTCAGCTCCATCAATTCACTTATATTCCTCTCTATGTTGTCCATTCTCGTTAGCATTTCATCAAATCTTTTTTCAAGGTTCTTAGTTTCTTTGCATTGGGTTAGAACATGTTCTTTTAGCTCACTGTAATTTCTTATTATCCACCTTCTGAAGTCTGATTCTGTCATTTCATCACACTTATTTTCCATCCAGCCTTGTTTCCTTGCTGGTGAGGAGTTGTGATCTCTTGTAGGAGGAGTGGTGTTCTGGTTTCGGGTGTTTTCATCCTTTTTCGCTAGTTTCTTCCCATCTTTGTGGGTTTATCCACCTGTTGTCTTTGTAGTTACTGACTTTCAGATTGGGTCTCTGAGTGAACTTCCAGTTTGTGGATGCTGAAGTTACTTCTTTTTCTTAGCTTAGCTTCCACAAGTCTGGCCCCTCTGCTGTAGGACTGCTGAGGTCCACTCCAGGCCCTGCTTGCCTGGGGATCACCTGCAGCAGCTGCAAAACAGTAAGGGTTTCTACCAGTTTCTTCTTCTGCTGTCTTTGTCCCAGAAGGATGTCCACCAAATGTCGGTCTGTTCTCTCCTTTATGAGGTGACTCTTTGGATATACAGGGATCAGGGAGCTGCTTGAGGAGACAGCCTGTCCTTTATTGGAGCTCAAGTCCTGAGCTGTGAGCTCCGTTGTTCATTCAGAGTTGCTGGGCAGGTACGTTTAGGTCTGCTGCAGCAGAACTCATAAACTCCCCCCCTCTTTTTTATTTTTCCCAGGTGCTCTGTCCCCAGGAGTTAGGGCTTTATTTATGAGTTTCCATTGTGCTGCTGCCCTTTTTTTTTTCTTTCAGGGCTGCCCTGCCCAGCGAGGAGGCAGCCTAGTCACTGTCTGCCTGCGGGGGCTTTGCTGAGCTGCTGTTGGCTCCGCCCAGCTGCGGTGTGATCTTCTCTGCAGTCCTGTTTATATGGGTATAGTTAGAACTGCCTTGGCAATGGTGGCCCAACTCTGTTATGGCGGACTCTCTCTGTAGTGGCAGGTTGCCTCGGCAACAGTGGGTTGCCTCAGCAATGGGCGGCTGTCTCAGCGATGGTCAGACTGCCTCCATAGTGGTGGAGTGTCTCAGTAATGGCTGATGCCCCTCCCCCACAGAGCCGTACTATCCCAGGTTCAGCTGTGCTTGCTGTGAAACTCTCAACCCATAGCGTTTTCAATTACTGTTTTTGTGTGTGTGGGGGGGTGGGTGGGACCAGCCAAGCCTGATCACCTGGCTCCCTGACTTAGAGTCGTTTTTTGTTGTTGTTGTTGAACGATCAACTCTCTCCCAGTGTCCCAGTTGCCTGTTGAAAAGACGCTGAGATCTCCCGTGCCGTGACTCACTGAGCCGGCTGAAACAGCAGCGCTGAGATTCCTGGTGTTTTTTTTGCCTAGGAATCTTCTGGCCTGGCTCGCTATTTCAGATGAATGGACGACTCTGCCATCTCAGAGCTCCAATCGCCAGCTAAGAGGGCACCGGGACCAGTGTATTTTGTATGGAGAACCGCCGCGCCAGGGTGCCGCAAAGCAGCCCCACGGGCCGAAACAGCTGCGCCGGCCAAAACAGCTGTGCTGGCGACCCGTGGGGCTCCTCCGCCTGGGAATCTCCTGGTCTGTGGGCAATAAAAATCCGTCTGGAAATGCAGCATCCACTCATCCTCTGCACTTTCACTGGGAGCTGCAATCCTGAGCTGTTCCTAGTCTGCCATCTTCCTAGTCTCTTGCTAGATTAACTTAAAGGAGAAGAGAGAAGACTGAAATAAATAAAATCAGAAATGAAAGAAGAGACATTAAACTGATGTCACAACAATTAAAAGGATTATAAGAGACTACTATGAATTAATATTGCCAGTTCTTTTCCAACTCCACCATTTTCTGGAAGAGGAGGACACACTTCCAAACTCTTTATGCGGCCAACATTACTCTGATATCAAAGCCATAAAAAGATACTACAAGAACACTATAGTTTAATATCCCTGATACATACAGATGCAAAAATTCTTAACAAAACACTAGCAAACCAGATTTAACAGCACATTAAAAGTGTCATACGCCATCACCAAGTGGGACTTATCCCTGGGATGTTAGAATGGTTCAGCATATGAAAATCAATCAATGAGATTATCACCTTAAACAGAATGAAGGATAAAAATAATATATTACTCCGAGATGCAGAAAAAGCATTTGACAAAATTCAACACCTTTACACGATTTAAGAAAAAAACACACACTGGGGTCTGTTGGGGGGAAGTAGGGGAGGGACAGCAGGGGTTGGGGAGTTGGGAAGAGATAGCATAGGGAGAAATGCCAGATATAGTTGATGGGGAGGAAGGCAGCAAATCACACTGCCATGTGTGTACCTATGCAACAATCTTGCATGTTCTTCACATGTACCCCAAAACCTAAAAAAA
>NW_016107520.1:2992236-3008371 GCF_001604975.1 Cebus imitator | reverse complement strand
AAAAAAAAAAAAAAAAGTCAACAAAGAAAGAATAGAAGGAAATTACCTCAACATAATAAAGACCATACATATATGCAGAGCCTATACCTAATATCATACTCAATGGTGAAAAACTGAAAGCTTTTACTTTAAGATTAGGAACAAAAGAAGGATGCCCACTTTCTCCACTTCTATTCAGCATAGTACTGGAAGTACTAGCCATAGCAGTTAGGCAGGAAAATAAAATAAAAAACATCCAAATATGAACAGAAGTAGAATTATTTCTGTTCACAGAATGACATGATGTTATGTAGAAAACCCTAGTGATCTCTCTCTCTCTCTGTCTCTCTCTCTCTCTCTCTCTCACACACACACACACACACACACACACCCTGTTTGAACTAATAAATTCAACTAAATTATAGGGAACAAAATCAGCCTTCAAAAAGCAGTTGCATTTTTATATACTAACACTGAACAATTTGAAAAGAAAAGTAAGAAAATCCATTTACGATAGCATCAAAAAGAGTAAAATACTTAGGAATAAATTTAACCAAAGAAGTGAAAGCCTTTTACACTGAAAGAAAACAAACAGGAAAACAATAAATTAAATGCATTCTTTCCTACTCTAAAAAATGCAAAAATATTACAGTAGCCTTGAGATTCCTGATTTATTGACAGTGTTTTCTGGAAAGCAGCAACTGACATCCCTTTTATGTTTGTTCTGACATGCCACATTAGGGTTGATGATTACATGCTCAACCCAATTCTGAAGAAATGTCCTGTTATACCTGTCAAGGTAGATAATTCAGGCACTGAGTGGGTGATGTGCAGTTCTTAAGGGAGCCAGCAACAATACCTCTTCACCTTCTCTAAAGAGAGCACATTGGGAAGGCAAATGAATACAAGCACCGTTGTCCTACGAATAATTTCCAATGAATACTTAATTTATTTTTGCTATATCATAAGTAGTTAACAGTGACAGCTTTGCTGAAAGACAACTGGCCTAGATGTTTCAAAAGTGTCAATGTTATGAAAGACCAAAAGGGCAGGAGAACTGTTACAGATTAAAGGATCATGAAAACTAAATGCAGTACATGAAGATCAGATGCTAGATTTCAAGGAGGTGTAAAGAACATTATTGGAACAATTGGGAAATTTGAATATGGTGCATATATTAGGAAATACTGTTGTATTGATGTAAGATTTATTGAATGATAATGTGATTGTAGATATGTAGGAAAATTTTCTTGTTCTAAGAAGACACATACTTAAGTATTTAGCAGTGGCCACGTGTGATGGCTCATGCTTGTCTGTAATTCCAGTAATTTGGGACACCAAGGCAGGAGGATTGCTTGAGCCCAGGAGTTCATGACCAGCCTGGGATACATAGTGGGACTCCATCTCTTAAAAAATAAATAAATAAATTAGCTGGGCAGAGTGGTGTGCAACTATAGTCCTAGCTACTAGAGAGGCTGAGGTGGAGGAGCGTTTGAGCCTAGAAGGTCGAGGCTGCAGGGAGCCATGGTCACACCCCTGCACTGCAGCCTGAGCAAGAGTGAGACCCTGTCTCAAACAAACAAACAAACAAACAAACAAACAAAAAAAGCATTTTGGAGTAAAGTATCTTGATGACTACAACTTATTTTCAACAAAAATATATGTGTGGATGCATATATGTTTATATATAGAGAGATATTTTTTAAGAAGAGAACAATAAAGCAAATGTGGCAAAGTTGTAGCAATGTGTGAATCTAGGTGAAAACTGTATGGGTATTTATTTTACTCTTCTTTTAGCTTTTCTGAAGGTTTGAAAAAATTTAAAATAAAAAATAGGTGAATAAAAAAGAGTGAGGGTTGTGGAATTCAGGCTGCCTAGTGTTGGAATTCTGACACTGCCAATTATAGGCTGTATGATCTGAGGCAAGATCCTCAGCTGTGGCTAGTTTCCATTCCTTCATCTGTAAAATGAGTATAATGACAGTTCCTCTCTTGTAGGGCAGCCATGAAAATTAAATAGTATTATACATATGAATTAACTATTATTAATTATAAGCTTGGAACTTTAATTCTTAATACAAGTTACTTAGGTGACACATCACAACGGACTGATCCTAGTGGGCTATGTCATCATTGGGTACAATGCCTTCTCCGTAGGGCTCAGGGAATAGAACCAGCATGCTCTTCCGGAATTGCCGGGCTGATTTTTTTTAAAAACATTTTATCCCTCAGGAGGCTTACAGACTGCTAAAGTCTTCATTAAAGTCCCAGATCATCAGCTACGGTGACTATAGCAAAAATGTGGCTGAATCTTTTTATAACATGGGCAGGATCTGCTTTGCCAAAGGAGAGCACAGAAACGCAGTTCAGCTGCTGAGGAAGGTGACTATTAGCTGGTTTCATTACATTTTCCCCTGGGCTTGTAAGCAGAATGCAAGGAGCGATGTATGTACGTATGTATGCATGTATGTACGTATGTATGCATGTATGTACGTATGTATGCATGTATGTACGTATTTTCCCCTCCCTTCCATTCATTCCTACTCTCTTTCTTTCCTTTTCTCTTTTTAAGTGATGTGTTATCTTTTGAAAGTTGTCTGCTTTCTTAGATGTGCTGAGGGAGAATATGATACAAAAACTTTTGTTGAGTCCATGCCTGGACAAGTCTTTTTTTTTTTTTTTGAGATGGAGTTTCGCTCTTGTTACCCAGGCTGGAGTGCAATGGCGCGATCTCGGCTCACCGCAACCTCCGCCTCCTGGGTTCAGGCAATTCTCCTGCCTCAGCCTCCTGAGTAGCTGGGATTACAGGCACGCGCCACCATGCCTAGCTGATTTTTTGTATTTTTAGTAGAGACGGGGTTTCACCATGTTGACCAGGATGGTCTCGATCTCTTGACCTCACGATCCACCTGTCTGGGCCTCCCTAAGTGCTGGGATTACAGGCTTGAGCCACCGCGCCCAGCCCTGGACAAGAGTCTTAAAAGAGTAACACCCTAATCTTGGAGTCTAAGTATGATAGTGGTAGAATCTCTTGAAAGCACTTCAAGGTTGGGTGGAATTAGTAATACCCAGTTTACCCATCCATACCCAAGTACTCATTCCCCTTCCAGAGAACTCATTCCCTTGCAGTAGGGGTGTGGCAAGAGGTGTTCAACCAGTCAGTATGCTGACAGAATGAAGCTAAAGACTTAGTAAGATAGATGGGTATGCCTCTTCATAAAACCTAAGTTTGTTCAAAGTCAGAGGAAAAGTTGGTAAAGATCAAGTAATACTCAAGTGAGCAAAGGGTGGAGTCAGAAGCAGTCTACATCAAGTTTGCAGAGATTTTCATCTCATTTCAGGCTAACCTAATGTGATCAGAAAATGGTAAATAACAGGAGAAAGGGGTAACTCATTTTGAAGAATCAGAGGAAAAAGTAAGCCTCCTGAAAGTAAGTTACAGGAGCCAGGATAGCTTTTCCTGGGATGCATGAACACATGGATGGCCTCTGTATAATAGGTGCAGAGGTCCAGAAGGAGAGAAAACTTTGAAATGAAAGGATGACAATCCGAGGACAAAAGATGAGATAAAACGAAAAATGATGAGTGAAATGAGAAGGGGTTCCAGAGAAACAAATCTAATAAAATTCAAACCCACATTGAAAATAATGAAGACTCAACATGGAGTGATATTGAGTATTGTCTCTCAAACCTAGAACTGCAACACAGTCAGTAAGAAACACAACAAAACAAGCAAAAAACAGATTCCTGAGTCTCACCCCAGACCATCTGAATTAAAAGTTCTGAGTTGTGTGCAGAATCTGTTTTTTTTATTAGTTCTAGAGGCAGTTTTAATATGCTGCCAAATTTAAGAATCGAGATTGATATAACAAACTTGAAAAGCTCCCCTGGAACACAGAGTGAAAGAAGAGAGGGATCTCATGAGAAAGTTGTTAGTGTGAAGGACAAAGTAGAGATTCAGCTAAAGAACGGTGTGTATTTCTGAAAAAATTATATGATTAAAATAGAGGCAGTATCAGAGAGATCACTGAAGACAAACGTTCTGAAATTTAAAAAGACCATAGCATACACATTGTGAGGGTTTACTATGTTCCACATAAAATCAGTGTAAGGAGAGCCTCATTTAGATTTTAACCTGGCAATGAATTGTTGATGGCTTGTGCAATAGACGGAATGTTTGTGTCCCGTCAAAATTCATATGTTGAAACCTAATCTCCGATGTGGTGGTATTTTGAGATGGGACCTTTGGAAGGTGATTAGCACTCCAGAGTGGAGACTTCATGAATGGGATTAGTGCCCTTTTGAAAGAAACCTCAGAGAGCTTCCTTGCCCCTTCCACGATGTGAGTTTACAGCAAGAAGACAGCTGTCAATGAACCAGGAAGTGGGCCCTCACTAGACATGAAATGGACTAAGACATCATGGCTATATCCTCCATTTGAAATAGGGATTCAACTTGGCAATTTAGGATGCTGTAAGCCTAGGTGGGGGCTACATCCTTGTTATCAGCTTAGGAAACAAATGAAATGTAGTACAGGTGTTTGAAATGTAAACTTGTGACATCTCAGTTCTGCTGGTCCTTTCCTGAGTTTGGTTTGCAGTAAGGTGCTTGCTATCTGACTCTTTATTCTGCTGTTTCTCACCTTACCTAGTGTTTGATGATTCAAATCCTTGCATATGGAGGTGAACACAGTAAAAGCAGAGAGACAAAGAACCTCCTTACCCTGTTGCAGAGGTGAGTTCTGGCCCTGGCCATCAGCCATGTCATCAATGTGGTTATATGCATGGCATGGCCTCTCCCAGTTCAACCAGGTAGGGGTGATTCACCTCTAACATTCTTGCTAGTAAGGTGAAGTCCTACCTGTGTATGAATTTAGCCAAATCCTATACTTGGGAAAACTAGTTGATTTCTTATGGTTTCTTAGAACCCAGTATTACAGGGTCTGCTGCAATAATATTGAGTATTTATAATATTCCTTTCAATGCTAAGCATTATAGAAAAGTCCTGTAAGGTTGTAGCTGATCACAGTGTGAAACATACGATATAATTCAGACAAAGTAAATGAGTACCTTAAATTTATTTTTCTTGCTGGACATACAAAGTCCAGGTTCGTAAACATAAGGCAAGTTTTTCAGGATACGGTTGTCTCCAAAGTTAATAATGACAGAGCCTCTGCAGATTCTTTTCTTAAATGTTTAGAATTTAAGTCAAAGAGAGTTTTGTATAGATTTGCCTCAGTCTTTAACCTTGATGTTGTCAGTGACGCATATCATTGACGTTTGTTCATCTCAGAATAGTATTGACCTTTAACTGTTCTCTTTTAAGAGGGAAGAGAATGAAAACTTGTGGAGTTTATACCAAATTCATTAAACTGAGCTAGGTCATATTCATAAAGTATATAATTTAATCCTCACAAATATACAGTATGATAGCTCTCATTTGACAGAAGGGAGCTTGATATTTTATAAAGGAATTTGCCTAAATTCACTCAGTCTCGGGGATTTGGACTCAAATAAGTATGACTCTAAAGGCCATGTGCTTTTCCCTGAGAGCCCTCTAACAGAGGTGCATTGCTACGGAGAGTTAGGACCCTGAATCACCAGCAGCGGCTGACAATCGGTCTGCTTCTCACCAAGTACACCAGGCTAGACAGGTGGGGAAGACCATGCCATGGAGGATACATTCAGCCATCCTATCCACACACTCTTCAGTCACAGCCACACATGAGGTGGGCCCCACAGGAGGCTACTTCCTGTTTTATCATCATCCAGAGGAGGATGTTCTCCAGCCTCTGTCAATAATTCCCGTGTTAGGAGGATATAGAGGATCAGCCACAGGGCAAAATGGGAAACTTTGTTCCCTACCTGTTGGCGTATGTGAAAGCATTTTCTTAATCAATAACCATAAAAATATTAAAAGGTTTTCCATTTTCTTGGCACCGTATTATATATTTACATATACATTTTCGGATTCATAAACCACACTATTAGTGGGTGTTTGTATCTTCCATGTTCAGGTGATGAAATTGAAGCTCAGAAAGTTTGGGTATCTTGGCTGGGCATGATGGCTCACACCTGTAATCCTAACACTTGGGGAGGCCAAGGCAGGTGGATTGCTTGAGCTCAGGAGTTCAAGACTAGCCTGGGCAACATGGTGAAACCCATCTTTACAAAAAATATAAAAATTAGCGTGGTGAAGTGGCATGTGCCTGTGGTCCCAGCTACTTGGGAGGCTGAGGTGGAAAGATAATTTGAGCCCAAGGTCAAGGGTGCAGTGAGTTGTGATTGTGCCACTGCACTCCAGCCTAGGTGACAGACTGAGACCCTGTCTCAATAAACAAAAAGGAAAAAAGAAAGATTGGGTATTTTGTTCATAAGATAGCTGGTAAATGTAAGATTTCAATCTGGGTTGATCAAATTTCAAAAATACCCTTTCACTATGTAATACAAATTCTGACCTTGATGAATTTGAGTATATGTATGAGAATACCTGTAAGGTAAGGCTCCAGAACCCATTTTACTTATGGGAAAACTGAAAACTGATTTACTGAAGTTAACTTACCCAGAAAGAGGCAAAGCTAGAATTTTAATCTGGGTCTCTCTAACTCCAGAATCTGTACTCTATAGGCAGTGTAGCTTACTATCTGAAGACAGACTGCCTGGATTTTTTTTTTTTTTTTTTTTTTTAAGATGGGGTCTTACTGTGTTGCTCAGGCTGGTCCAAACTCCTGTGTCCAAACAGTCTTCCTTCTTCTGCCTCCCAAGTATCTGGGATTACAGGCATTTTCTACCGCACCCAGGATTGCCTGGATTTAAAAAGTCAGGCTCCAACACTCAGCTTTCTGGCCTGGGTAAAGTGACTTAACCCCCCTCAGCCTCTATTTATTCATCAGTAAAATATTAGCACTTTCATCAAAAAGTACATTTTCTGAACGTTAATGAGATCATAGATAGTACAAGACTTATATCAGGGCCTGGAAGGTCTTAGCAGGTTTTAAATGCCCAATGAATGTTGAGATCATAATAACAAAATAACAATAACAATAATTATCTTTCTGAAGTGCAAGACATAATAGATCAGAATGTTAAAATAAGAAGTTTCTTTGTATCACTCTATTATTGTTTTATATTAAGAGTAATAGGTACAGAGTATATGTTACTAGAGTCAGACTTGTGATCTTAACCTGCCTTTTCCACTCACAAGTATGTGACCTTGGGCAAATCACTTAACCTCCTTGAGCCTTGTTTTCTATCATTAACATGCAGATAATAGTAAACCACATAGAGTTGTTGTGAGTTTTAAATAAAATCATGTCTATAACATGCATAGTACAGTGCCTGATAGAGTATGTGCTCAATAGATGTTCGTAAAACACCCTTCCTTCCCCTTCACAGAATATTGCCTTTTGCTTTCAGGGCAACATTTCAGAATATTTGAAATCAGGGATAATGGTTAGCCACTATTACCATATGCTAGTTTTGCGAATTTGAATCTCTGAACATACCTAAAGTACATTTTGTGCTTTGAAGGTAATAATAATGAAACTAAAAGAACAAAGTATGTAATTTCAGAGAAAAAACGCATGATCTTTCCTCCAAAATAAACAGAAGTTCTACTCAGCTTGTATTTAAAAAGAGACACTTCAGAATATCTGGAATGAATCTAATTCCTTGGTAGCCAGAGGTTGCTTTGCCTTCCAGTATTTACTGTGCCTTTTAGGTGATTTGGAAAGACTCATAGAAGGAGAAAAATTAGGAAATCTAATTCAGACCCTAGGTATGAGTTTCTTCAGGCACTTGAAAATGAATTTTTCTTTCTGTAAATTACAATGAGACCAAACCTACCAAGAAAGTCCATATAAGGGGAAAAGAAGAGTCTTTTGAAGGACTTTGCTGTAGCAGAAGGTTTTCTTTCCCTGAAACAAGCCCATATCTCATTCCTGAAGAACTGCTGAGCAAAGCCATGGGAGTAACTGCCAAAGCCAGATGTCAAAACCCCAGACAAGGATTGCTTTCTCTTAGCAAACTTCGGCATCTCACTGGAGTAATCAGTCCCAGATGTCCTGGAACTCTGCTAGTTTTCCGATGTACTCTCCTGCTTCTTACCTCACCTCTTCCGGAAACTCCTTGACTATACTCACTGGACTTTCGTTGCTAGGAGCCTGAATTGTTGGCTTTTGAAGTCTCTGTAAAAAGCTAAAATAGAAATGGCTCCTTGAAATTAGAGTTAATTTCAAGGTTAAATGACACTTGCAAGGGCCTCAAATAAAATTTTGGTATACAGAAAGGGCCTAGAAAATCTCAGACTTGGAAGTAAACTTTCAGGTTGTTTAGCCTTTTATCTAAATCACAAATGTACTTCAGTTTTGATCATTTACATATCTAGCTCACTTAAGCTCCAGAAATACTAATATGTTTAAGCTAGAGTCCCTCATGTGAAAATAGACACATATGACTAGATTACAAGTTAGTCTGTAGTAAGTCTTTAATAGAAATGTAAAGAGAAGGGCAAGCAATAGATCATGAGGCTAGAAATGTGGGTAAAAACTCTGCATAGGTTGAGGGCTGGATTGCAGGGTCTTCGAAGAAAAGTAGACACAAGCAGTGGACGAGAAGCCAGAGGAGAGTATTCCAAGTTGCATGAACAGAAGCATAGTGGCATAGATACTTGATATCACTGAGGAAAAGCAAGTGGCCTTGGGTCGTTGTTTAAGGTACCTAAGGAGGGACATGCTGGACATGAGTTTGGAAAGACAGACTGGGGCTAGAATTTTTACGTGCTGTGCTAAGGCATTTAGAATTCATTTAGTAGACAGAAGGCAACCATCAAACAGTTTTGAGCAGGATATGACATGATCAATTATTGGCTGATAGAGGGTACCTAGGGAGAAGTAGGGAGAGCAGTTAGGAGGCAGATCTGATAGTCCAAGGGAGAGATGTTTAGACCCTTAATTATTTAAAGCCGTAGTAGAATGTGCAGAAGATGGATTGAGAAGTTACATGGAGTTTGTACTGCCAGACCTTGGGACCAGTCAGATGTGAGGTTTAATAGAGGCAGGAATCAAAGGTAGGTTCGAAGTTTCTAGCTTGGGCAGCTGGGTGAATGGCAATGCTATTAAATAGTATTGGCAAGAGGAATAATCTTGGAGGATGTCTAGGGCACCTGAGGGAAGATGCTTTCCACTTGGATATGTTTGTGGTACCCACAATACATTCACTTGGCAATGACTGTAAGCTCTTAGCTGTATGGGCCAGGAGCTCAAGGAAATGATTCTGAAGCTAATGGAATGTAAGATAACCCATGGAATGCATACATGTGAAACAAGAAGGTTTAGGAAAGAACTTTGGAGAATGCTTACACTTATTTCAGAGAGAGTATAATATGGTGATTTGGTAGCAGAATAGCTGGGGCTCAAATTTGAGCTTTTCCACTTATAATGAGACTCCCTAAGGCTTACTTTCTTCATCTGTGAAAATGCACATAAATAGAGCATTTCATTTTAAGTGCTTTACTTCGTGTATGGCACATAGTAAGCTTCTGTGAAATGTTAGTTATCGTAATTATCACTTTGTATTATTTACGGATCACGCAGAAAGAGGAACTGAAGAGGAGACTCTGAAAGAGTCTTAAGAATTAGGAGAGTCAGGAAATAATACAAAGGGAATCAGAGGACAAAGTTTCAGTGAAAGAGAGGCCAGTGTCATTGTTACAAAAGACATGGTGGGGAGACACTTCAAAGAGGAAGAAATGCATGTGACCAATAAACACACACACACACACACACACACACACACGCAAAGATTCCAATCTCGGGCAGGATTCAAAACATGAAATACCATTTTTAACCTATCATTTTTGTGGTAATGAAAAATATAGGTAATAAAACCCAGCTCTGTCAAAGCTATGGAGTAATCAGCCCTCTCAATACTCTGTTTAATATGGGACTGACTGCCTCTCCTCCCCTCCCCTCCCTTTCCCTCCCCTTCCCTTCCCTTCCCTCCCCTCCCCTCCCCTCCCCTCCCCTCCCCTCCTGTCCCCTCCCCTCTCCTCCGCTTCCCTTCCCTCCCCTCCCTTCTTCTCTCCTCTCTTTTTTTCTTTTCTTTTGAAATGGAGTCTTTCGACTGGAGTGCAGTGGCGTGATCTCGGCTCACTGCAATCTCTGCCTCCTGGGTTCAAACAATTCTCTTGCCTCAGCTTCCTGAGTAGCTAGGATTATAGATGTGTGTCACCACACCTGGCCAATTTTGTATTTTTAGTAGAGATGGGTTTTCACCATGTTGGCCAGGCTGGTCTTGAACTCCCGACCTCAGGTGATCCACCTGCCTCAGCCTCCCAAAGTGCCGGGATTACAGGTGTGAGCCACCATGCCTGACCTAGCACTGTTTCTTGATTGCACTGTTTTGGTGGACATGTTGGGAAAAGTTAATAGACTGTTTAAATTCATGTAACCTTTGACTCTGAAAGACCACTTCTAATAATCTGTCTTTTGAAATCCTTACACAAAATATGTATTTATAAAGATATGTATATAGGTATGTGTATACATATAACATACATATATATTTATGTTATATACATATATATGTATATACACATACACACACACACACACACATATATATATATATATTTCTTTTAGATTTGTTTATAATATCATACAGTGGGAAAAACTCAAATGTCTACCAGTAGAAATACTAGTACATGTTTAGAGCCATATAATGTAGTCATTCAAAGGCATGATGTAGAGTCATGGAATAATATCCCCATATCTATTGTTAGGGCTAAAAGCATGAAAAATTATCTCTAGGACATAGGATTATGGAGGACTTTCAAATTCTAAGTTATATATTTTTGTGCCATTTTACTTTTATTTTTACTATAAATATTATTTGTGATGATAAGAAAGATACATTTTAAGAGTATGGTATATGTATCAAATATTAAGAGAGTGCCATGTAGTGGTAAGGAATGGACTAGTGCCAGATGGCCTGGGGTATAGTCCCAGCTCTGTCTTTAGCTGTGTAATCGTGGACAAATCACTTTACTTCTCAGTTTCTTCATCCACAAAATAGGGATGATAATAATATAATATCAACTTCATAGGGTTGTTATTAACAAGTTAATGTAAGTAAAACTGCAAAGCAGTTGCCTGGCATGTAGTCTGTGCTACTTAGAGATGATGATAGTGTTGAAAATGAGATGATGACTGCAGATGGGAAGAGGATAACTAATAAGAAGCCATTATAGTGGCAAATAGAAAATCATCACTGATATTAGCATGAGCTGTATTAGTAGAGAAGACCTTTGAGATTACTGTTTGTCCAGTACCTGATTAAATACCTCCCATAATCAGGAATTTACTATCTCTCAAAATGGTCCCTTCCTTCCATTACTGGATAGTTCTGATTGTTAGAAGAATGTAATAGTTAAGGCCATAGACTACATTTAAAGTTAGACATGTTAGACATATCTGTGTTTGAATCCAGCTTCTGCCACTTTCGATGTGTCTCATTTTTCTCTGACAAGGATTAGAATAGTATCTATAACATGGAAACATAATGAAGAGTAAATGAGATCATTCACATAAAGCACTTAGCACAGTATCTGGTATACAGTAAGTGCTCAATAAATATTAGCTATTTTTTAACAATTGCACCTACTCATCAAATATTGATGTATGAATGCATGAAGTAATCAACTTAATTTTTCTGTTAGATGTCTCTGGAACAGCTGTATACGGAAAAGTTATTTTGATACAACTTTTGATGTGTATAAAGCTGTAGAAGCCAACAGAAGGAACAGGGAGAACCATCCTTTCTCCTTACAAGAGGGGAGCAGAGGAAGGTGCCTCAATGCCTATTAACCTATTAGTGATCTACTGTTCTCTTGATCATGTGAACAAAATGGAACAGCCTCTTCTGGGCTGAGGGGCTGGAGAAGGAGAGTACAGTGGAAATGGGGATTTGGGAGGTGATTATCTCCAGACAGAAGTGAACAAGGAAAAAGAAAGTACGTGACATGCTTCAGTACATTTTGTGTCAGCCAGACCAGTCTCAGGCAAGACCTTAGTGATGAAAGGATGTTCCATAAGCTGGGTTGTTTCCAGGCTGCGGCATTCATCTTCTTTTCTTATCATTTATTAGTAAATATTAGAACACTCCATCTGCGAAATTAAGGAGAAAATATCTGGCCAAACCTTGGTATAAGTGAGTGAGGAGCACAATCGGCTCTAGCAGCCAGGTATCCAAACAAGGGGCAGCAACGTTTCCAAATCAGGATTCTAGGACTAGCTGGAGGCATTAGGGGAGGTAAAGAAGTGAAAACTTGGAAGCCTTTAGTTCCCTGCTTGATGGTCTCCTTTATGGGGAACAAGGGCTGCTAAGCCACAGTGAGCCAGCTCAGTGTACTTTGTCTTTAGCAGAGCAGTGGGGAGCTCTGCCATCTCCAGCTACTCCACCATGCCCACAGAAATGGTCTGGTAGTAGGGTATAGCATGGTATAGGTCAGGCAGGGCAAATCCTTTTAATCTCATGGGCCCATTCTGTTACTGGCTTCCTGGAGTGATGCTTGGGGTTCAAAAGCAAAAGGCTGGGTTTGGTGGAGCTTGATTTATTAGTGTTGTCTCCTAGGGGTATGGGTGGGGAATAGCTGGACTTCTACCACATATTTGCTGCTCAGGTATAGAGAAAAGAGCACTATACTCTGAGTCAAGGCACCCATGTGTGAATCCCCAAAACTATGAGACCTTAAGATACTTAAATATTGAGTCTCAGTTTCTTCATCTTCATTCATTCCTTTAACAAACATTTGTTGAACACCTACTAAGTGCCAGGTGCAGTTAGCGCTGCAGGTGATAATAAGATAAATAAAACATGGTCATTAATCTTAAGGGGACAGCATTCTAGTGTAAGAGACAAACATGAAGAAATAATGAAAACATGAAGTATAAGTTCTGGAAAAGCATTCTCACTGCAATGACAGCAGAAAGGAGAGACAGTCTAAGAATTGGAAAAGACTTCATAGAGAGGGTGACATTTGAGCTATTTCTTAAAGGACAAGTAGCAGTTCATCAAGATGGAGAAGAGAAGCCATTCCAGGAAGAAGGAACTCTACATACAAAGGCACAGAGGCATGACAGAGGGCACTGTCTCGGAGGAATGGTAAGTACTTTACAGCTGTTGTACAGGGCATCGTGTCCTGAAGGGGGTTGCAAGGATGCTGATTCAAAGGGATGTGCATCAGTTCTCTTGGGGAGAGAGAAAGGCTCAGTGGCAGAAAGACAAAAATTAATTAAGGAAAAAAAAAACTGGGTTATACAAAGTGACAGAAATTACTTTCCTGAAGGGCTTCTCTAGACTTTTAACATACAAAACCTGCCCTTATTGACATGTTGAGAGCAAATCTGGTTTTTAAATTTTAATTTTTACATTTAATTTGTAGAGATAAGGACTCACTGTGTTGCCCAGGCTGGCCTCAAACTCCTGAGGTCAAGCGAACCTCCCACCTCAGCCTCTCAAAGTGCTGGGATTACAAGTGTGAGCCACCGTACCTGGCTGCAAATCAGTTTTTTAGAAAGCATTGTATTTTATATACCTGAAGTCTTTTTGAAATGATCAGGGATTTAAATTTTGGCAAATAAAACTTTGTACTGTCTTTAGAACCAAAGTAGAGAAACTAAGGTTTGGTTTTGTTGAAAGCAAAGGGTGTAGTGCGTGCTTGCACTGAGGGTATACATAAATACTTTTGCAGTTTGGTAAGGAATTTTGGCCACATTTTAGGACATAAAGTATTTATGAACTATGACTATCTCATCAACTATTTAATCTGATCACAGAAATATGACTTCAGTGCACCCCTATGAAATAATTTTTCTTTTTGATTCATGGTGGTTAAGAGCTGTAGTTCTAGAGACAGGCAAGCCTGAGTTCAAACCCCAGGACTACCACTTTTTAGCTATGAGTAATTCTAGTTTCCTCATCTATAAAATGGGGATGAGTATAGTACTATCTGTGTTGCTGTGAGAATAATGAGATAATGCATAATATGTAAAGCACCTAGCAGAGTGCCTGGCCCCATAGTAATCATGTACTAAGTAACAGCTATTTTTATTTTTACTGAAAGCTGGTCTTTGAGTTTATTGCCTTTTACTGACACCATTGCTGCATGAAGCAAATGGAGATAGGGGCTGATTATTTTGTAAAGCTACTATGATTTGTAAAATCTATGAAGCTGATGTGAAAAAAACATTTTGCTGGTTAACATCTTCACAGAGATATAGACTTTATAGAATACATAGACTTTACAGATATAGAAAGGGATATATAGGTTCTGGAAACACAGGTAATATCATAGACAAGCAGTCTGAGACAATCACTTAAACTGAAAGATAATATATACACTAAGGAAATCAGTTGGCCTTTCAGATTTCAGGCAAGGGAAATCCTGCCACCTTGTGGTGTGAGAGAAGTAGGCCCGAGGCTGATTCCTACTTACTAACTCTAGCAGAGACAGCCCTCTCACAGTTCCTTGCCCATCTCTGAATTTGTGAGACCCCTGGGCAATTTACTTAATCTGTGCCTATTTCTTCAGCTAATTTGGAATCTCATTATCTCCTGGTTTACTGCAA
Organism: Cebus imitator; assembly: GCF_001604975.1. Classification (NCBI taxonomy): domain Eukaryota; kingdom Metazoa; phylum Chordata; class Mammalia; order Primates; family Cebidae; genus Cebus; species Cebus imitator. Next base: position 2,993,766 of record NW_016107520.1, on the reverse strand, counting down.
AGGAAGTTAAAGTGCCGGACAGCTTTCTGTACTTTATACGGTCCAGTCATACAGAATAAACCAGTCTTTAGTGCAATTTGCATAAAAGCTCCAAGTTCATAAAATTTTGTATCTCATACTCTACAGAACAAATATTCTTTTTAGGTAAAAAAGGGCCATGAAAACCACACTTTTTTTCATACTTGAGGTAGAAATAGGAGGTAACTGAAGAACATTTAATAGAACTATGTTTCTGGAGCAGTCTTTTGGATCATAATATACCCAACTCCTGCTCAGCTCCTTCAGAAATGGGAAATCAGAGGACAGACATCTCAATGGCTAGAAACAAGCGAGAGAGATCCTTCACAGGGCTTTAGGCTCTAAGTCTCTGTGCTCGTGAGAAGAAACCACGTGAAAATCATAAAGTATATAAAAGGCCCTAAATTAGATAGGTTTTTCCACCTGGGATTTAAACAATCCAGGTAGCTCGGATACCCTTAGTTTGCCATCTGAATCAAGGGAAGCGCTCTCTGCTTTTTAGGAAGAAAACCCAAGTCCAATTTTAGAGGCCTACTAGAAGAGCCAGCATTTTGAGAGTATAGTCATGTGGTGGAATAATGGTGACACAGTTGCCCCAGGCTAAGTGCAGCCTTTAGCTCAGATAAGGCAATGAGATCTGCTGCTAAGAGAGGCAGGGCCAGTTATGGAGGAAGAGAAGGCAAGAACCAAGAAAAATGCTCAAATGGTTTTCTCCTTTCCTCTAGGTCTTCTGTTATCAGTAAATTGAAAACCTCTACACAGGATAGCCAACAATAAAGACAACCTTGTCGATGATAAAAATTCTGGACTACAAAATATTTCTCAACACTGATAGTGTGACAGATCTAAAACAGAACAGTTTTTTATTTTATTTTATTTTTTTATTTATTAAGGACTCCAGTAAAAAGGGTCCACTTAGAAGCAGCATTCCAGGTAAAATACCCAAGAGCCATTAGAAACTAGGATCCTGATCTATGACTTGAGGGAAAGAACCCTTTTAAACACATGCTTTTGTTTAAGTTATACTTTCTTGTGTCACTGGGACTCCATTACCTTCCATTTCCCTTTTTCTAACTCTTTTTCAGCTGTGATTTAAAAAAAAAAAAAATCTGTAATACCTAAGCAGTTTATTGGTGAACACTTCAATTTGCTACAGTTGACCACTGAACAACGCAGGGATTAGGGCTGCTGATGCCTTGTGTAATCAAAAATCTTTGAACTTTGGATTCCCCCAAATCTTAACTACGAATAGCCTACGTTGACTGGGATGCTTATTGATAAGAAAAACAGTTGATTAACACATATTTTGTGTGTTACATGTATATTATATATTTTTATAATGAAGTAAACTAGAGAGTAGCAAAGGTTATTAAGAAAATGAAAAGGGGCCAGGTATGGTGGCTCATGCCTGTAATCCTAGCACTTTGGGAGGCAGAGGAAGGCAGACTGCCTGAGCCCAGGAGGTCGAGGCTACAGTGAGCCAAGATCGTGCCACTGCACTCCAGCCTGGAT
>NW_016107520.1:2987658-2992221 GCF_001604975.1 Cebus imitator | reverse complement strand
AAAAAAAAAGAAGAAGAAAATGATAAGAAAATACATTTACATTACTGTACTATATTTATTGATTCTATAAGTTTACACTGTCTGTTCACAAAATGAATCCTGTGACTGAAATGAAGTGCAACCACAGCCACAGACCTCAGTCTTTGGATACATATCAAGCAATTCAGCTTTTTCTTGTAATGTCATGACTTCTCTCTACTTCTTGGGAACACTTCCAGCATCACTAGTGGCACTTCGTATGGGTCCCATCGTATTACTTGAGGTTTATGATACTGCACTAACCACAATGAAAAATACTTAAGAATCTCGAGAGAGTACTTCTTTCTGCCACATGAAATTTACTGGAGAGTCTAACTGCTCCCGCAGAGATGATTAGCATCACACAGCGTTTTGAGAGGATATTCACAAAACCTAAGCACACTGCAGCAGCAGGAGGAGGCAGCTACAAAAGGACTGTAGTACAGTACGTGCTCCAGTCAGTTTTATGCAGCTATGATTTAACCGTGTATCTTTACGTGTGTTTACATTTCTCTGGACTGTGAATGGCACCATGTACTGTATATGTGTGTAAATTTTATGAATATTTCATTTAATAATAGATTTGTGCAATTTTGTAGTAGCAAATGATAAAATATACTAGTATATATATATTTCATGACATACCCTTAAAAATTTTTAAAAAATATTTCTAGGCTATGCAGTTTGTGTTTTTTCAAATTGCCACTAAAAACCAAAAAAAAAAAAAAAAAAAACCTTCTAATGAATTTATTGAAAAAAATACGTGTACAAGTAGATTTACACAGTTTAAATCCATGTTAAAGGTCAACTGTATTTGGAAGTGTTTTTAGTCACAGCCTGTTTGAGGTCATCAAAACTGCCTTGTGAGGAATAGTTTGATTCTTCTGAAACACTTGCCCTGATCTGATTTACTGAACTCATCGTAACATGTTAAAAGTCAGAAAGGACCTTCTTATTTCATAAAGAAACTAGTGTCAAGAGAGAGTAAGTGATTTGTTCAAGGTTAGCTTGGTAACTATAAAGCAGACTTCCTGGATCACAGATGATTATTCTTTCCATCCAACTCCGCTGTCTCCACCAAAAAGACTTGTTTTAGGAAAAGAATACCCACTGAGGTTGTGAGTATGAAGAAAATTGTTAGCCTCTGAATAAGTGTATGTCTAGGAAAATAACTGGCAATCTTGTATGCCTTTCTTGTGATTCAGGGACAGAGAAATCTCATTTGGGTTTGTGCTATAAATAACTTTGATTTTTCTATCTTCATTTCTTCCCAGTTGTCTAACTTGATTTAATACAGCTCAAATGGCTAGGTGTGGCAGCTCACACCTATAATCTCAGCACTTTGGGAGGCCAAGGCAGGTGGATCACCTGAGGTCAGGAGTTCCAAGACCAGCCTGGCCAACATGGTGAAACCCTGGCTGAGTGTGGTGTCGGGCACCTGCAATACCAGCTACTTGGGAGGCTGAGGCAGGAGAATCGCTTGAACCTGGGAGGTGGAGGTTGCAGTGAGCCAAGATTGTGCCATTGCACTCCAGACTAGGTGACAAGAGCAAAACTCCATCTAAAAAATAAATAAATAAATAACAATAATACAGCTCAAAGACTCCATGTCTTTGGGGATCCAAGTGTATCACTACCAACATCTATATCAACATACTCAAGTGCTTACAGAACCACATTTTGGTTCTTCATTCAGGAAGTTATTTCAGTCATTTGTTCAGCATGTAAAATCTAAGAATCAACCAGTACTCAAGGTATAGTGAGTTGTGTTCTGCTGTGGCAGAAGCACACATATACCAACTAAGCCAAAGACTTGTCCACTGATTGGTAGGCCCTCTGCTAGCAGTTACCAACTAACTCCCAGGATGCATTAGGGTTGGCACACAGAATCAAGGTCCCACATTGCAGCCCGGGCTGAAGGCAGCTATGTATTCCATTGCCCTTCTCTGCTGTGCTTATTAACTTGGCCTGTCATTGTTCATTTTAGCCCTGTCTGGAGATGGGGCTGCTGTTTTTCCCCAGAATATTCTGAATTGATTACAGTAGCTTCAGAAGAGTTGTTTCCATTTTCACACACGTAGTTGAAAATGGCTTTTTGACAATGACTGACTTAAAAAATATATACCAGAAAGAAATGGCCATTTAGACTCCATTTTGGGTGGCACCAAAATTTATAAAATGTTACTACTTTGCAATCCTAAGATCTCCAAACTGACAAACCTATATCAATAAACAGTAGCATAACATTGTGAAATAAAATTTTATGGTGTACCTGTTCCTGCATTTGAAATTTGTTGGAGAGAGATCCAAGATGGCCAATTACTAGCAGCTCAGGATCGTAGCTCCCAGTGAAAGCGCAGAGAACGAGAGGACGCCACACTTTCAGATGAATTTTTGTTGCTCACGGACCAGGAGATTCCCAGTAGAGGAGCCCCATGGGTCGCCAGTGTGACTCTTGTGGCTGGTGCGGCAGTTTTGCCAGTGCTGTCATTCTCGGGGCAGAGTAAATGGGACCGGATCCCCTTTTGGTAGACGTTTGGAGCTCTGGGAAGGCAGAGTCGCCCATTCAGCTGATTGAAAAAGGCACTCAAGAGGGAAGCCAGACCAGAGATTCCCAGGCAGAAAAGCACCACGAATCTTAATGCCGCTGTTTTAGCTGGTGCCGTGGGTTGCTCAGATTTCTATGCTGGGAATCAACAAATTGGACGTCCACTCAGAGACCTAATTTGAAAGTTGGTAATTACAAAGACGACAGGTGGATAAGTTTACAATGACGGGAAGAAACCAGCATAAAAAGGCTGAGAATACTCAAAATCAGAATGCCTCTTCCTCTACAGGGGATCACAGTTCCTCATCAACAAGGGAACAAGGCCTGATGGAGAATGGGTGTGTTCCAATAACAGAATTAGGCTTCAGAAGGTGGATAATAAGAAACTTCTGTGAGTTAAAAGAACATGTTCTAGCCCAATGTAAAGAAACTAAGAGCCTTGAAAAAAGGTTTGACGAAATCCTAACGAGAACAGACAATTTAGAGAGGAATATAAGTGAATTAATGGAACTGAAGAATACAATACGAGAACGCCATAAAGTATGCACAGGTTTTAACACTCGAATTGATCAAGCAGAGGAAAGGATATCAGAGGTTGAAGACCAACTTAATGAAATGAAACAAGAAGACAAGAAAAAGTAAAAAGGAATGAGCAAAGTCTCCAAGAAATATGGGACGATGTGAAAAGACCTAATTTACATTTGATAGGTGCACCTGAATGTCATGAAGAGCATGAATCCAAGCTGGAAAATATTCTTCAGGATATTATTCAGGAAAACTTTCCTAACCTAGTAAGAAAGGACCATACTCAACTCCAGGTCATACAGAGAACACCACAAAGATATTCCTCAAGAAGAGCAACCCCAAGACACATAATCGTTAGATTCACCAGGGTTGAAATAAAGGAGAAAATTCTAAGGGCAGCTAGAGAGAAAGGTCAGGTTACCCATAAAGGGAAGCCTATCAGACTCACAGCAGACCTCTCAGCTGAAACCCTACAAACTAGAAGAGAGTGGGGGTTTATATTCAATATCCTCAAAGAAAAGAACTTTCAACCCAGAATCTCATATCCAGCCAAACTAAGCTTTATAAATGAAAGAAAAATATTTTTTTTTTTGTGAACAAGCAAGCACTCCGAGATTTCATCACCACCAGGCTTGCTTTACAAGAACTTCTGAAAGAAGCACTGCACACAGAAACAAACAACCAGTATCAGTCATCCCAAAAACTTACCAAAAGGTAAAGAGAATCTTCATAATGAAGAATCTATATCAACTAATGGGCAAAATAGCCAGCTAGCATTAAATGACAATATTAAATATCAATATTAATCCTAAATTTAAATGGATTAAACACCCCAAAGACACAGACACGCAAATTGAATAAAAAGTCAAAACCCATCGGCACGCTGTATCCAGACCCATCTCATAAGCAAGGACACACAAAGACTCAAAACAAAAGGTTGGAGGAAGACTCACCAATCAAATGGAGAGCAAAAAAAAAAAAAAAAAAAAAACAACAGGAGTTGTAACTTTTGTCTAAGACAAGTTCTTAATGACTTATAAAGAAACTTGGACTCCCGCACAATAATAGCGGGAGACTTTGACAACACATTGTTAATATTAGACGGATCAACGAGATAGAAAATTAACAGGGACATTTATGATTTAAACTCAGACATGGAACAAGTAAACTCACTGAATATTTATAGAATTCTTCACCCCAGGTCCACAGAACATATATTTTTTTCAGTATCACCTATTTTGAAAGTGACCACATAAATGGAAGTAAATCACTCTTCAGCACTTGCATAGCATTTCACAGACTTAAATGAAATATCGGTTGGCTGTTTGTTTGTTATTTTCTTCCCCTATTCCTTCCTGTCTACACTGTTAAGTACAATTATTGGCATAAAAGAGGTTTTTTTTAGAATGCATTCCAGCCTGGGCAATAGAGCAAGACTCCTGTTCTCTCTCCCCCTTTTTCTTTCTCTTTCT
>NW_016107520.1:2980508-2985098 GCF_001604975.1 Cebus imitator | reverse complement strand
TAAATCAAAATAAATTTAAGAAAGATACACAAAACCAAAAGCATCTTTTGTGTCTATGTAAAACACCATGCAAATCTTTTTTTTTTTTTTTTTTTTGACACAGTCTTACTCTGCCACCCAGGCTGGAGCTTGTGATCCTCCCACCTCTCAGCCTCCTGAGTAGCTGGAACTACAGGCATATGCCACCACACCCAGCTAATTTTGTATTTTTTTGTACAGATGGGTTTTACCATGTTGCCCAGGCTGGTCTCTGAGCTCCTGGGCTAAGAGATCCACCTGATTCGGTCTCCCAAAGTGCTGGGATTACAGACCCCCACCATCACACCTGGCTAATTTTTGTATTTTTAGTAGAGGCAGGGTTTCACCATATTGGCCAGGCCAATCTGAAACTCCTGACTGCAGATGATCCACCCACCTCGGCCTCCCAAAGTGCTGGGATTACAGGTGTGAGCCACCACACCCGGCCTAAAATAATGGTTTTAAATGTGCAAAAATATCCATCTTTATTAAGTTGATTTATACTTGTTTTAAATTCTTTTTAGATTCAGCTTTTAAAAAATAGATTAGGCTGGGTGGATTGCTTGAGCTCAGGAGTTCAAGAATAGCCTAGGCAACATAATGAAACCCCGTCTCTATAAAAAATACAAAAATTAGCAGGGCATGGTGGTGTGCACCTGTAGTCCCAGCTATTTGGGAAACTGAGATAAGAGAGATTGAGCCCAGGAGATTGAGGCAGCAGTGAACTGTGATCCTACAACTGGACTCCAGCCTGGGCAACAGGGCAAGACCTTATTTCCAAAAATAAAAATAAAAATAAACCTTAGATCAAAATAAATTTAGAGCTAAATAAGAATTAAATAGTGACTAATAAGATGCTAACAGAAAATCTGAATTTGGAGATTCTTTCATCTAACAAAGTTACTAAATACCAATTATATTAGACACTGTTCTTTGTTCACACTAGTGAACAAAAGACAAAAAATAACTATGCTATTTCACATTTAATGGTCCTTCGAATGTTGACTGATTAAATATTAAGTATGTTTTAGGTTTGTTCTGTTTTTGGTGTTCATCTCAACAAAAAATATTTTGACAACATTTAGTAAATTCATCTGTTTCCCACTTGAATACATATATTTTATGAAATTCCAACTTTTTTTGTAGTTGCTAGGCATGCTGAGATTGAGAGATTTACTAGTTATCAGGTGCTGACCGTGGCCACCTCCCAGCGCTGTCCATGTGCCTGGGAAGCAGTGCCTGCCATTGCACTGGAGCGGCCTCCTTGCAGCACACCGCGCAATACTCTCCAAACCAATTTGCTCTAATGCTATGTGACCTATTTTAAGGTAGGCATTCCAGTATATCCTCAAATTTTGGTGAGTGTCATTGAACAGTTCTCAACAATGAATAGTTTGGCACACTTTTATTTGGGGGGAGGTAGTGGTCACAATGACCATCAGTGGGTAAGGGTCAGAAAGGCTAAGTGAATCCTGCAATGGGATGACGGTTTTTTATCCTAAAGAACTGTCCCACCCAAAAGGCTAATAGTGTCTGTCTGTGGAGAGACACTGAGCTGTTGTCACCTGGTACAGTAACAAAGACAGAAGCTTCACTTTACTCATGTAATTTTTTTCTACTAGAAAATAAGTCAGATAATTTTAGTGTTGTATTTTATTAAATATAAAAATATTTATATGCCACAAAAATTATTTTAGTGACAACTACCAGAAAAGTACAAAATCCCTTATAACTGTGTTTTTACACCTTGATTTGTCAAGAAACTTAGAGGCAAATGCAAAGTATCTAATAAGTACTTACTGCAGTGAACAGTTTTGAGAACAAGAAGAAAACCTGTAACTCTGAAAATTGTTTTATATCCCATTCATAGATCTCTTCAAAAGTCTACTATAAAAATGAATCATATAAAGAATTTTTCAGACTTGTTTGGTGATGCAACTTCAGAACATTTGCAAGGAAATGACATGTAAAAGCAATCACTTCAATTTTTTTTTTTTTAAAGTTTCCTTTAAAACAGTGGTTCCCAAAATTTAGCATGCAACAGAATCTCCTGAGGGAAGCCTTTTAAAATACAGAATGCTGGCTTCCTCCCCAGAGTTTGCTATAAGTTTGCAGTCAGTTCTGATGTTGGAGCAGGCACAATACTTTGAGAACCACTGCTTTAAGATCTAGTCTCTGGAAGTCAAACTAAGAAGCAATGCCCATATGCCTTTCCTTATTCTAATAGTAAATAAATAAAAGAATATTTTAGGTATCTGCATCAAACTTTCAGTCTTTAGATTCTTGGAAAGTTCTAATGAAATAAAACATTATTTCTCATGGCTCACAATTATTCTCATGAATTCAGAAAGAACTACAGGGGAGTCCTGAATAATCTATGTCTACATGAAAACATTTATTTACGTGCCCTCTACAAGCTATTTACAAAACACATAGTAATGATTGGGGTACACAACCTTGCTCCTATCTTCCCCATGCTTCTTCTCTATAGAAAATCCAATATGAAATTATAAAGAGTATTGTACTCAGAATAAGAACTTCATTTATGTACACATAAGTATCAATGAATTGTCATATTCAAGATTCAGATTCAGGAACTTCTTCATCAGGGCAGCAGTAATATTCTACAAAACATATTTGTCCATCTTCATTTCTAATCATATACTGCAATGAAAGGAAGCCTCTGTTATCTGTCCGAATAGATACCTTACAAGATAGGACTAATGCCTTTGTAGAGGGTTTCAGTAAGGAAATCTTGTATCTGTAGAAGAATAAATAAAAAGTTGTTATATCAACACAGTTAACATTGCTCAGAGCTCCAAGTAAAGGACAAAAAGTAGCAAATCTAAGAATAAAATCAAGTACTTACCCAATTTGCTAATATTTTCTCTTTTTTTAAAATTCATCCACTGTTAGCATCCTACATCCCCTAATAAGTCTAGCACTCTACTGTTCACGTTTATAAAATGCTGTCCATTTTTATGAACAGACAAAGTGGGTTTTCTTTTTTTTTTGAAATGGAGTCTCACTCTGTTGCCCATATGATCTCGGCTCATTGCAACCTCTACCTCCCAGGTTCAGGCAAGTCTCCTGTCTCAGCCTCCCGAGTAGGTGGGACTACAGGTGTCCGCCACCCCACCATGCCCAGCTAATTTTTGTATTTTTAGTAGACACAGGGTTTCACCATATTATTGGTCACGTTGGTCTTGAACTCCTGACCTCAGGTGATCTGTCCCTGCTTGGCCTCCCAAAGTGCTGGGATTACAGGTGTGAGCCACTGTGCCCATCAGAAAGTATTTTTATTTAACAGAAATCTGGTATTTAGCCTCATCCTTATCACCAATGGCAACCTCTATATTAAGGACTGACCTGTTGACTTGGGTCTGATTACAATGAAATGCTTCCATCAAATCAGAATCTTTGGGATAGTCAAGGTGGGAGCTTCCTGCATTTCCAAAAGTAGATAACCTACAGAAAATGATTACTTCATTTATTCATTGGTCCAGAAATAAACCACATTAAGATCCAAATAAGCTAAACACTTCCTTAAGAAATTCATACTAGTGGGTGAAACAGACATGTACACAAATGGTTACAATACAGGATAACAAGTACTATAATAAAGCTCCCACAGGATGTTGTGGGAGTTTAGGGCGACCAGCAACTAATCAACAACTTTGAAGAAAATTAATTGTAAAAGGAAAAGGGCAGGGCACAGCTTTAATTTCATTACCCTAATCCTATTCTGAAAGTAGATTTTCCTCATCCTTAAGTCAGAAATACATAATAGGAGAGAGAATAGAGGACTGATGGATGACCTTAATCTAAGTTAACTGCAAACCTTATGTTCTGTTCCCAATCCTATACCAAGCAGTTACAGCTTTTCTGTATCTTAGATTGCTCTTAAGGTTATTTCATGGTTTTCCTCACTAGGTAATACCAGAAGTTATGTGTAAACAACTTATAAATGTTAATGCGCTGATTTCATCTGCTAGACTGGAGCACTTCCTGCAGTTGCTAAGTATTACATGAGCATAGTGATATGACCCAGGTGTTGGTTTTCCCTAAGCTCCATTTCTACCCTCCGTCTTCCAGGTGCTGTTTTTCCCCCGGGTCCATCTTTTCTTTCTAATATAATTGCTCTCTCTGACCCATCTCATCTATGCCCAGCCATGATGATGGTTCCCAAATCTAAATTCCCAGTCTAGATGGATCTCCTGAGCACCATAACCATATATTGAGCTATTCCCTAGTGTCACAGGTACTTAAAATTTAACATATCAAGAAAAAAAATTTCAACTCCAATCTCCCTACCACCAAATTGTTTCCTATCTTGGAGATGAAAGATACCATGACCCATCTAGTTACCCAGGCTGAGAGAGATCACTGAGAAAGAGATCCTCTGAAATACTGTTTAAGTACCTGAATTTTTCACTTCATTCCACTGCTAAAGTACGGTTTCCAATTTCCATTTTGGTTAATACTTTGTCAGACCGTGAGCCAAATTTTTAACTGCCCAAAGTCATGAGAAGGACCTGTAATTCTTTTTCTTTTCTTTTCTTTTTTTTTTTT
>NW_016107520.1:2963623-2980498 GCF_001604975.1 Cebus imitator | reverse complement strand
CTTGCTCTGTCACCTAGGCTGGAGTGCAGTGGTGCAATTTCGGCTCACTGCAACCTTCGTCTCCTGGATTCAAGCGATTCTCCTGCTTCAGCCTCCTGAGTAGCTGGAATTACAGGCACCTGCCACCACACTCAGCTAATTTTTCTATTTTCAGTAGATACAGGGTCTCACCATGTTGGCCAGGCTGGTCTTGAACTCCTGACCTCAAGTGGTCCACCCACCGTGGCCTCCTAAAGTGCTGGGATTACAGGTGTGACCCACCGCACCCAGCTGGGCCTATAATTTTTCTAAAGTAGTTACAAAAAGAATACTTTATACCTTTTATTCCGTATGTATTTAGTGCCTTTATTTAATATTCTGAAATATTTCAAAAGAGAATATTTAGATCCTCTTGCTAGAATGTCTAAACTGAGTCTAATCCTGGAAAGAGACTTGTGTTAAAGTATCAGAAGCAGCTTTTTTGACATTGTCATCCTGCTGAAAACTGCCCTTCCTTTGGAAGTGAGCATTGAGCTATCTTTGCTAGATCTTTTTTCAGTGTTTCCCAGGGATCTCTGTGTACTATCTTGGTACTTAATGGTTTGCTGTTTCACATATCTTGGCTTCACCTTAATTTTAAGTTGTTCTTCCCACAATGTTCAATAAGATGAATAAGCACATGGTAGGTGATCAACAGATACTTAGTGAGTGAATGAACCACGTGTAGAAAACATGTTCTGCATCCTGAACTAACCTGAAAAAGATACCATATAATACAAACACCCTTTCCAAACACTTAAACCCGATTTTCCTCACGATGTAACCTGATATATGACAGTAGGTAGTAGTATAATGAAAACATCACTAGTTTAGAAATTAGGGGACTGGGCTTCTCATCTAGATGCCAACACCATCTAAATATGAAATAGTGCGTTAATCTTTCTGGATCTTAAGTTGCTTGATCCATAAAATTATGAGTAAGAGTACAAGCTGTTTAAAGTTGTGAAAGCTCTAAAAATGTGGATAATAAAAATTTTGCATCCTAAGCAAATGTCTAGAGGGAAGACGGAGTACAGACCCCATGAACTATAACTGCACTGCTCTCAAGTACCTGAAATAAGGCTTGTCAGGAGACATCGTAATTTGTAAGACTTCACTCGTCATATCCAATTCAGAAAATGCTTCACGGAGCCCCTCTGACTGCAGAATAATTTTATTAATAACATTGGTGCTGCAGAAGTCAAAGTCCAGGGTCTCCTCAGGTTCCTGCGTATTGATTTTGCAGACTGTCACCACACCTCCTTCTTCTAGGAACAGCATCAAAGGGTAACCATAACCTTGGTAACACATCCGAAGAGCAGTTAAAGTCCCTGCAATGGAAAGAAATCATACTTGGCCTTAGCTTTATAGCTCTGGGTTCAGCTTCTCCTCAAAATGATATAAAATTTCTCAAGAATAATTCATTCCACTCAATTTCTTGCATATATGTATTTCCTCATAAAAAGGGATTACATCTTCTCTGATGACAGTTGTGTGTAGACAATTCCAAACATACAAGAAAATTGGGAACCAGAACAAAATGTAACATAACTCTCTGGTATCATTTTCAGGTTGTCATAAATACCTCAGAAATAGCTTGATTTTATATACATAAAATTTCAGGATAGAGAATCTACATGGATCAACACAGCAAGTAACCAAATTGCTGCAGAACAGAGTATGCTATTTCTTGAAGGTTCAATATGTTAACAGTGGACTGCTATGTGTACTGTAATGTCAGTGTATTCACTCTTATAGGGATTCTTCCAACTTTTCCAACTCAGATATTCTTTGTATTTCCTCAAATTTCAAAATCAAATTGAGACAAAAAGAGGGTTGTTAATAGTAGTGTAAATTTTAACACTGCAAACCATTCAGGGAAGGAGGGAAGTGACAGGATATTCATACTCCTCCTTACTGCATGGAGAGCCACAGTGAGGAATGGAAGATGACAGATTCTTTTATGAAAAACCAGCTGGAGAATACTGTATTAGAAAATGTATAGTTAATAACAGTGGAATTGTCAGTAGAAAATTAAAATACATTTTTCTGGAGAACTATATTGAATTTTTCCTAATCTCCAGGTTGCTTTCCTATGAAATAAAATCATTCTTCTGGGGATTCCTTACAGTTTTAGACCCAGAGCAACTGAATTTCATCATTCTTAAAAATAATTCCCTTAAGAAAAAAATGTATGTTTTAAAGAAAATCATTTGGCAAAATAGACATAACTTATAAAATATGGCTTGAAAGAAACAAATTTTGAACACAGTACAAACTAGGAGTCAGTAGAGCTGGCTTCTGTTTTTCCCTGCCATTAACTAGCTGAGTAATTCTGGACAAGTTAGGGAAAAGGAGCAATTACATTTCACAATGTTAAAGATATTTAAGACATGCCCAAAGTATTCTTTTGGCCAGTTCAAATTTAAAATCCCTCAAAGCCTTGTAAATTAAAAAAAGAAGAATGTAAATACTTTTACAAATGAAAAGAACTATTAGACACACTTGCAATTAACATTGGGAAAAGTTAGAACCCATGACTGTTGCCAATGAAAAATGAATTGGCAATAACTTTCTGAACAAATGTTTATATTCCAAATAACTTCCTGAATTTTTCTGACCATTGTATATCACACTTTTATGTCCTTCTACTGATAATAGTTTACCTGGCATAGGACTTGATCCAAAAATAGATAAACAGTCTAAAAGGACAGTTAAATTAATTCGAAACGTAACAGATTCTTCCTGAACTTTAAACTCCTGAAATATTCCAGCCTATGAAAAAAGTAAAAATGAAAATGGTTACATAAAAGAATGAAAACTAATATATAAGGTCCTAGATTTCACTTTATATGTTTAAAAAATACAATACTGTGCTAATCCCATGAGAATAATTTCTCATTAGCAATCAAAACATCTTAGAGACATCCTTGTGAAGCATCCTCATCTCCATTCCTGGATCTAAAACTATCCCTCTATGATTATCCCTTGTCTCATTTTTGTGCCTATCACTACTGCTAAGGTCACTTGGAAAATACACAAACGACTTGGTAACGCATGAGCAGTATCAGTTTCAACTTTTATTATTTTTTATTGATATGGGGGTCTCACTATGGTTGCCCAGGCTGGAGCGATCTTCCCACCTCTGCCTCAGCCTTCTGAGCAGCAGGGAAAACAGGTGTGAGCCACTATATCATGCCCTGCATGAGGACAAGAACCATGTCTTATTTACCTTTCTATCCCTGAGGTCATGCTGTGCACTTAGGTGTTAAAAAATGCTTAGTTGAATTTGCAATCCTATCTTAACCATACAAATATTACTTTGGAAGAATAAAAATTCTATTACAACCAGTAAAAGGAAAAAATACTCTTTAGTACTAGTAAGGTGGTAGTATCGCAGTGGTAAAGAGCATATATTCTGGAAACAAATGTTCAGGGTTCTTATCCCAATTCAGCCACTTAACAGCTGTGGGGCTGCTGGCAAATCACGTAAATTGTGCCTCGTTTCCACATATACAAAATGGGAATAATAAGAGAACCTACCTTACAGGACTATTGTTAAGATTAAATAAATTAAATACTAAGAGGAGTGCCTAGCCAATAGTCTAGCTTTTTAGTCGTTACTAACCATTATCTCTGCAAAACAAGATGGAAAAAGAATTTGTTATCAGGAGAGAAAAAAAATTCAAGTAATGATGTTTTGTTCTCTGACTTAAGACGATAAAGTTATTTATTCATATATTATTTATTTACGACTATTGACTATATTTATTGTCTACTAAAACCTTCAGATTTCATTAAATTGCATTTAGAATATCTATGGCACAGGCTTAAAGGCGCCTATTTCCATACCTGAATAAAAGCATTTGCTTGCACACACTTTGCGTTTTCCACTGTTACTTTGATTCCATTTTTAGTTGCAAAACACGTGGCATGTTCTCGGAAATGAATAGCTTTCAAGATAGTGGAGAGATTCCTAACGTTGTCAAGGCTGGCCACAAGGCTGTACTGATCATCCTCGTCTTGGATCTGTTGGGTCAGAAGGGGCATTGTCCGCTGCACATTCAGCCCCGAGGGATGCTTCTGGGGCCAACACCTGCTCCCGCGGATCGCCAAATACCTGAAGGGATTGGACAATAAAACTCCCATCAGGGCTGGCGAGGTCTGGCGAGCTCCACCTGCGCTGAGAAATGGAAAGGGGCTGGGCAGCTGAACTTGACTGACAAGGCCGAACCCCACCAATGCCACTTAACTGTCTTTGTAACTCTGGGAGAAAATTATCTAAGCTACGGTTTCCTCATCTCCGTAAGGGGACAATAACGTGAAAAGTTGTGAAGAATGAAGATACGCAACTGACACGGTATCTCCGCTTGGGGCCAGCTTATCCCGGCCAAACAGGACCTACGAATCCGCACTGAGTCGCTTTTGTGTCGCCCGCGCCACAAGCCTCGCCTCCAGCGCAACAGGCGAGGGGGGGAGGGCTCGGAGTGCCCAGAAGATCCCCCAAGAGACCCAGACAAACTCATTCATCAGCTCGCCCGCTGGACAGCATCACTTACTACTCTCAGTCGTCGAGTGCTGACACCCTACCTTTGCAGTGGGGTCTGGACGCCCGAGAGCCCTTCCTGGCAAAGTCCCTGAGGGGTAGCAAGACGGCTCAGAAAAACCGCGGAGGAAGGGAAGCGGCTCCCTACACTTTTCAGCTCGGCCCTCCACCTCAGCCACCGTCACCACAGAGCTGAATGCAGCCTAGAGAGCCAAGCGTGCAGCGCCTTCAAGACCGGAAACAGGCAGGCACCACAGAGCTGGAGGACGATCGCTGAACCGAGCGCTTAGAGCCGCCGAACCATAGAGATCGGAAAAAGGAGCGAGCGGCCACACCGGAAAGAAGGCCAAGAGCGCAGGCGGTTAGACAAGATGGCAGCAACCAAGAGGAAACGGCGTGGAGGCTTGGCAGTTCAGGCGAAGAAGCCAAAAAGAAACGAAAAAGATGCCAAACCGCCAGCTAAGCCTCGCGCCACTGCAGAGGAGGTGGAGGAAGAAGAGAGAAACCGGATCCCAGGCCCCGTTTGCAAGGTAGAAGGGTTACATCTGCAGCGGCGGCTCTGTGCGTCTTTTCTGGGGTTACTTGACTACAGCTCTGCTAGTTTTCGAGTAGCTAGGGTGTTAACGGTAGGTCGGTTTTAGCAATTCTCCCGGCCAGACTGGGCACGGAGTTTACAGCTAATTCTTGTGCACGTGGCCGCCCTCCTGGAGGCGGCGAGTTTTAAAACCTTAGCCGGCCCACGCGGAAGCGACTGACAGGGTGCTCAGATCTAGCGTTGTCTTCCTAGTAGTTCAATTTTTTTTGGAGGGTAGTGGTTTTCCTTGGTTATTTCTCGCTATTGAGTATTTCTTCCGGTGATTAGTATTCCAGTATACTGCCGAAGTCAGCTACTCAGGCAGGGATCCTGAAGCTTGTTAGGTGAGCCTTTAAAAAGTTGTTGCTCTTGGGACTGTGAGTTGTTAACCAGGTCTTTAACTCAAGAGATAATGAAAGATAGTCCAGATACTTTGAGCTTTACTTGTATTCAACAGACACTGAATGTGCCATGCATTGTTCCAAGTTAGGCACACTTTGGCAAAGATTGCAAAGGTGACTAGAATGTGACCTCTTCCTCCTGAAATGTTGGAGTTCAGGAGGAAACTTAAGTCAAAGAAGTTGATGGTTTTTATTCAAAAGAAGTGCACACAAGTTGTTTCAGTTAACTTTCATTCAACTAAGAACTATTCTTAAGCTACACAGTATACTGTGGAGACAAGGATTATCTTTGACATTAATTTCTCTGTCCTCCTCACTTAGCATAGTACTCTAGTAGGGAGTAGGTGATAAGTAAATGACCCCATGTGGTGTGATGGTGAGCTCTGAGAAATGAAAGTTAAGTGTAAATTCTAGGATCATTATTAACAGCAACATTCTGTGCTCTTTTCTGACCTGCAGATCAGGTGGGGGTGGGGGGCGGCGGGGGATTATTTACTTTTTATGAAAAATAAGCTGGACTTGTACACTTTCAATAAATGTTAGTGCTCTCTTCAATTAAGGCGCTAGCTTCTATAATCTGAGCCACACTTTAAATACATTCTGTGGAAATGCAGGAGATTGAGATTACTTTTACCCTAGTATAATAAAATAAAAAATCTTGAAGGATTTAGATTTAGCCTTTAAGCTGCATATCAGGGGAACAGTAGAATTTTGACATTCAAAAATGAGAGGGAACACTCTAAGGGAGAGAAAAAAGAACTGATGAAAGACTTTGAAATAGGGAAATGCTGAAAAATGTATAAAATAGAACTAGATTGGATTGCATTAGGCTTCATTTAGGGCAATAATGATGTAAAAATGAAAATTTATTTTACAATTCAGTGTCAAAGCTATGTAATTCAGACTTTGTTTAGAAAACTGCGAAGTAAGGATGTGACAGAAGTATTACTTTAAAAAGTAAGCTGTTGAAAAAGCTAGTCAGCTATATCTATTGGAGGAGCTCATCTCTGGGATGGTTAGTCATTTAGGAGTTTTGTGGTTAATATAAGACACTAAATAAGTGCAGTGTGAATAAGAAAGGATTAAGAATTGTTGAAAAGAGAAATTGATAGCATTTTATAGTGCTTATGATGATATGGGAGAAAAAAGGCAAATCGAAGATTCAAAGGCTGAGGGACTGAAGTGACAGCATCCAAAAAAAAGGAAAAGAAAGAAAATGAAATAGCAAGGAAATACACCAGATTTAAGGTCTAAGATAATGTTTAGTATTGTAGAGTTGAGTTTGAGGTGTTAATGAAATACTTGAATTATTAGGGCTAGAGAGAGTTCCTTTCTGTAGAGTGGACAACAATTAACATTGTGGGAAGTTATTATGAGACCTGCCATAGAGAGCACAGAAAAGAGAGGGCTAAGCAAGAGCCTTAAGGGTTAGGAAGAGGAATTGGAGAAACTGAAGACGAAAAACAAGACGGAAACCAAGGAGGGCATTTCTGGGTGGCAGATGTGGTCAGTGAATGTTGCTGAGAGATGAAATTAAAAGAGTCAGGATGGTTTGACTTGCTACCTGGAAGCTCTTAAAAAACAGGGCCAGGTGTGGTGGCCCTCACCTATAATCCCAGCACTTTGGAGGCCAAGCTGCTTGAGCCCAGCAGTTGGGGACCAGCCTGGGCAACACAGGGAGACCCCGTCTTTACAAAAAAATAAAATTAGCTGGGCATGATGGGACATGCCTGTAATCTGCAGCTACTGCGGATGCTGAGGTGGGAGGATAACTTGAGCCCAGGAATGTGAAACTGCAGTGAGCTGTGAGCCTGCAGCACAGCACTGCAGCCTGGGCAACAGTGTGAGAACCTCTCTCAAAAACAAGGTCAGTTCAATATGATATTTTAAAATCTTTTAACATTTTCTCTTTCTTTAGGGCAAATGGAAAAATAAGGAACGAATTCTCATCTTTTCTTCCAGAGGAATAAATTTCAGAACAAGACATTTAATGCAGGACTTGAGAAGGTTGATGCCTCATTCTAAAGCAGGTACCTTTACATCATATACTTTAGAAATTCCTATCTATAAACTTACCTATTTATATGTTTATATTTATTTTATATATTCTTCATTTGTTCAGTCTTTTCAGTAAAAAAAACACAGTACTTTTTATCCTTTCAAGTGCCACAATTTTTCCAGTTAACATTTTGTTAGAAATTCTTTAGACTTCATTAAGTAGTTTCTTTACTTTTAAAAACAGATATCCTAATATTGTTGAAACATTTCTTGAAGGTCCAGGAATGCTTTTATTGTAATGCTCCTAAAGGTCATGACATAGGTGGGATAGTTTGTCCTAAATGATTCAGGACTACCGTGTATTACTTTTTAAGCTTTTATTTATTTATTTATTTTTAAACTGTTTTTATTGAAAAATGGATGTCGGATAGAATTTGAAGCACCTTTTAAGTTGAAGTCAGAGCCTATTTCTAAATGCCAAGTTATTTATTTATTTTTAAGCAATGGGTTATTTTACAGGCACAAACAGTATGACCGGGCATGGTGACTCATTGCCTGTAATCTCAGCATTTTGGGAGGCCGAGGTGGGTGGAACACTTAAGTTCAGGATTCCAGACCATCCTGGGCAACCTGGTGAAACCCTGTATCTACAAAATAAAAAAATGAAAAAAGTAAAGTAGCCAGGTGTGGAGGCCACCCACCTGCAGCCCCAGCTACTCAGGAGTCTAAAGCAGGAGGATTACTTGAACCAGGAGGTCATGGCTGCCATGAGCCATGATCGTGCCACTACACTTCAGCATGGGCGATGAGCAAGACCCCGTCTTAAAAAAAAATAAAAAGTTTATAACAGTGGAGTGGCCGCGCCCTCATATGGCTGTTGTGCTTATGTTGAGAGGTGCTTTGTTTTTTTGTTTTTTTAATTTTTAAATTCAGGGGGTATATGTGCAGGTTTGTTACATGGAGAGTCAGTTTTCTTTGACACCTGTGATTAAAAAGTGAAAGATATTTTCAGTGAAACTGGTTTCCTTTAACATAGTCTTTGGTTTGTGAGAATTTTTCCATTTTTTAAAAGGTTTCCTAGAATACCTAAAGACCAAGAAACACTGCTTAAACTATATAATTCTTGCAGACTATTTTGTACTTATTTTCTGTACAGTTACAAAGAACCAAGATTTTTTAAGTGATTGTTTTCAGGTTTTGTTTTGAAAATTAATGGTAAAAATCTCCTTTAAACTAAAGAGTGTAAAAACAGTTTCTAGATAGCATATGTGATTTGATTGAAGTAACTTTGAATTCACTTTTAATTTACTTGCTTTTTCTTTTTTTCTAGATACTAAAATGGATCGTAAGGATAAGCTATTTGTGATTAACGAGGTAATTTTGGAAAGTAATTGCAATAAAATATTTTAGAAACACTAACAATTGCTTATTTCAAAAATAAGTTATTCAGTGACTTTAAAAATTGTTTTATAAAAGCTGTTCAGACACATTTTATTATCTCTTCAATAACTGGTCTTTCAAATTTTTATATCTCACAGTTTAGTGCTTCACACATTTCTGTTTGTCTTGTTTGAACAATATATTGAAATTTCCTCAGGACAATGATTGTATCTCATTTTTTAATCCCGTAGTGTCTAGTATTATGCCACATCTCGAGTAGATACTCAAAAAATTATCAGTCAACATATGTAAAGTAAAATAAAAAGTCCATTAAACATATATGTATGAAAACCCACATGGTAAAACGCATTTTGCCAGTATTAAAAGTGATTCATGTGGAATTGGCACTTAAGCTATTACAAACTAGGAATAGGTTACATTTTCAAAGTATTTTTTAACATATTACACTCACGTATTTTTTTTAAGCTCTAGAAGCACAGCACATAAATTTACATTTTAAAGCAAAATTTTCAAAACTTAGAAGAATTAAGATCGTTTTTTCACTATTAGAAAGCGTTCTTTAGAGCACAAACTTTAGAACCTCTGCTATAATATCACACTATTCTATGTGCTATAGAAACTGTTTAACAGAGCAATGTTCCTGTCATTACGGAACTTACATTCAAATGGAGACAGGCCATAAACAAGGTTTATAATTTCAAGTAAAGATAGGAGAAATAAAGCAGGTTATAGGTTTTCGACAGCTCAGTCTAGAGCGGAAAAACATTTTCAAAGGGATGATGTTTAACTTAATATAGAGAAGATGGCAACTACAAAGGCCCAGAAGTGGCACAAACTTCCCATTTTTATGTTTATCTAAGACAAGTAAGAAACAAAAGCATTGGACCTAAGATTCTTTTTTTTTTTTTTTTGAGACGGAGTTTCGCTCTTGTTACCCAGGCTGGAGTGCAGTGGCGCGATCTCGGCTCACCGCAACCTCCGCCTCCTGGGTTCAGGCAATTCTCCTGCCTCAGCCTCCTGAGTAGCTGGGAGTACAGGCACGCGCCACCATGCCCAGCTAATTTTTTGTAGTTTTAGTAGAGACGGGGTTTCACCATGTTGACCAGGATAGTCTTGATCTCGATCTCTTGACCTTGTGATCCACCCGCCTCGGCCTTCCAAAGTGCTGGGATTACAGGCTTGAGCCACCGCGCCTGGCCAGATTCTTTTTTAAGTTGTTAGGGTTTATTTGTTTGTTTTAAATTTTTTTGGAGACAGTGTCACTGTGCCGCCCAGGCTTGAGTGAAGTGGTGTGATCTCAGCTCACTGCAACCTCTGCCTCCTGGGTTGAAGTAATTCTCCTGCCTCAGACTCCCTAGTAGCTGGGACTACAGGCACATGCCATTATGCCCAGTTAACTTTTTGTATTTTTAGTAGAGACAGGGCTTTGCCTTATTGCCCAGGCTGGTCTCCAGCTCCTGAGCTTAGGCAGTTTACCTGCCTCAGCCTCCCTAAGTGCTGGGAGTACAGCCATGAGCCACCTCATCCAGCCGTAAGTTGTTAGGTTTAAAGTCTGAAATATGGAGTTTATGAGTATTATATTATTTAGAGTTTATGAATACTATAGCAATAAAAGACTTCACTCCTATAATGTTTTTGTATATTTCTCAAGTGTGACTTTTGTAAACCTTCAGGACATTGAAGTTTAATTTGAAATAGGTTTTATATAGACGTTTTACCCAAGCTCTTAGTGATTTTATAGAACCAAATCACCAGAAATGGTAGTATAAATGAAGAACAGCTTAAGTTTTGTGATCTTAAAATCAAAAAGCTAAAAAGTTAAAAATCTAAATAATCTTTAAAAAGGATGTTTTTAGTTCTATAAGGATCTGGATTTTCATAAGATTGGCTAAGAAGATTGATTATGAAGGATTAGCATAAGAAGATTAATTGTGGTATGCCTTATCCCTAGGGCAACTATTTTCAGTCTTTTTGTAGTTTGTACATGGGACTATGGGCAGAAGAGGTTCCCAGTAATCAGAAGTGAGACCATTTTAGATACTAGGCCCAAAAATATGATAGATACTTTCACCCAACAGATGGGCAGAGCATCTAGTTTACCTTGGGTAGAATACCTCAGAGGAACTTTAAAGCTTCCTTCTATGAAGGAATAAATGTTTAGGCCTTTGTAGCCTATTAACCTAGTTAGATATTTTTGAGGGAATCTAGATGATATTAATCACATCTAATTACTTTAGTTCTCATTTATATTATCGACTTCATTTTCCTATACTTTGCTTCATTTAGGTTTGTGAAATGAAAAACTGTAATAAATGCATCTATTTTGAAGCTAAGAAAAAACAGGATCTCTATATGTGGTAAGAGAATGTATTAAGATTTTGGCTAAACTCATTTTATTGGATAAAGAAAATATATGCATATTATAAGCATATTCTGGCATTTTTTTAATGGTGAATAGGTGGTAAGCATTGACTGCATTCGCTAATTCGCTGAAAAAGCTTCCTCCGTATCTTTCAGGCTTTCAAATTCACCTCATGGACCATCTGCTAAATTCCTAGTTCAAAATAGTAAGTTGACTCAATAAAATTTTTTAGATGAGAAAATTAAAAATGATCTTTTGGAATAGTTGTGCAAAAGTTATAACTATTTCTGTTTTTGTTGTAATTTTTTTAGTTCATACCCTTGCTGAACTAAAGATGACTGGAAACTGTTTGAAAGGCTCTCGGCCCCTTTTGTCTTTTGACCCGGTAAGTTTCTCACTCAGTGTATGAGGTCTAATTTTCTTATCTGGCATGATTGTATAGTTGTGTAATTCAGTTTAGTTAACATAGAAACAAATGAGCAAACAGTTTTAAACAAGGCACTCTACTGTTGTCAAATAATATGCTTATTTTACTTTTATAGGCTTTCGATGAATTACCACATTATGCTTTGTTAAAAGAACTCATAATTCAGGTAAATATCTTTTCTAAAAAGTATCTTTAGTAGTATAAGTGAGCATCTTCTTTGAACTTTTCCTTAGCTATCCAAAATATACGTGATATATTTTGGAATAAGGAACTAACATATACTTTTTTTTACTAGATCTTTAGTACACCACGGTATCATCCCAAAAGCCAACCATTCGTGGACCATGTGTTTACTTTCACCATTTTGGATAATAGGATATGGTTTCGGAACTTTCAGGTAAGCTTTACTTAATTTTTAATTATACTTTTTTAAAATTGAATTAATTTTTTTTTTTTTTAGAGACAGAGTATTGTTATGTTGCCTAGGTTGGTCTTGAACCTCCTGGCCTCAAGCGATCATCCCTCCTCCGCATCTAGAATAGGTAGGATTATAGGTGTGAGCCACTGTGTCTGGTCAAGTTTTAATTAAACTTTCAGATAAGGATATATAGGGTTTACAAACACAAAAAATGCAAATAATCCTTTTGTTTTAAATAACTTCCTTTTCCCTACAGAGATTGCTGCAAGTAACTATGTATTACATCTTTTTTTTTTAATTCAATATTTGCAGTTGAACTGTCTTGTGTCTTAAGTGATCTCTTCCTACTCCTATTCATGACTGTTAGTTGATATAGAGTATGGATTTCCTAACAATCATTATATAATTTACTTTATTGAAAGGGAATAGCTTGAAGATCCATGAGATAATTGGGTTCCTAATTTGTGTGAAGTGCTGTAAAGGATACAGTAAAATAGAAGTTTCTCTCTAAAAGCTTAAAAATAATCTGAAGGGTTAAAACCTAGCAAAATGTAATTGCTGTAGAAGCCATTCAGTCGGAACTTTAGATGATGAGTCATACAGTGACTCATTCAGGAGAAGAGGTGATTCTAGAAATCTTGAAGCAGGAGTTTGGCAGGGTAAGTCTGCAGAAAGATGAAGAGGTGGAAGGGAACAGCAAGAACAAAATGTTAGACAGCATGTGACATAACTGAGCTCTGTTCTGCACATTTTATATTGGATACCTGGCATGTGAGTTGAACACATCCTCTTAACCTCTGAGGGCAGACATGTCTGAACCAATAGATAACATAAATATTTGTTGTTCAGAAGTTGCCTTTTAATTCCATAATCAGTAGCTATTAAATAAATTTGACTACATATAATTTTAATCTAAGTTGAAAGAGATTTACGAATTTAGGGATTGATTTAAGTTTCAAGAGTTCTCCCATAGTGTGCTTTAATACATTTTGTTAATAGTGGTTACTATTTTAAAATCTTATTTAACCACAGTTTTTTAAGAATATATGCATTGTGAGAAGCAAGATGTGAACCAAAATCTAATTACTCAATTTTAAAAACACACACAAAAATTTTTCCATGACAACTTCCTATAAGTACTAATAGATTTCAGAAAATATTGATGATTTGGCATTTACCAGGTTTCACCCCGCCTTGATTTTATAGATTATCAATTCTTTCAGGCACATTTATAATGAGATTATAGCTAGTATACCATGTAGGAATAATATATCCAAACCAAAGTGAAATGTTTTCTTTTTATTAAAGATTATAGAAGAAGATGCTGCTCTTGTAGAAATAGGACCTCGTTTTGTCTTAAATCTCATAAAGATTTTCCAGGGAAGTTTTGGAGGACCAACTTTATATGAAAACCCTCACTACCAGTCACCAAACATGGTAAGCTGTTGTGTTGTTCAGTAGTCTTCAATGTACCAGAGCCCTTTTGCCAAAGTGATTCTGTGAAGTTATTACTGTTTTATTACCTGTGAAACTGAATTTGGTTTTTGCTGCCTAGAGACTTGCAAATCACTCCCCCTTTTTCATGACACTGGGTAAAGGAATGTAAGGTTCGTAACTGAAAGTCTTTGCCTTATATAAAATGTTTATTTTTATTCAAAAGCATCTAATCTTTTTTTCCTAGCATCGGCGTGTCATAAGATCCATCACAGCTGCAAAATACAAAGAGAAACAGCAAGTGAAAGATGTGCAGAAACTGAGAAAGAAAGAACTGAAGACTCTTCTTCCACACGATCCCACTGCAGATGTTTTTGTTACACCAGCTGAGGAGAAACCAATAGAAATACAGTGGGTAAAGCCAGAGCCAAAAGTTGATTTGAAAGCACGAAAGAAACGGATTTACAAAAGGCAAAGAAAAATGAAACAGAGGATGGACAGAGGGAAAACAAAATAAGTCAACGAAAACTTGATTTGTTTTCAGTTATTTTATATTTATTTTGTATTCAGTGTGTAAATACTTTTATTATCCAGTATTACTTATGTCTAATTAGTGTGGCATTTAAAAGAAAGAAAAATTAAAATCTTAAAATCAGTGATTATCTGCTTCTAAATAAAACATCATCAGAATTCATCAGTTAATTTCTGATTTCTTTTTAAGGTTTGTATTGCTAAAAATTTAGCACAGTTAAGGTGTGCCTTTTCTCTTGGGTTAGAATTTTTGATTTAGCAGAGCTGAAATGCAGACATTAGGTTATATTATTTGTAAAACAAAGCATTCAGTACTCTGAGAGCATAGGTGGTCGATGGTAAAGCAGGAGTAGACTGGTAGAAAGAAAAGCATCTCACTGAAGTTTACTCTGAGTCACTAGTTAATGAAGCCATGGAAGAGCCAACCTCTGATCTTTTCTCACTTCAGAAAAGTACATGAAAATATTTGGGTTTTGAGAATTAAATGAGTTAATGCCTGTCTTGAAAGCATTTTATAAATTACACATTATGTATGTGTGTATGTATTTTGAGATGGAGTCTTGCTCTGTCACCCAGGCTGGAGTGCAGTGGCGCAATCTCAGCTCACTGCAACCTCTGCCTCCCAGGTTCAAGCGATTCTCCTGCCTCAGCCTCCTGAGTAGTTGGGATTACAGGCATGCATCACCATGCCCAGCTCATTTTTGTTTTTAGTAAAGACTGGGTTTCTCCATGTTGGTCAGGCTGGTCTCGAACTCCTGACCTCAGTGACCCGCCCACCTCAGCCTCCCAAAGTGTTGGGATTACAGGTAAGCCACTGCACCTGGCCAGATTACGTATTTATTTTAGAAGCAGTGTGTATAGATTGCTTATTTAAAAACCTAATAGTAAAAGGAGAAAAAAATAGGAAAGTTGGTTAGAGGGAATACCAGAACATTTGAATTTCTCCCCACATAAAAGAGAAACTGCTTATTATATAAGGGGCACTGGACTTAAGATCTTATGGGTAAATCAATAACAGGTAAAGAAAAGATTGAGTACCAGCGACCATGTAGGTAGGTGGCTGCTGACATGAACATATAAATTTGATACTACATAACACATAGATCTAATGAAATTGCACTGTTTCATCACCTACTTTTTGACTTCACATTGATCATTTTTCTGTGTGTGTGTTCTACATGTTTACTTGCTAACTTCATAGTATTCTGTGTACCATAGCTATGTAATCAGTATGATCAGTATTTTAAGTTTTTCTTTTGCTGGTATAGGTGTTTGTAGTGAATACTCATCTACATATGTTACATATGTCTTTTTATACAACACTCATGGTTTCCTAGAAGTAGAATTTAGGTTAAAGGTTATGAACACTAGGCTTTTTGCCTGCTCCCTCCACCACCGTATCCTCACTAAAGGTTAAAGGGTTCATTTCCTTGTCCCCTTACTAATTTCACTATGCATGAAACAATCTGTCAATAGGTTAAAAACACCATTTTTAAAAATTAGTTACTGGTTTATCCTTTTTGATGGTACTAATCATGTTTGTTTTTCTGTGGTAGGATTGTCTTTTACTGATTTTATAAGAGCTTTTATATAGTAAGTTTATTACAGATATCTTTCCTAGTTCACTTACATTTTAATTTTTTGTCTTCATTATTTTAACCGTAGGCAGGCTGATCAATATTCATGGTTTTTTAAAAAAAATTTTGTTAAGGCCTTCCTGTTCAATTGGCTACTTATCTTGAAATAGTCTGAATTAGGATACTTGAAATCTTGAAGTCATCTAAATTATGCAGGTAATTCAGGTCAGAGGTTCACTTGAAATACTTTTATGTGACTAACTAGGGCCAAATATGATTAAATGGAAAAAACCAAAGTGGCCATTTTATTTAGGCAGTTGAATATAGTCTTGGATAAAAATAAGACAGCCATATTCAGAATTTATTTTTGAACACCCACATTTCAGGAACAAGTTAATTATAGGTTATAAGCTATTGAGTAGAGTTACAAACTTGTACTTTTGATATATGCATTGTGGCATTTTGGTGGAATTTCCAATTTCACAATTTTGAATTAAGTTTCCATATAGAGATAACCTTATATCTCAAATTCCCTTTCACAATTATATGGATACATTATTTGAGAATTCCTCAGGAATGGATCATGTATCAAGTCTGTAGTCATTTAAAGGGCACCTGTTTAATAAAAGATGTTCTTTTATTTATTAGAGGCAGGGTCTTGCTCTGTCACCCTGGGCTGTAGTGCAGTAGCGTGGTCATAGCTTACTGCAGGCTGTAACTTCTGGGCTCAAGTATTCCTGCCTCAGCCTCCTGAGTAGCTCGGGCTATAGGCCCATGCCACCACACTTGGCTAGTTTAAAAACAATTTTTTTTTTTTTCCCTGTAGACAGAAATTCTCTCTATGTTGCCCAGGCTGGTCTCGAACTCTTGGGCTGAAGGGATCCTCCTGCCTCGGCTTCCCAAAGTGTTGGGATTACAGGTATGAGCCACCATGCCTGGTCAAGATATTCCTTTAGACTGAAATTTATATCCAGCATAGTTAAACTTTCTGTACAATGCTATCGGCAAAAATCCCTCTTTCATGGGGCCGGGCGCGGTGGCTCAAGCCTGTAATCCCAGCACTTTGGGAGGCCAAGGCGGGTGGATCACAAGGTCAAGAGATCGAGACCATCCTGGTCAACATGGTGAAACCCCGTCTCTACTAAAACTACAAAAAATTAGCTGGGCATGGTGGTGCGTGCCTGTAAT
>NW_016107520.1:2938545-2963534 GCF_001604975.1 Cebus imitator | reverse complement strand
AAAAAAAAAAAAAAAAAAAAAATCCCTCTTTCTTTAGAAGGTAAAAGAGGTGATTCCTAGAGGTTGTATCCAAAACCAGATTAAATTGGAGGGAGAAAAAACTACTTTTCTTGTCCGTTTTTGTTCCCCCCATCATCCCAATTCTGTTCTCAGGAGGGGAAAGGTTTCATTTTCCCCCAAATTCAGACTTCTCAATCCCTATCCATTACCAATTTACCAACTAAGTCAGACTGTGTAGAATCTTCCTCTGGAAAAAAGGGAAGTGTATGAATTGTGAGTAGTGAGTTGGTTGGACAGTGGTGTGTGAAGTAACCTGATGAAGCTAAGCTTAGAGCTGGCTTCTTCTGTTGCACTGTGGGCAGCATATTGGGGAAAAGAAGGATAACCTTCCTAAACTGCTTGGGTACCCCAACCCTGTGCAATAGATATTAGCAATGCAGCTCACCATACATGGCTGGTAAATACAACTCAAACCTGATGCATGCAAACATTCCACATTATAGTGAAATAAACTGGTGTATTAATGCATTTTAAAAACAATTATGGTATTTTGATACCTTATCAAAGTGTTTGGAATAGTTGTACAGATCTCCCATCTCGTAATACAATGTAATACAGCTAGTCAGATCAACCAAAACCTACTGGTTAAATACTATCCTTTAACTGCTTTCTTAACCTAAACCAATCTTGGAAAGGTTGGATTAGAGGCCAGAAAGTTAGGATTAAAGCGTGATGGATGGATAGATCAGCACAATTTCATCCATGTTGGTGTGCAGGGCCACATCCCGAAAGGGTCATGGGGTGTCCACTATCGCTGTGCTGAGGGGCAGGATCCGAGAGGTAAAGAGACAGGACACAGAATGACTGGAAAAGACAGCTGGGCTGGGGGGCCACGCCACTTACAAGCAGAGACAGGCGAGGCCCCGAACGTCCAGGAGCATCTGTATTTATTGGGTACAAGACAGGGGAAAGGGTAGTGGGTGAAGTCATCTCAAGGACAGTGATAGGGTCAAGAGAATCACGTGTGCGACAAGCAAAGGGTCCACCCCCATTAGGTCACGAAGTCAAGGAGGTGGGCCGTGTGTAGCAAGGGGTCCACCCCCATTGGGTCGCCTAGGCTAGGAGGTGGGTCATGCGCAATGAAAAGTGCAGTGTGCAATATCTCTTATCTAGGAGCAGGCTACTTCTAAAGAATTCTTTAGGAGGATGCTTTTGAGTCACACAGCAGCGACAGAGCTGACAGGATCTACCGCCACCTGCTGGCAGCTTCCAATGATTTCTATAGGAGGATGCTCCGAGCCAGCACAGTCATTGGAGATTTGACAGGTTATACAGCTACCAGGACGTGATTATACCCGAGGGGTTTTAAGCCCTCGGTCGCTCGTGGGATTGCCGGTCTAAGGACAGTCTTCCACAAGAACCGGACGCAAGGTACTGCAACTCCTTTTTCAGGAGGAGAGGCTCTCGCTCCAAGCCTACCATACAGCGGGTATCTTGACAATAGGGAATGTTGCCGCCTGGGCCATAGATTCTTGTCCTGGTATAACTTTTTCCCTTAAATCATGCTCTGCACCGTGTCTGCTCTAGGCATTCCTCCGACTACGAACTAAGATATAATTTTATATATATATGGAAATAACTGAGTAGTAAGACATTCTTCAGGCACTAATTGTTCCCATTATAAACTAATACATGATTGATTATATAAAAGATTATATAGAGGAAATAACTGGGTAGCAACACTATAAACTAAGATATTCTTTAGGCACTAATTGTGCGGGGGATCTGCTTAGCCCTCCTTCCTCGGTGACCAGATGGGGGGTTACCCACACTGGTGGTAAGGCTTTTCGTTATTTATTTATTTATTTGAGACGGAGTGTCGCTCTTGTTGCCCAGGCTGAAGTGCAATGGCGCGATCTTGGCTGACCGCAACCTCCGCCTCCCGGGTTCAAGCGATTCTCCTGCCTCAGCCTTCCGAGTAGCTAGGATTACAGGCATGCGCCACCATTCCCGGCTTTTTTTTTTTTGTTTGTTTGTTTTTTTTTTTTTTTTTTTAGTGGAGATGCGGTTTCTTCATGTTGGTCAGGCTGGTCTCAAACTCCCAACAGGTGGGTGATCCGCCCACCTCGGCCTCCCAAAGTACTGGTATTACAAGCGTGAGCCACCGCGCCCCACTTC
Source organism: Cebus imitator (assembly GCF_001604975.1). Classification (NCBI taxonomy): domain Eukaryota; kingdom Metazoa; phylum Chordata; class Mammalia; order Primates; family Cebidae; genus Cebus; species Cebus imitator. Next base: position 2,961,356 of record NW_016107520.1, on the reverse strand, counting down.
GTTATTTCTGAGTTGACGCCTTCCCTTTTAAATTGTTTCCGATTACATAATCCTACTGTCCTTTGTCATGCATATTGGTCAAGAAGATCAATACCAGAGATCTTAAGTGGCAGCTGAAGAGAACTGAAAAGATAAAAACCCTGGTATTCAGTCCAACTGAATTCTGCTATTGTATTAGCTGAGGAGGCTTCAGCCAATCAATCACTTGACCACTGGGAGCTTGAATCGCCTCATCTTTAAAAACGGGCTCTATTGAGAACGTATAATCAGATATTCTCCAGAATCCTCTCCCATCGCAGCTTCTACCTCCCCATGCAGCCCTCAGGTCGGCTGCCACTCACACTGACCGCCAACTGTGCCCCTCACAATGACACCAGCGTGGCCCCGCCTCCCTCACGCGTCCCGCCACTCACCCCAAGGCCCCGCCTTCCTCCTGCGCTTCCCCGCCGAGGCCCGCCTTCTTCCCACGCGGCCTGCCTCTCTCCCTGCCAAGGCTCCGCCTTCCTCCCGCACGGCCCGCCTCTCTCCCCGCCAAGATCCCGACTTCCTCCCGCGCGACCCGCCTCTCTCTTCGCGAAGGCCGCACCTTCCCTCGGGGCGGCCCCGCCGAGGCCCCGCCTTCCTCCCTCGGGGCCCCGCCTCTCACGCCGCCGAGACCCCACCTTCCTCCCGCGCGACCCCACCTCTCACCCTGACTAGGCTCCACCTTCCTCCTGCGCGACCCCGCCTCTCACCCTGACTAGGCTCCACCTTCCTCCTGCGCGACCCCGCCTCTCACCCGGACTAGGCTCCACCTTCCTCCCGCGCGGCCTCTTCCGGAACAGGGCCCACCCCTAGCCCATGCGAAGCCGGGGCCGCAGGCACCGCCCCCTCTGCGCTCCCGCGAGCCGCGGCCCGCGTAGTCCGCCGCCACCGCGCGCCTCCACCGCCCTTCGCCGCCGCAGCCGCCGCCGCCGCCGCGCTCGCTGGCTGGCCCGGTGCGGGCGGCGGACTCCCGCCGGAGGAGAGGACAGCCAGCGCCGCCGCCGCCGCCGCTTCGGCCGGAGCCAGGACCCCGACCCCGATCCCGTCCCGGGCCCCAGCGCCAGCCGGCCGCCCGGTCCGGCGATGAAGTGTCACTACGAGGCGCTGGGGGTGCGGCGCGACGCCAGTGAGGAGGAGCTCAAGAAGGCCTATCGGAAGCTGGCCCTGAAATGGCACCCGGGTAGGTACCTGGCTCGCAGCTGCCGCGGCCCCTTGGAGAAACCCGGCCCTCCACGACCTTCCCCTCCTCCGGGCGGACTCGGCGCGACCCGGCGGCCTCGGAGCTCCTTGCCCGGCCGGGCCAGTGCCCGGCGCCGCCCTGTCCGCCTTGGTGGACGCAGCACTCCGCCCAGGCCTCCCTCGCCTCACACACCGTCTCCTCATCCCCGCGACCCCTGTCCTGCGTCGCCACTGTGCGGGAAAACTGCGGTCCCGCGACCTCACCTGCTCCCGCCACCGGGACGCTGACACCAAGAGGGAGCTTTCCGGGACTCGGAACTCGAACCTGCCCCAGGCTTGCCCTTTCCTGCGTCCCTTGCAGCGCAGCCTCTCGGTGTTTTTCCTCGGCTGCCCTCCGCTTCGTCCGGTAATCCTAGATACTTAAATCTGATGTATGGCTCCTTTCCTTTCTTAGTTAAGACATGAGAGCTAGTAAAATATCTTTTAAATAGGGATGCGCTTTTTTTTTTTTAATAGGCTGTTTAAGCAGACTCTGTACTTCACTTTGGACATGCTTCTGCCGAGGAAGAGTTAATCAGGCAGCTTCCCTAGTGGAGTTTGTATGTTTTAGAAGTATCCTTCCCTTGGGTGTTTCATTGGGCCATAATCCAGGCCTGTGTGACTTTTATGAAGTAATTTGATCTTCCAGGCTGGGAAACTAAGACTGTAGTTGATGCTCAGCGTTTTGAGGTTCATATGAATAGGCTTTCATATTAGTATTAATCAGTACACACGGTTACAGAGTATCCAATATATGCAAGTCACTGTACTCTACTGCTTTGTAGATTTGGAAATGCTAAGACAGGGATCTTAGAGTCTTGTTAGGAAAACAACTTTCTGCCTCACACAAACGAAAAGTTAAATACAACTGCCAAAAAAAATTACAACATGCAAAATTGGTAGTTAGATTAATAGAATAACTAATACGTTCTCCAGGAATTCAGGGAGGGAGTTATCATTTTGTATTGACTCTTCCCCTTCTCAGAGGAGTTTGGACTGGATCTTAGAGGAATGTAGTTTGGAAAAGTGAACTCAACAATACGGAGAATAGCATGGTGGAGGACAATAGATGTTCCAGGGCACAGTTTGATTGAGGGTGGTCTTTATTGCAAGTCTGAAAAATATGGATTGAGAGAAGAGTGGAAGGAAGGGCCAGGAACACAAAGTCAAAAGGGAATGGCTATGGTTGATGGAATGAGGGATAGAGGTATGGATCTGTTACTTAAAGTTATGCTTACCAACAGAGACCTGAAAAAATGTGGTTATAAATATATTAGGGCCAAGTGTGGTGGCTTATGCCTGTAAATCCCAGCACTTTGGGAGGCCAAGCCAGGCGGATCACCTAAGTTCAGGAGTTCGAAACAAGCCTGACCAACATGGTGAAACCCCATCTCTACTAAAAATACAAAAATTAGCCCAGTATGATGGCAGGCACCTGTAAGACCACCTCCTCAGGAGGCTGAGGCAGGAGAATGCTTAAACCTGGGAGATGGAGGTTGCAGTGAGCTGAGATCAGGCCATTGCACTCCAGCCTGGGGGACAAGAGTGAGACTTCCTCTCAAATAAATAAATAAATAATAAAATAAATAGAAGAGCAGAAGTAAACGAACTGATATTCATCATAGCAGCAAGTTAGAAGATATAAGCCAAAATTAATAAATGTAAAAATAGTGTAGAAGCATATTCTTAGAATTTGGGTTAGTGTAGAAGCATATTCTTAAGAGTTTGGGTTATTACTGATCTTGAATATTAGGCTAAGAACTGTGAAATTAGCTTTGCTAAGTAATGGAGAGTTGTGTCTGGTTTTATTAAGCTGCCTTGGGAGGGTACTATGAAGGCAACTGAATGGATTGAAGAGGGCTGGAGACAGAGGGAGGGTCCACAAGTGGACAGGTAAGGGCCCAAGCCAGGCTCGGGGTCAGTGGGAAGGGGAAAGCCCAAAGGGAGGAGATGTTGGGAAGAAAAGACCAGATTTGGTGATTAATTAGAAATCAGTGCAAGGAAGAAGCACACAAATACGACTAAAATATCAGTTAACTATTACTAAAATATAACTAAAATATCAGTTAAAACTAAACCTGTTAGGAACTGAATGCAAATATCTTCTCAGAATAGCATCATAATTTATGACATCAGTGTGATGGTATCTGAGAATGGGCAGCCGGAAGCCCTGAAGAGCCATGTTCTAGGGCTGCAAAACTATTTGTAGATGGTACATTGCTGTCATGTTTTCTTCTAACTTCTTAGAAGGGGAAGTATTGAGCTGTAGCGTAACGAACTTTAGTGTGCTCCAATTCAAAATATTTTACTTTCTGAATGTATTAGTTGTCTATTGCTGTGTAACAAATTACCAATACCTTAGGACTTAAGACAACAAACAACAAAAACAGCAAGCATCTGTTCACCGTATGGACTCCCATAATTTTTAAGGATCAGAATCTGAGAGCGGCTTGGGCTGAGTGATTTTGGCTCACTCTCATTATCTGGGAGAACCTGCTTCCAGCTCACCAACACAGCAGCTCACCAAAGACCGACTCACAGTTGTGGCAGGCCTCAGTGCCCTGCTGGCTATTGGCTGGGGCCTCTTCACCACATGAGCTTCTCTGTAAGCAGCCTGAGTTGCTCATGCTATGACAGCTGGCCACTCCCAGAGTGATCGAAGGGAAAACCCAAGGTAGAAACTGCAGTCTTTTATAACCCTATCTCAGAAGTGAAGTACCATTACTTCTGCCATCTACTGTTGGTCACACAGACTAACCTTGCTGACACAGGAGAGACTGTACAAGATGTGAATGCTGGGAGAAGGCGGGGTGCTGTCTTGTAAGCTGACTACCACCTGGAGGCAAAGTCACTTTCTGAATTCTGTGGTTCAGAAAGCACAGCTAATGAAAGAATAACTGATTAGTGTACATTTTTTAAACTTTATGAGATTCCTTTTAATATGCACTGATGAGAAAGAAAAAAACAGTGTGAGCACTGAACATAATCTAGCACAGAATAAGCCTTTCTTTTTTTTTTTTTTTTTTTTTTTTTAATGGGGTTTTTTTTTTTTTTTTTTTTTTTTTTTGAGACGGAGTTTCGTTCTTGTTACCCAGGCTGGAGTGCAATGGCGCGATCTCGGCTCACCGCAACCTCCGCCTCCTGGGTTCAGGCAATTCTCCTGCCTCAGCCTCCTGAGTAGCTGGGATTACAGGCACGTGCCACCATGCCCAGCTAATTTTTTGTATTTTCAGTAGAGACGGGGTTTCACCATGTTGACCAGGATGGTCTCGATCTCTTGACCTTGTGATCCACCCGCCTCGGCCTCCCAAAGTGCTGGGATTACAGGCTTGAGCCACCACGCCTGGCCCCAGAATAAGCCTTTCTAGAACTGATTTTATTTATTTTACTCCTTTTAAAAGTAAAATTTATACTACTCAGGTTTTTTCATTGTGGATATCCAGTTGACTTAATTTTCTGGAGATGGTGTCTTGCTCTGTCACCCAGGCTGGAACGCAGTGGTGCAATCTTGACTTACTGCATCCTCTGCCCCCGGGTTCAAGTGATTCTCCCATCTCAGCCTTCCAAGTAGCTGGGACTACAGGTGCGCACCACCACACTCAGCTAACTTTTTTGTATTTTTAGTAGAGACAGGGTTTCACCATGTTGGCCAGGATGGTCTCGATCTCCTGAGCTCATGATCCGCCAGCCTCAGCCTCCCAAAGTGCTGGGATTACAGGCATAAGCCACTGTGCCTGGCCTAATTTTTTGTATTTTTAATAGAGATGGGGTTTCACCAATAATCCTGATTATTGACTGTTGTGCGGGATCTCTCTGCTTTGCCTTAGTTATATGTCTTTGTTTTGTACACTTCTCATCTATTTATGGCATTTCTGATGGAAGAGGTCTTATTTAGATTCTGCCCTCTACGTTTTCAATTGACTAAATTTTTGTGACTTTATTTTGACAGATAAAAATCTGGATAATGCCGCAGAAGCAGCTGAACAATTTAAATTAATCCAAGCAGCATATGACGTGTTGAGTGACCCTCAGGAAAGAGCATGGTGAGCATCATGCTGTCCTTCCCATCCTAGTTTGTGATGTTGGGAGCAATTATCAATATAGGTGGTGTTTTTTCAAATTTAATACATCAAATGGTTTTTGCTGTGTTCCGAAACATCTGTCACCTAGTCATCACATAAAATCTAATATTTGGGTCGAAGAAACCTTGGAAATGATTGCTCCAACTGTCTGATTTCGTGGGGGGTGAAACAAAGTTTGGTGATAATTTTTAATTTTTATACTTTAGGTGACTTCTCATTAAATACCCTTTGGTGTATGACAAATTTACTGGTACCAGACACGAAGAATGTTGACTTATCCTTAAAAACAGATACAGTGTTGTGTTGTGTTGTGTTTTGTTTTTGAGAGAGTCTAGCTCTGTCACCCAGGTTGAAGTACAGTGGCATACTTGGCTCACTGCAACCTCCCCCTCCCAGGTTCAAGTGATTCTCCAGCCTCAGCCTCCTGAGTAGCTGGGACTATACGTGTGAGCCACCACGCCAGGCTAATTTTTTGTTTGTTTGTTTTTTTAATAGAGACAGGGTTTCCACCATGTTGGCCAGGCTTGTCTTGAATTCCTGAGCGATCCACCTGCCTTTACCTTGCAATGCTAGGATTACAGGTGTGAACCACTGCGCCTGGCCAGTACAGAGTTTAAATACAAGGATAGTAATCCTAGAAACTATGTAAAGGAATTGAATTAAGCTTCTGTATCTATGACAGATATTACTAATGATGGTCTGATCATTTATAATCATTTCCAGGTGAAAACTACTATGTTTGAAGTTCTGTGTTTTCAGATTCTCAATCTTTTGCCACAAAGAAAAGGGTTTTAAGCCTTGACATAACCGTGCAAGATCCTACTCTTACAAAGAGCTACTGTACAAATCATCTTTCTGTTAAACAGTGTACAGCACAGGTGATTGTCAAGAAAGAAAGGCTGTAAAGAAAATTCTTATAAAATTGTATTTTATGAGAAAATAAGAGAGGATTCTGAACATTTCCCTACCCAAGGAATTTGGAGATCTGGTCTTAGAATTGCTTTTGCCATCCTCTCAGAACTTGAAAATTCTTTCCTGACTTCCTTTTGCCTAGTCTCTTCTCAAGATCTTGGGTTGTTCTCTGATCCCTGGGATTTTCTGATCCTTTGTCTTTTTATTCAAAGCTCTTGCTTTAACTCTTTTTGCCTGCAAGCAGTACCATGTGGTGGCTGGGAGCTGATCTTCCCAATGTAGGATACCTGCTTCTGAATTCTGACCTTGCTGCTTACTGGGTTTATGATTATGGATGACAAATTATGTAATACCACTGAGCTTCCATTTCCTTTTAGATGGAGATAATAACTGCCTTTACAGAGTTACTTTGAGAAGTAATTGTATGTGTTTGAAGCCCCTAGATTAAGTTGACATAGACATAGGAAGAATCTTATTCTGGTGCATCTTGGTAAATTTCCAAACCACAGATGTGTAATGATTCTATGGGCCAAATTTCCTATGTCATGTTTTATATTTCTTTCCTGTGGAAATGCAGGACTCAGAGACAGTCATGAAAATTCCCTGGCTTTTTAAATTCCCCTGTTCATATGGGCTAGCATTGTGTAATGTATCAGAAGCTGCAGGCCTAGTTGTAATTCACAGTTCATAAGGAAAGATTATGAAGTCTTTTCATGTTGCTGTTTTCTTAAAATTTTTTGATTACAGATTGGACATATCCACAGCCAAAAATGTAGAGTAATAATATTAAAAAGGAGCAGGAAATCCCTTTGAATTCTTATTTATTTAGCCTTTACTGATGATTCCAATTTTTGTTTTTCAGGTATGATAATCATAGAGAGGCCCTACTTAAAGGTGGGCTTGATGGAGAATATCAAGATGACAGCTTAGATTTGCTACACTATTTCACTGTTACCTGTTATTCTGGTTATGGAGATGATGAAAAGGTAAGATAAATGAAATCACCCTTAATTTCTTATCAAGGACTTCATTAAGACTCACATACAAATAGAATTCTTAACATTATTTTTGAACAGAAAGTGAAGCAGTGTTCATTTTGAAAACTGAAGATGCATTGTCTTCATATTTAAACTGTCATTGTATAAAAACCTCCAGTTGAAATCTAAATGTACTTATAGTGACTGAACTTGGTCCCCAAATTCTTCAACACTAAAATTTTTCATTTTATATTTCAAAATCTTATTCTGTGATTAGGCTGCAGAAGTATTAAGAATTTCTTTTTGTTGCTGTTTTGTAGGGCTTTTACACGGTGTATCGTAATGTTTTTGAAATGATTGCAAAGGAAGAACTAGAATCTGTGTTAGAGCAAGAGGCTGATGATTTCCCAACTTTTGGAGACTCCCAGAGTGACTATGATACGGTAAAAGAAAAATGCATTGTGTTCTATAATTAGTGTTTATCACTGTGCCATTTTTTTCTTTTATTTTTTGAGACAGGGTCTCATTCTGTCACCCAGGCTGCAGTGCAGAGGTATGATCATATCTCACAGCAGCCTCAGAGTCCTGGGCTTAAGCAATCTTCTTACCTCAGCCTCCTGAGTAACTGGAAACACAGGTGTACACCACCACATCTAGCTAATTTGTAAATTTTTTTGTAGACATGGGATCTTGCTAAATTTCCTAGGCTGATCTTGAACTCCTGGCCTCCCTCCTTGGCCTCCCAAAGGATTGGGGTTACAGGCCTGAGCCACAGCTCCCAGCTTCCCATTTCCTTGTATTAAAACAGTCGGTTCTAGTTTTCGGACCTATCCCATGACCCCTTTTCATCTCTCTTCCCTTCTGAAGTAGCTTTTGGATCTCTTGCAACCTTCCCTCTTCACTTTTCCCTTTTTATTTACTAATTATTTACTTAGTCACCATTGTCCCTTCCAGTGATTAGTAAGGCTATTTTTATTTTCTCATTAAGTCCATTTTGAAGAGTGATTTATTCTGAATAGCCATAAAGTACTGTCTTTTCCAGTGATTAATAGAAGTATTATATACGTGAAAAATGAAAGCTAAAAGATGTTTTGCATCACTAATATTTACTGCCGTTCTAAAATTAAAAAGCCCAGAAGTTAATCTGTTTTCTTTGTTGCTAGGTAGTCCATCCTTTCTACGCTTATTGGCAGAGTTTCTGCACTCAAAAGAATTTTGCATGGAAGGAAGAGTATGATACACGACAGGCTTCAAACCGCTGGGAAAAACGAGCCATGGAAAAAGAAAACAAAAAGATTCGGGATAAAGCAAGGAAAGAGAAGAACGAGCTTGTCCGTCAGCTGGTAGCTTTCATTCGTAAAAGAGACAAAAGAGTGCAGGCGCATCGAAAACTTGTGGAAGAACAGAATGCAGAGAAGGCGAGGAAAGCTGAAGAGATGAGGCGGCAGCAGAAGCTAAAGCAGGCCAAGTGCGTAGCATGTGTGGGGTCCTCTTCTCAGTATCAGTGGGGTCAGAGGCAGCACCAGAGGTATCTCATGTCATGCTCATGTTGGGTTCTGTCAGGGTCAGTCATTAGCCCGGCTTCATCTGCTTTTTCTTCTTTTTAAAATTGTGGCATTGGATAGTGTTTTTTCATTTACTGTATCAAAATTATTTTTGGGGGATGGATTCTTGCTCTGTCGCCCAAGCTGGAGTATAGTGATGTGATCTTGGCTCTCTGTAGCTTCCGCCTCCCAGGTTCAAGTGATTCTCCTATCTCAACCTCCCAAGTAGGTGGTGGCATGTGCCACCACCCCCCGCTAATTTTTGTATTTTTAGTAATTATGAGGTTTCACCCTGTTGCCCAGGCTGGTCTCATACTCCTGGCCTCAAGTAATCTGCCCACCTCAGCCTCCCAAAGTGCTGGAATTACAGGCATGAGCCACTGTGGCTGACCTAAACTTTTTATTTGAATTAGTATTTTTCTTCAGAGACTCTTTACGTTTGAGAGATCCTTTAGACTCTTGTAAAATTTAATAATTTTAACTAATAACATTAATTGAATTATTCCTCTGTGCAAGTCTATGTTCTAAGCAATGCTGTGAAGTAACTTCTCTGATTTTAATCCTCCTTGTTCTTTTGAGAAAACAGGGCAGACAGGCCTAAGATCACAGAGCCAGTAGTTGATAGAGCCAGGAACTGGACCTGAGAATTCTGACTCTAGACTTCCCTGCTTTAGCTACTGTGCAGTATTGCGTTTTAGTCAAATGTACTCTGAGATACTCAGTTCACTTTAGTTCCTCTAAAGCTGTGTTGTTAAAAGTTACTGTAAAAACATTGTGCCCAGAGCATTATAGCATTCTTTTAAAAATTATTCATTTCTTAAGAATTCTATTCATCCCACCCTCATCTTTTGAAAATTAACACTTTACCGACACAAATTAAAATCATCTGAAGACTTTCAATAAGCTGCTGAGTTACATGTAACAGATAAACAGGTTTAAGTGGCTTTGCCTTGGTTTTAAGTTTGTAAGTATCAATAAGCTTGGAGCAAGCTCTCTAGAGGGGATGGATTTTAAGCCTAAGTTGGAAGTGAAAACAATGTAGAGGCATGCTTGTCTCTATGAGACTATGTTGTATGTGTGCAGATTGGCGGAGCAGTACAGAGAACAGAGCTGGATGACCATGGCCAATTTGGAGAAGGAGCTCCAGGAGATGGAGGCACGGTACGAGAAGGAGTTTGGAGATGGGTCAGATGAAAACGAAATGGAAGAAAATGAACTCAAAGATGGGCGGGATGGTAATGTTCTCCATTTTTTAAGAGATTAAAAAAAAAAAAAAAGTCATTGTCCACAGTGGTGTACACTCAGGTGCCTGCCTGTGTAAGGCAAGAGGGAATGGCAGTACAGATGAAAACCTGAGTTCCAGTCAGTTGTCGTCAGGATTATGCCAAAGTTTTTATTTTTATGATATTTATTTTGTTTGTTTTTTAAGTGAAGCTGGAAATCTCCCCACTTATTTGACGTTTCCCAATTTTTAAATGTGGCAGATAATTAAAAACAATGTTGTATGGGCCCAAAGCAGTCTGTTGAGCTAGTCTAATTAAAGTAATTTGATTAACAAATTTTTTTCTGACCATGTGCTAAACAATTTGTACTTCTAGCTGCGTAAAGTGACAAATGGCCATGTTTACAAGTGTGACTATTAAAGAAAACTCAATTAAGCTATAGATCAAGTTTTAATAGTAACTGTTTCTAGAAAAGCTGATATTGCATGACAATCTATGTGTTGTGTATAAATTCTTCCTCTCCCTTCTGACTTTAAAGAGGGCCTCCTTTTGGTGTGCCAAAATGTTTTCTCTGCCACTGTCATTAGAGAACAGGTATTTGACTACCTGAAAAGGCAAAGATTAGGCATTTTTGAGAATAGCTGTATATCTGATTTTCCTCACTGTCCTTAACTCTTTCGTGAGGAATAAAATTGACCCAATTTTACCTTATCTACAAATGTGATTTTTCGGACTAGTAGCCCAAATGATGAAATGACAAACTTCATTCAAAATGACTATGAAAGGAAGTGTTTTATTAATGAATTAGAAGTAGTACTTCTGTAAGCACTTTGAAAATTATAAAGCGCTCTATAAATGTGAGGTGACCTAATTTACATAGAGTTTTACAATTTATAAAGTCCTTTCACATACAAGATCTCACTGGGTCCTCACACAGCTTCCCCTACATGGAGGTTTTGCTCATGGAATTGTCTCTACTTTACCATTGTGGAAACTAGGACTCTGAGAAGCTGAGATGTGCCTGAGAACATATGATCATTGTTAGATCCAGTTTTTTTTGCTTCAAATCCAATATTGTTAACTATTTGATTAATTAAAATTTCATATATATTATACAATACTGTAATGGAAAATTAACACCATATATTAAACATTAACACTAGATAGCATAGAGTTTGGTCATTTATGATTTGAATGAGAGTCCTTCAAAATCATACTGACATCACTTGTAAAGAATGAACACGTAGAATATAGAAGATATACCTTGAGATATTTATTTGTCCTATAATCCCAAGTGACAGTTTACCTGTTTGTTTCTTCAAAAATAGAATATGGATTTGTGAAAATAATTTCAGTTGGACTTTTTAGTCACTTTGTTTTTGTGGACTATACTGATAGTAATTACTCAGTTGTTAATAAAGCCAAAAGCTTATCATAAAAAGTTTATAATGTTAAACTTTGCATGTAATATGTTAACTTATGACCTATCAGTCTTACTGTGATGGGATGTTATAAACTAAGTTTATTAAGTATTTAGAGTAAGTCACAGTTGTAAATGTGTTTGGATCAAATCTTGTTCAAAAGGTAAACTAAGAAAAGACCTTTGTTGAAAAACTGCTTTGTGGTAGAACTATGAAAGTGGGATTTAATTTTTTAAACTTAGCTCACATCCAAGACTTTAAGGATGTTTTAAATCTTCTTCTAAGTAGATGTATGAAAAGAACTTCAAAGGTAAGGTGCTTTATTTGGAAGCCTTTCCTTATAGTATAGTGCTGCTTTTAAAAAGCCAACTCAAAGCCTGATAGCATTGTTTTTTTTTTTTTTTTTTTTTGGTAAAGAAAAAAATTTAATTTCTAATTTGTGTGCAGCTTTAGATTCTTACCAAAGAGGTGAAATTTGTTAACATATTTTAGATTTATGCTCTGATCTAAGAGGGTTCTAACTACAGGCTTCCCTTTCACAGGTAAAGACAGTGATGAGGCAGAGGACACTGAGCTCTATGATGACCTCTACTGCCCAGCATGTGACAAATCGTTCAAGACAGAAAAGGCGTAAGTTTATTTATTTCATTTAATTTAATTTTTTTGAGACAGGGTGTCTCTGTCACGCAGGCTGGAGTGCAGTGGCACAATCATGGCTCACCATAGCCTTGACCTCCTGGACTCAGGTGATCCTCCTGCATCGGCCTCCTGAGTGGCTAGGGCTATAGGCACCCACCACCATATCCAGCTAATTTTTGCATTAGGCTGGTACAAAAGTAACTATATTTTTTGTCATTAGTTTATGGCAAAAAACGCAGTTACTTTTGCACCAACCTAAGTATTTTTTGTGGAGCTGTGTTTTCGCCATGTTGCATAGGTTGGTCTTGAACTCCTGGGCTCTAGCACTCCACCTGCCACAACCTCCCAAAGTGCTAGGATTATAAGAGTGAGCCACACCGCACCCAGCTAAAAGGAATAAGTTTAGTATCCTTGAACTTGTGTTTTCTTTTCTTTTCTTTTTTTTTTTTTTTGAGACAGAGTCTCACTCAGTCTCCAGGGTGGAGTACAGTGGCATCTCAGTTCACTGCAACCTCCGCCTCCTGGGTTTGAGTGATTCTCCTGCCTCTGGCTCCCGAGTAGCTGGGACTACAGGTGCATGCCCAGCTAATATTTGCATTTTTAGTAAAGACAGGGTCTCACCATGTTGGCCAGGCTGGTGCCAAACTTCTGGCCTCCGGTGATCCACCCGGCTCAGCCTCCCAAAGTGTTGGGAGGATTACAGGTGTGAACCATGGTGCCCACCTCTTTTGTTTTCTTTTGAGGTGAAGTGTAACACTTTGAAAGTCCTAAAAAGAATGTGCTTGTAGCAGTTGATAACTAGTCCCACATACTGTCTTGGGGGATTCCTTTCCAGCAGGGGAGGAAGAGGTATTTGTACCTACAGTTAAACCTATTGTGCTGATGCTCACCATCCCAGTATTCCTATATAAGAGCTGCTTTTAAAACACATGCACTGTCTCCAGAAATAAACATTGCTTGTTTTGGCAAAGAAGACATAGTCACATGGGTGAAAAGTCTAGACCATGTCTAATCATCTCTCTCCGTTGTTGGTGTCAGACTCGCATCCTACCATCATTGTCCCATGCAGGCCGATGCTGCCAATATAGGGGCTTTAGAGTTTCTTTGCTGAAGTGGAAGCACTTCATCTTAGGGGAACAATGATAACGAGAGAAGTATTAAAAAGGTCACCATTATTATAAAGGAGAGAGGAAAGAGCATGGGAGAAAATGAGAGTGGAATCAGCAAGGGAAAAGAAACAAAATGGGCATTAAGAGAGAAAGGAGGCCAAAGGATGAGAATGGGGTTATGAGAGTTATACGTGGTATTACCATATGACCTCAAGGAGAAATAATGGAGCAGTAAGGGAATTAGAAAGAGGAGAAAAATTAGAATCAAGCAAGAAAAAAGTCAGTGAAGGAGATTAAAATTTTTTTTTATTTGGAAATAATAGACTTAAAGGTAAGTTGCGAGAAGATAATATAGTGTGTCTGACTGACCTGTTACTAACGTTTTGCACCGTTTGCATGTGCTCTTTCTCCACACTCACGCACAGTTTCTATTCTGAATAATTTGAAAGTAACTTACATATGTAGTGTTCCTTTACCTCTAAATATTTCACTGTATCTTAAGAATAAGGTTATTCTCTTATGTAACCACACTATAGCTACCAAATATAAGAAATTATTAACACTGATATGGTATTTTGATCTTATTTACTGCCTATATTCCAATTTTGCCAATCAACTGTTTATATAGAATTTTCTCCACTTCAATACAGAATCCAGTCTGGAATCATAATCTGGAACAGCTTGTATTGTCTTTTATGCTGTTTACATTTCAGAAGTATACTGTTTCTTTAAAATACTTTTTTCATAGAAGTCTTCTCATTTTGGGTTTGTCCATTCCTCATGATTAGATTCAGGTTATGCAGCCCCAGGTGGGACGTTGCACAAACATGTTTTGCTCTCAGGGATTCATAGCTGGAGACGGGTAAAGTCCTCTGCCCCTCATTTGTGGTGATAATTTCATCACCCAATCACGGTGTCATCTAAATTTATAACTATAGAATTAGTATTTTTTCCCTTGCAACAAGTTTTTCCTTGCAACATGTTTAATTGGTGAGGAGACACTTTAAAACTATGCAGATACCCTGCTTCTCATAGCTGTAGCAACTGTTGATGGTTTTAGCTTGTATCAGCTTTATTATGATGGTTGCAGAATGGTGATTTTCCAGTGCCAGTGCCCCCTCCAGCGGCACTTGGCTTTCTGCTGTAAACAGGAGTCTTCCCTTTTATCCATTTATCTGTCCATTATCAATGGGAATTTATGAGTTTTTTAAGATTTTATTTATTTTATTTTTTTGAGACAGAGTCTTGCTCTGTTGCCAGGCTGGAGTACAGTGGCGTGATCTTGGCTCACTGCAACCTCTGCCTCTGGGGCTCAAGCGATTCCCCTGCCTCAGCCTCCTGAGTAGCTGGGACTACAGGCATGTGCCACCACACCCAGCTAATGTTTTTGTGTTTTAGTAGAGACAGGGTTTCACCATCTTGGCCAGATGGTCTCGATTTCCTGACCTTGTGATCTGTCCTCAGCCTCCCAAAGTGCTGGGATTGTAGGCATGAGACACTGCGCCTGTCCATCAATGTTTTATAATTCATTACTCACCTTTTCATGCTCAAATTTTTCCAGATTTGGTTAGTGAGCATTCCTTCAAGCCAGTTCCTGTGTCCTTTTGACATGCTACCATAACTTTTTTGGAGGACTTACTTTCTGTCACAAGGTGTTCCAGTATCTCCAGGGTAGCTTGGTCTGAAGGAGAATTTTAGTGGGAAAGAAAAATAGCAACCAAAACTATAATACCAAAAGCCTGAACAGATGAGATGAAGTAGATAGTTGACAAAGGTAACTATTTTTTAGTTGATCTAACGCTTGTAACTTATGTTGTCAGCTCTGTTTTGTGGGATGCTTTTTAGTTGCCTGTAGGTGTGCTGAGACAGACATTGCCAGTTGGGTTTTGAACCGAGGGGTGGAGATGTGTCTGAACTTACATTACGGTGATGGGAGTGAGGAAGGAGACCTCTCCCGAGAAGGTGAAAAGCAGATAGTGAAAAAGTAAGAGGCTATAAACTGCTCTTGTATTTCAAGCCCTCCCACCACCATTTCTCTAGTCTAGGGGGCTCTTCCTTTTAACATTAGAATGTGTGTCTTCTAATTTCCCAGTGATCCCTCCAAGTCTGTAGGATGGCCTGGCAAGTAAAAACACTAGCAAATACTTAGCAATTAAAAGGAAACAATGGGGGAGGCTTTAAGAATTGAAAAATCAGATAGATGTACCGTTCTCTCCCTTAATAATGATGTTGGTTTGCAAAACCCAAAGAAATAATAACAGCAGACTATTTCATACTTCCAAGCAAGTCTTTATAATACAATACCTGTTATTTCTCTAAAATTCAAATAAAGAATTTTTAAACTTGCCTTGTTTTATCCTGTATATAGAAAGAGAGAAAAAACAGCTCCCAAATGAATCTTCAGTGTTAAGGGGTTAGTCAAAAAAAAAAGCTTGAAAAAAAAAAAAAAAAAAAGAATTGAAAAATCAAAATAATAAGTAGAGAATTTGGCCAACCACCCCCCCCACCACATTCCCCCATCCCCCAAAAGGAAGAAAACATATGTAGATGAAAGGACAGAGAAAGGCAGGGAAAGCTGTGGCATGGGAAGAAAGAGCATGGCCACAAGCTACCAGTGTGCTTACTGCTGGAGGAATCCTGACGCATTCTCTTTCTCTGTATAAAATCATGAACAAATAAAAACAAAAGAAAAAAAATCATAAACGTTTTGCTTAGTGGGAAAAAGCAAATTTTATCTTAGTTGCAGTTATCCAGCAACAGTATCTGGACATGCAAACTAATTTTGGTGCAACTGCTCACATCAGATTGCTCTTTCAGCATGAAGAACCATGAGAAGTCAAAGAAGCATCGGGAAATGGTGGCCTTGCTAAAACAACAACTAGAGGAGGAGGAAGAAAATTTTTCAAGACCTCAAATTGATGAAAATCCATTAGATGACAATTCTGAGGAAGAAATGGAAGATGCACCAAAACAAAGGTACTTCTAAATATTAAACGTCACTTAAAATACTTACTACATTCAGAGATGGCATTTAAAGACTTTTTCTTTTCTTTTGAGATGGAGTCTCCCTCTGTTGCCCAAGCTGGAGTGCAGTGGCATGACTCCTGGGTTCAAGTGATTCTCTTGACTCAGCTTTCCAAGTAGCTGGGACTACAGGCACACACCACCACATCCAGCTAATTTTTGTATTTTCAGTAGAGACAGGGTTTCACCATGTTGGCCAGGATGGTCTTGAACTCCTGACCTCAGGTGATCCACCTGCCTTTGCCTCCCAGAGTGCTGGGATTACAGGAATGAGCCACCGCACCTGGCCTTAAAGGCTCTTTTATCCCAAGGAAGTTATTCTGTTATGCTAATGTTGCCTCCATATTTTCTAGTTAATGGAACTTTATAGTGTTGAAGTGGATACAGACATAATATCAACTATTATATTTATGGAACTTATTATATTAAAAGCAGTTTTTATATCTGGCAATTGATATGCTGATTACTGTCCGTTGAATTACAGCCTTTTGTTATTCTTTAAAATGACAATGTGAATATTTTCCTTTTAATGCTTTATGATATTAAATATTTTTAATCTTCTATTTTACTGCTTTATCACTAGTGTTTCAACTTTTTTTTTCACTTAATCTTTACAGAGTCAAGTATTTGACACTTTGATTTATATTTGCTCTTAGGCTTTCTAAAAAACAGAAGAAAAAGAAACAGAAACCAGCACAGGTATGCCCGAAAGGTTTTGTTACCATTAAATGCCAACTATGAAGTTGCAGTGCTCTTCTCTTAATTGATTTGGTGTAGTCTGTATTAAGGAGAGAGACTTAAACTCCATAATTTTATGTTGATTGTAAGATTGATTAAAAGGAATTGGTAAACCTCGTCTTTAAAAAAAAGAAAGAAAAAAAATGAATTGGAAATATTTTTAATTTTAATTTTCCATCTCCCCTTTTATGTATGTAATAACTAACTTGATTGCGACTGCCAGTGTGATTAACAAGTGTGCATGTAGAATTCTCCTGGGATGAATTAACTGAATTTTTAATATTTTAAAAACCTGAATACATCTCACAAAAGGGCTTTTAAATCAAGACAACAATTAAAATCTGGAAATAGGAAAATCTGGGGGTTGGTCATTGTTTAAGTTTATTCTGCCAATAACATAAACATTGCAAAAGGAACATTTGGTTAGAAACTTGTAATGATTGTGATTCTTGAAAAAAAATTTCTATTTTTCAGAAGTTTAAGTAATTTAAATATTTCACAGCTGGCATCCAAATTCATTCTCTGTCTTAAGGACTATTTTTAAATAAAATGGTATTATATTTTTACATCTGTAAAAACAGTGAATTTGTCCATTTTACCAAGGATATTTGGTTTGATGCCATTTTAGTATAATCTAGTTATAGTAACTTACATTAAGTATTAAATTTATTTATTTATTTATTTTTTGAGACAGAGTTTTGCTCTTGTTGCGCAGGCTGGAGTGCAGTGGTGCAAGTATTAAATACTTTTAAGAAAACTTAACGTATTAATGACTTTTAATAAAACTTTAGATTTGGCTTATTAATCCAAATGGTTATAATAATATATTTGATAGTCTTTTTAAAATCAGTTTCCTATTCCAAAAATGATACATGACACATGAGTTAATCACTTAAAATTGTAATTTGGAACTCTGCTTCCGTTATAAAACTGCATAGCAAATATGTGTTCCTTTTATAAATTGACTTCTACCATCATCCATCCAAACACCTTATAATCATTAGTTTAACACTTTCTCTTTCCTTTGTGTATGTCAGTACCACTACAGTAAAGGCAAAACAAATGGGGAGAGATTTATGTTTAACCTGAGCCAACATGGTGAAACCCCGTCTCTACTAAAAATACAAAAATTAGCCAGGTGTGGTGGCACACCCGTAATCTCAGGTACTAGGGAGCCTGAGGCAGGAGAATCACTGGAACTCGGGAGATGGAGGTTGTGGTGAGCTGAGACCACGCCACTGCACTCCAGCCTAGGTGACAGAACAAGACTGTCTCAAAAAAAAAAAAAAGAGTTGGAGAAAGGAGATGGGAAAGCTTTATTATTACAGAAGAATATGAATTAGTGCAAATGCAAATGACACAAGTAATAGAGAAAATCACTCTTTTACATCCACCAGTATATAAATGTTTCCAGCAAGAATCATCAATATGATTCCAAGTACACCCAGTAAATGGTTATTGGGGACAGGATATACAGACAATCTCAGAGTCATACTCTGAAGATTACTTATTAATTTTAAAAGGAAAAATATACTTTACAGTTGAAAAATCTGGCAATACCACCCCAACCAAATGATCAAACTTAATAATATCACTGAAAAATGGGACAAATTGGCATTTTGCTTCCCAGGATTATTTTTATAGTATTATGCTAGAAGTGTTTAACCTGAATCTGATCATTTGGAAACAACCAAAGCAAGCCAAATTATGGGACATTCTACGAAATGTCAAATAGCATCATGAAAGACGAAACAAAAATGTGAGAGAACTGTTCTAGAATAAAGGAGGTTAAAAATACCTGACAACAAAATACAACATGTGATTTCTGATTATACCCCCATCCGTATGTTCCTATACAGGAAAAGGAATAATTGGTAAATTTGAATGTGGGTTGTGTAACAGATAATATCAGCATTAGATTCTTTTTTTTTTTTTTTAAATTCACTCATTCATTTATTCATTCGTTCAATTCTGTTTTATTCTATTCTGTTCTGTTCTGTTGTATTCTATTCTGTTTTATTTTGTTTTTTAAGATGGGGTTTCTCCATGATGGCCAGGCTGGTCTCGAACTCCTGACCTCAGGTGATCCACCCACCTCGGCCTCCCAAAGTGCTAGGATTACAGGCGTGAGCCACCGCTCCCGGCAGCATTAGATTCTTGAGTGTGAGTATTGTGGATCTGCCAAAGAATGTTTTGATTCTTAGGATGTACCTGGCAAAGATTCATATCTACCTGCAGCTCACTTTCAGATGGCTTGGGGGGAAAAGTGTGTGCTGAGAAAGAGAAGAGGGGGAGAGAACGAGCACAAATGTGGCAAAATGTTGCTCAAAAACAGATGGGTGCACTTAGTGAGGATAGGTGTACCCATCTGTTTTGGATGCCGGCCTCTTTCTTTTATAATGCCTGTTGTTGCGGTTTGTGACTGTAGAAAAATAGTTGCTCTTTGCTTATCATTTGGAAAATATGAAAAACTATCATCCTTAATTTTTCCTGTAGAGATTACTTAATAATGAATTAAGTTGTGATTACACTGTAGGTATAATTTTCTCTCTTCTACTTTTGCTAATATGTTGTATTATTTTACATAATTGCATATCTTTGGAAACATGATACTTAGGCACTTCAGAATTTTTCTTCATATATTTAAGCATTCACTTTTTGAACATTTGGATTGTTTCCAGATTTCCCCTAATTTCACATCTCTGTAATGAACAACCATGTTTTCAACTTACCCGTTTCTCCTTTTTATTTCCTGAAGATATATAACTATTTGGCAACATCACATAAAAAGCTAGTAGTGGTATTGTATTTATTTTGTAATGGTGTGTATGTTTTATTACTTAGAATTATGATGACAATTTCAATGTAAATGGAACTGGAGAAGGAGTAAAGGCTGATCCAGAAGATACTAACTTAAATCAAGACAGTGCCAAAGAATTGGAAGATAGTCCCCAGGAAAATGTCAGTGTCACAGAGATCATTAAACCATGTGATGATCCAAAAAGTCAAGCTAAAAGGTAAGTCAAGGTTGCATATTATTTGTAAATTACTGAATATTGATAGTAAGGATATAGCTTTTCATATATCAAATAAAATCTCCTTTCCCATGACTGACCAAGTAATTTAGAGTTATCTGTACATATTTACAGACATATAGATACACAAACACACACACACACACACACACACACACACACACACACACACACACACACACACACGTATACAGATGAAGAGCATTGAGAAGAGAATGCTAGAAGAATGTGCCCACACACATCTCAGCAACATGGCCAAAATCAGAAAGAAGGCACTTTGATCCAGTTCTTATTTCTCTTATCCTGCGCGGTGGCTCTGATTTTGTCCTGGATCCTTAATCCTTGACACTCACGTGGGAACAAGACTCCTGCTGAGTCCCTGGAGTGTCACTAACCAAATCTCCATGCTCATGATAGCAGCCTTTGTTGGTTCCCACCATGTTGCAAGGTCATACGGCAGCAGCTGGGGCCCTTCCTGCTCAGAGGAGCCCTGGACTCTTGGTGCTGCACAAGGCCCTGGTATGGACTAGGAGAAGGTCTCACTCAAGTGAGGTAGCCAGTCCTGTCCTCTTCTTGCTCTTGTCTTTCTTGTCCTTGTCCTCTTCTGTTCCTCTAGAACAGAGAATCACTTCTTATTCCTTGAGGAGAGATCTGATAGTAAGGAGCTTCAGATTTCTGTCATTACAGGACCCTGAAAAGAATTAAAGTGACAGAGTAAGGTGGGAAGACGAGGTGAAAATGCTAACACTGGAGCAACAGTGATGGGGTGGGGGAGTGTGTGTACTTAGGGCTTTAAGGCACTTAGTAGGAAGGAGGAAACAGATGTGCCCGAGACCTATGGTGTGGCTCTGGCTATAGAAAAAGGGATGTAAAGAACTACACAAACTGATAATGTTGAAGCTTTGAAGAACTTTGGAGAGTAGAAGCCTAGAAGGGGAAACTCACATTTATTTCACTCTGACACCAGGTGTTTGTTCCCATTTTACATATGGGGGGAACTGAATTTCAGGTTAATTGTCCAAGGACAAAAGCTGTTGAATAGAATGGCTGACACTTCATTCCATCTGCCTGATGACTTAAAGGCACCCAGATCATCTGGCTCCACAAAGCCCGTGTGTCCTGTGGGATGGGCATGAGGCGTGGGCCCGGAGGTGGGGCTGTGGGCCCCTGAACCCTTTATTCATCTAGAACTAAATTTTTTTTACTTGTTTTCCATGTCGCTTCTTTTTTTTTTTTCGGAGACAGAGTCTCTTTCTGTTGCCCAGGCTGAAGTACAGTGGTATAATCTTGTCTCACTGTAACCTGCGCCTCCCAGGTTCAAGCAATTCTCCTGCCTCAGCCTCCCAAGTAGCTGGGAGTGCAGGCGTGTGCGATCCCACCCGGCTAATTTTTTGTATTTTAGTAGAGATGGGGTTTTACCATGTTGCCCATGCTGGTCTTGAACTCCTGACCTCGTGGTTTGCCTGCCGTGGCCTCCCAAAGTGCTGGGATTACAGGCGTGAGCCACTTGCCTGGCTTCTATGTTACTTCCACATGAGAATTTATCTGAGGAGGAAAAAGCGTTCTCAGACTTGGGCAACCACTGATATAGTTCAGCTCTCTCATTTCACTGACATGAGAAAAGGATTCAGAGAATTCAAGTGACTTCTTCACAGCTGTGGAATGGCAGGGCTAAGATAGACACATTACACCCACCATCCTCCCTGCACCAGTCCCACTGTCCCCTGGCATCCAGAGTCTTTCTGCTGGGCTCCTCAACTGCTTCCCTGGAGGAGTGTTGACACTGGCCACCTAGTGAGAAGTGTTTTATTTAAAAATGTGTGTGTGTGTGTGTGTGTGTGTGTGTGTGTAGTAGTAGTAGTTGTTTTAAAAAAAAGTCATTTAGATATCAGCTTCAGAGATGTAACTGTCTTTCATAATAAAAGTGACGTTCACCAGGAATATTATACTAAATTTGTTAGACATTTTTGTGGAATATCTGTGATGGCAGTTTGAAAATTAGTATGTATTATTTGTTGCCTTTTATGCTGTTGTTTCCTTTTCTTGATGTTTTCAAAGCTGGCGAATCCTACACAATGATATGTTATACTCCTAATCTGCATCTTTTAAATACATGGGACATTTAACTTAATACAGACTCTTGGCCTCTGCTTGAAGAATAGTATACTTATAAAGTAGAAGCATTGTTATAACTTACTCATTATAACCCATCCTGTCTGTTCTGTACAATATAGTTGCACCCAGATTTTTACCCTACAAATTTGGTTAGCACAAATGAGGGAAATTATGAAATGCCTAAGGATAATTGAAATTCATGTAGGAGATGAGTAGAGGAATATTCAGGAATTTAAGCAGAATAGGAGTAACCCAACTATACTGCTGGCGGTTTCTGATCTAAATGGTATGATGGGGGAAAACCCACCAGATCAACAGAAAAGACATAAGTTTTTAATAAAAGTAAATTCCTTACATTGAACAAATTTAATTTTATGAAAAGTGCATTACAAAGTCTTTATTTCATTCATTTCTCTGTAGGACTGTTGAAATATTTGTCAGACTGGATTACTTTCAAAAAGTTAATGTTAGGCTGGGCGAGGCAGCTCACAGCTGTAATCCCAGCACTTTGGGAGGCCGAGGGGGACAGATCACGAGGTCAGAAGTTCAATACCAGCTGGCCAATATGGTGAAACTGTGTCTCTACTAAAGACTACAAAAATTAGCTGAGTGTGGTGATGCGCACCTCTCCTGGCTACTCAGGAGGCTGAGGCAGGAAAATCACTTGAACCCGGGAGGCGGAGGCTGCTGTGAGTGAAGATCGTGCCACTGCACTCCAGCCTGGGCAACAGAGTGAGACTCCGTCTCAAA
>NW_016107520.1:2892480-2938445 GCF_001604975.1 Cebus imitator | reverse complement strand
AACAGAGTCTTGCTCTGTCGCCCAGGCTAGAATTCAGTGGTGCAATCTTGGCCCACTGCAGTCTCTGCTTCCCGGGTTCAAGTGATTCTCTTGTCTCTACCTCCTCAGTAACTGGGATTACAAGTGCCTGCCACCACACCCAGCTAATTTTTTGTATTTTTATTAGAGACGGGGATTTTACCATGTTGGCCAAGCTGATCTCAAGCTCCTGACCTCCGGTGATCCTGCCTCAGCCTCCCAAAATGCTGGGATTACAAGTGTGAGCCACTACAGGCAGCAGTGCTTTGCTTTTTATGGAAACACTGTATATAACATTCAGAGATACTTTAAGGGCCTTGTTTTAACTTTGTTTCAACTGTTTTAAGTAAATTCCTTAATTTTTGTGCCAAATTTGATATTTGAATTTTGAAGTTGCTTTTTAAAGTTCACTTGAGATGTAAAGATTAATTAAATTGCCTTTAAAATTAATGAACTGGGAGCTGCAGTGGCTCAGGCCAGGTGTCCTGGCACTTGAGGAGGCGAGGCTATGTGTTCAAGGCCAGCCTGGGCAACATAAGAACCTCTCATTCATTAAAAATAAAAATAAAAAAAAATTAATGAATTAACCTTTAAAGTGCATCTCACTCTTCCAAGTGTTCTTGAGAGCACTCAAATGATGATTAAAAGGAGTATGTTATTTTTGGATTATGCCAAATTATTTATTTTCCAGTGTTCCTAAACCCAAAGGAAAGAAAACCAAAGATACGAAAAAACCTGTCAAAGTACCTGCTGAACCACAAACAGTGGTAGGTCAAAATTATATTTATATCTCTTTAGCAGATCTTGCTATTTAAGCTATATAATTATCTAAAGATGTAAATGTGTATTTGGTGAGCCATTCCCCAAAGAAACTGCAAAGATGTGGATCTGTCAACAGTTTTGCTTGATAAAGGTAGTATTTGTGTATATAATGTATTTTTTTACATTAAAGTAAAAAAAAGGACATTGGAAATGCTAGATGGTACTAGAATAGTTACTATTGTTTTCCATTACTTTTCAATCTAAAGCTTCGGTGATAAGAATTACATGTCAAGTTCTGGAGATTAATTGTGAAGCATAAACTCTTCCTCTGTTCAACTAGACCATGAGGTACATGCTATTGAAAGCCTCAGGACCCTTAAAGTTAATTGTGTTAGTGGGATTTAACCTCCAAGAACATCTGCCTTTGTTGAACCTGTTTATTAGCTGTCCATTCTATTAAAACATCTTTATTTTGCAATTGTTTGATGCTTTATCTTGACATTAAAACCTAAAACACTACTTTCAAGTGATAACTCTTGCTTTTATTTATGATTTTTTGCCCTTCTCAGAGTGATGTTCTTATCAACTGTACAACCTGCCACAGTGAATTCCCATCTCGGAATAAACTTTTTGACCATTTGAAGGCCACAGGTCATGCAAGAGCACCTTCATCATCGTCTTTAAACAGTGCAACAAGTAGTCGAAGCAAGAAAGAGAAACGTAAAAACAGATAGAGATTCTGCCTATGCTTTTGTTTGACTGTCTCTAGATTTTGAAACCAAAAAACTGAACTGAAATCATCTAAAGAGTTAAAATTTCAGTGATATGCAATTAATTGTATTGTGGAAGATTATTTTTTATCTTGTAAAAACTTGTTTTGGTTCAATATATATATTTTAAATATTTTGCTAGTGATTGAATTCTACTTTTGCCATCTGAATTGACTTGAATGTCTTAAAACAGGTAAATACTGTAAAGTATGTATTTTTGATGTTTGTTGGCTCCTGTGGATAGAAATATACAGGGAGAATTACATTATTTTAACACATAGAAGTGCTCCTTTCTGCTTTATGTTGTGAATGTCACAAAATTTTTATTTATTTAATGCTTTTATATTTTGTTAATGCTTTATAATATGTCAAAAACTCACATCTTTTAAAAAGCATCATAGATCATTTTTCCACTTGACATCATGACACTGGCTCTGATTTTTAAAATTATTTTTAAATAACTGATTATTGTTTAATGTATTTTTTTTCTCAAGAACAGTGATCGAAACTAATTGAACATTTGTGGTTGTCTTTCAAGAATAGTACCTCTTCAATGTTTTACTATGTTGATTTAATTTGATATTTTACTGGTTTACCAGCAAGGTATATTGTTCAGTTTTTTGCTCCAATTTAAATTGTGGAGGTGGAAGCAAATTAGTTCACATGGCATGTCCTCCCTAGGCACAGTGACAGCTGTAAAGTAGGATGGAACAAGGTAGCAGATGGTACAGAATTTATACTATTTAACAAGAGATGTGTTTATTCTTCATTGGGTTTTTTTCTTCACTATTTTCAGAAGTTTTCTTTTTTTTTCTATCACTCAATGGAGAAAAATTTTGTTAATGAAAGATTTTGTGATAGAGCTGATGCTTATACCATCTATTTTATAGCAATGATGAATATTAACACAAAAGAAATATGGAGAACTGTTATAACTGAGCGTTTTAACTGAGTGTTGTAACAGTCATGTACATTGATTAGTGATGAGTCCATTTTTAGGATGGATTAGTCAGTTCTTTTAATCGGTCTTGAAAGTAATTTTAAACTAACTGACTTGAAATGTATACTTTCTGTACAGTAAAGTTAGTGCTTTCCATATATCCTTGAATCTTCAGATGAATGATATGAACGAATTTTCATTTATAGATCAGCTCTAAAACACTCGAGTCCCTAAAGGCAAGGTCTTTCCTGATAGCTTCATGGATACTATTGATGATCGGGCTTCTTCTGTGTTACTGACTTAAAAAAAAGTATTTGAACCGTAAATTTTTTTCTTTTCCATTTAGAGATACATTTTTTACTTTACTTTCATACCTTTCTATTTCTTGCTAATTTCTATCACTAATTCCTCATAACTGTCCCTGCTCCCCTTCTTGATCTCTTTAGGGAGAATACTAGCTAGCTTTGTATTTTCTGATCTCTTATCCAGAGACTTCATCTGAATGTGCTGTACCACCTTCTTATCTAAACTAGATGAATTGGCCATAATTACGAATAGGAATAGTAATGAACCAGAGGACATACTAGTCACATGTTATTATACAGTAAAAAATATGAAGTCATCTTGAAAGGCAAATAATATACTGCAGATGTCCCTTACAAATTCTTTGCTTTCTCTTGTACCGAACATGCAGATATTTAATTTGTTTCATGAGCATTTATTGGAGTTACTTGTCACTTTTATTCAGATCAACAAAAACCAACCATAATTTTCAAGGGATCTTCATGAGTTGTGACTGGAAGCTGACCTGAATCTTGTGTTTCATCCTTTGTGATTTCAAAAAATCATCTAGTTTCTCAGAACTTTTTATCTCTAACACAGTTCTTAGCATTATAATATTGTCTCCATTTATCATCCAATGATCATAGGATCATTATGAAGGTCAAATAAAATAGTATATATGAAAATGCTTTTTAAACACAAAAGCTTTATACAAAATATTGTTGAATTTAAATAAGGTAAATCTTTTTTAGTTTATATATTTGCAGACTAAAGTGTACATGTTGGATTAAATGGGCAATTAAGTTTTATAGGAATTTACTTCCTAAGTGTATACCTGAAGAGGAACATACCATATATTATACTAAGGGTAAAATATTTTTGGTGAATTGCAGACATTTAATTTCACTTGTCTGAGGCAAAACAATAAAATACATGGGCATGCATTTTACATTGATCTCATTAGAGGTCAGTGCTAAGTACCTGTCTTGGTTGAAGTTAACTCCGATGTGGAGATTCATAGAATGCGGGTTCCAGGAGGAGAAGGTTAGGGAAATCCCATTTTCTTTCTGTAATTCATTAAGTGGTGCCAAAGCTGGGGGTTCCCTATAAAGCCCATTTAGACTTTCTCTGCTTCAAAATAACAGCAGGATCATTAGCTCTAGCCAAGCATTTTTCTAATTCCTGCCTTTGGCCACAAAGAAGAAAAAGCAGATCTGTGAATGAATTAGTGGAAAGTCAGTCACATCGGAGCTCATGTCCTAGTGATTGCTGGTGAGGTAATATTGGTATTTTGGTACCATGAGAAGACATATAAAGAATTTCATCAGAAGTTTTAATTTTCTCTAAGTCTTCCCTTATAAAATTTTCAAATTGGAAACTACTCTTGTAGAAGATTGTCTGTAAAATTGAGGTTTAACTCATGCAGAAAGTAAAATTCTTATAGCAAGGCATAGTTTCATTTTAGAGCACCCCCAAAAGCCCGTAAATACTCTGTGTAACCTTCAACATAAAATAATGAAGAGAACTTTTAGACTCTTATGAATTCCTAAAATTACTATTTATGTGGTGGAAGTTCTGTTTCCTATAATCTGCAATGCTGAAGTATCACTATTCAATTCCCATTCTTTATCTGTTAAGTTTAATGCCTTTATACTAAAATTATAGGCTCTTGGGATTGGAGAGAAAAATAGAGGTGATCTGCAAATTTCTTGTTCGATGGAAAAGGAAGCTGAGCTCAGGGATTTTTGAGCTTTACAGCCACAGGTGGTTAGGGGCTGCTGCCATTAAAACAAGGCAGATGCCTGGACTCCCAACTCATTAGGCTTTCTGTTACACCTCAATATGTGTTATAGGGAAGAAAAAGATTACTTTTAAGAAAAAGCAAGATAATTTTGAAGACAGGCAAGAGGGAGAGGCATGAACTTGTCCTAACAATATCAAAGAATATTTTAAATGTATACCAGTTAAAGCAGTGTGTGGCTGATGCCAGTAGAGGTCAGTCAAGGAAAACCTGATAAGAATAAAGAGCCCAGAAACAGGTACATGTTTATGTGGGAACTTGATTTTTGACAGATAGGCCAAGCTCTATGGACAAAACAATATGTACTACCTTCTACCCTTCCCCAAAAACAAATGGATTAAAGACCTAAGTATGAAAAGCAAACTTTTAAATGAGAATCTATAAGGTTATTTTTGATTTTGCAAATGGGAAGGATTTTTTTAAAAACAAGATGCAAAAGCACACACACAGGGAAAAAGGACTGTGCAAAAAAAAAAATGGCTTCTATAAAACAATAGACACTGTAAATAAAAGAACAAGTTACAGACAGGAAGGAAATGTTTGCACTTCATATAACTGACAAAGGATTTGTATCTGGAATACATTAAAAAATGAAAGAACCTCATACAAAAGTCACTGAGAAAATGACAGCCATGCATTAGAACAGCAATTCTCAAAACTTATGGTCTCAAGATTCCTTTACACTCTTCAAAAGTGAGAACCCCAAAGTGTTTTTGTGTATGTGGGTTAAATCTATTGATATTTTCTGTTAGAATTCAAAAATTAGTTATTAAAAAATAAGAAAAATGACTAGTTTTCGAAACAAAAGCTTAATGAGAAGAGTGGCATTTTACATTTTTACAAATATCTTTAACATTTAGCTTAATAAAAGATAGCTGGCCCCTCATACCTGCTTCTGCAATCTGTCTACTGCTGTGTGTTTTGGTTGAAGCATGTGAAGGAGAAAATCAGCCTTACATGGATAGGTAATTGTAAAAAAAAAAAAAAAAAAAAAAAAGGGACCTTGCATACCCACTGAATGGGTCTCAGGGGACTTAGAACTGCTGCATTAGAAAAATGGATAACAACAAAAAAAAATGGATAAACTATATGAACAGAAAAAGCCTGAATAGTCAAAAAAGTGGAAAGATTATTACTGCCTGATAATAAGTGAAATGGGACCTAATGTTTTCATGCTTTCAGATTAGCAAAAGGTAAAAAGTCACAAGATCTAGTGTTGGTGAGAATGGAGCAATGGGAACGAACACATTCACTTCTTTTGGAGTAAAAACAGGTTCAATTTGATGATGTCTAAGAAAGCCGAAGTTGGCATATTCTGTGACCCAACAATTCTAGGTATACACTTAGAGTCTCACTTCTCAAAGTGTGGGCCACAGAGCAGCGGCATGGGCTTCACCTGGGAAGTTGGCACCTCTCAGGTCCTGACCTGGAGTTGCTGCATCAGACTCTGTGGTTAAGATTTCTTAGGTGACTCATGCTCATGAAAGCATGAGAAGCAATCCTCTAGAGAAACCATGCACAAGTGTACAAGGAGATGTACAAGAAGGCTCACAGCTGAATTATTTGTATCCAGGAAAAGCTGGAAATAACCTAAATGTTCATGAGCAAGAAAATGGATAAATAAATTGTGGCCTATTTATAGATGGTAGACAGTTGGAGCAGTTAAAAGGAATAAACTTGATCTGTAATGTGGATGGCACTTGAAAAAATAGTGAATGAAAATAGCTGTCACAGAAGGTGAAATGCATGTCTTTTATATCATTTAAAAAACACTGTGGATTGTTAGTTTTAGAAAGAAAATACAGAAACAATGAGAAAGTAGTTGCCCTGAACTCAGAAGGAGAAGAGTAGAACTGCTCGTGGCTACAAAAGGTCTCTCTTCTGTGTCTATTTTTTTTTTTTTTTTTTAAAGATCAGAAGGAAGATGTAAACATTTTTTTAATTCTGGATGGTGGGTGCATGGGGATTTGTTACTCTGGTTCTCACAAATACTTCAACTATCAAGAAGAGTACAGATGAATGTCCCACTTTGCTAGCAGAATATATACACTTGCATGAAGGGAAAGATGAAAGGATTTAAGGTCTAGTTTTTATTCCTGGCACACTCCTTAAGCACACTGTGACAGAGGCTCTTGTCTCTCAATATTCATTCTCCTTTTTAGAACTCTGATTTTCAGGTAAGTGCAAGACCACCCAGAATATAAGGATTACTTTCCCAGCCTCCCTTGCAATCAGATCTGACCAGTGACCGGAGCAAAGTTTTGGGACATGTCCTTAAAAATGTGGACATGTCCTTATTCCTTCCTTCTAACAGCTAAAATGAAGAGGTAATGGCTGGACCTCTCGCCCCTATCTGGGATCATGAAGCCACAGGGGGCAGAGCAACAAAAGCATAGGAGCTTCTACCCTTGACACCTCAGAGGGATCCTAGGAGCCCCGTGACTGTACCTCTGCACTGGAGAGAAGAAACTATGTTTCTGAAGCCACTGCTGTTTTGAACTGTCACAGATAACAAATCCTGATTCATTCATGTTTTTGCATGTGTACAGTTACCTAAATGAGAGGTCTAGGGTCAAGGGCATATGGGCATTTAACTCTCAGATCTTGCATTGAATTCCAGTCTTGTGTTAACATGGTTTTAAGCAAGTCATTTAAACTCTTAAAACAATTTAAAAAAATTGTAAAAATAAGTGAGATCAATCTGGCAGAATTGTGAAGATTAGAGTCTTAAATGTGTGCACAGTGCTTGGCACATAGTAGGCATTCAATAATTGTTAGCTTTTACTTACTTCAAAAATCTCACAGTATTCTTGCTTCATTTAACTGTTCACTTTGTTTTCTGAAAGAATCCCAACAATGAAGTAATCTGGTGAGGAATCAGTGATTAAATTGATCCTGTACTGTTTTTGTTTGTTTGTTTTGTTTTGTTTTTGAGACATGGCTCACCGTTGCCCAGATTGGAGTGCAGTGGCACGATCTGGGCTCACTGAAACCTCCACCTCCCAGGTTCAAGTAATACTCCTGCCTCAGTCTCTCAAGTAGCTGGGAGTATAGGCACACGCCACCATGTCAGCTAATTTTTGTATTTTTAGTAGAGACAGGGTTCCACCATGTTGGCCAGGCTGGTCTGGAATTCCCGGCCTCAAGTGATCCATCTGCCTCGGCCTCCCAAAGTGCTGGGATTACAGGTCTGAGTCACTGTGCCTGGCCTTGTACTGTATTTTTTAAAAGACACTGTTGCATTTATGAAATTCTTTCTGGCTCAAATGGAAGAAAATATTTAAAGGCTAAAGTCAGAAACTGTCTTGAGGATCAGTGATCCTTAATTATGTTAGAAGGCTCAGTATATTTTTACAGATAATTACTTTGCCATTAAAACTAGTTAGAGGGCCCCACATCAGTGATGTCCTTTTAGATACCAAGTGCCTTCTGATAATAGAAAAGTCTCAAATTATTTTTTGCACTGCAAATCATTTGAATGTTACTTAGGGAAAATGTCTTTTCTAACGATTTCTGAAAATGAAAAGGTCATAGAAATGCAGCATTTAGAGAAAGTGGTATATAGTTTATAGATCTCTTCAGATGCTTATTTTCAAACTAAGAACTCATACTTTTGTGAATCCAAAGGTTACAGTTGTTTCAGCTTATTGTCAAGCAGAATTCCCAACAGTTCCATCCAACAATGGAATTGGTATCAGCATGTGGTGAGCTCTCTGCACCAGTGAGTGTACAGTCAGAGACTGGCCAGTCCTGTTACTAGAAGGATATAACAGCAGCTGCCATGGCCAGTAGATTGTCCTTCTGCACTTTCGGAGAGGCCCATGAGTTTGATAATGAGGCAGCAGATTTGAAATCTTTCTACTGTTTTTTTGGAAACAAGGTCTCACTCTGTCATCCAGGCTGTAGTGCAGTGGTGCGATCTTGGCTCATTGCATCCTCTGCTCGGGTTCAGACGATTCTTAAGCCTCGGCCTCCTGAGTAGCTGGGATTACAGGTGTGTGCCACCACACCTGGCTAGGGTTTTTTTTTTTTTTTTTTTTTTTTTTTTTTGGTTTGGGTTTGTTTTTTTTTTTTTTTTTTTTTTGTATTTTTTGGTAGAGATCAGTTTCACCATGTTGGCCAGGCTGGTCTCGAACTCCTGATGTCAAGTGATCCACCCGCCTCAGCCTCCCAAAGTGCTAAGATTACAGGTGTAAGCCACTGTGCCTTGTCCTTTCCTACTTTTTTGATGTAGGTTTTTATTACTGTACAACTTCCCTCTTAGCACTGCTTTTGATATATCCCATAGGTTTTGGTATTTTGCATTTCCATTTTCATTTATTGCAATAATTTTTAAAAAAAATTATTTAAGAGCTTGTTGCTTAATTTCCACATGTTTGTATAGTTTCCTAAGCTCCTCTTGTTACAAATTTCTAGTTTTATTCTGTTGTGGTCTGAGAAAACATTAGATATGATTTCAATTTTTAAATTTTTTGACTTTTTTGTGGCCTAATACAATAGGGAACCTCAAAAAGTTTGTGAAAAAATGGAATTAAAAGATAATATATAAATTATATTTCTCAAAATAAACTCCTTCCTGGCTAGGCACAGTGGCTCATGCCTATAATTCCAGTACTTTGGGAGACCGAGGCAGGCAGGTCTCTGAGCCCAGGAGTATGAGGCCAGCCTGGCCAACATGGCAAAACCTCATCTCTACTAAAAATGCAAAAAGTAGCTGGTTGTGGTTGTGTACACCTATGGTTCGAGCTACTCGGAGGGCTGAAGCAGGAGAATCACTTGAACCCAGGAGGCAGAGGCAGTGAGCTATCACACCACTACACTCCAGACTGGGTGACAGAGAGAAAAAAAAAGTCTCCATCCTGTTCAAAACACTTTTGTAAGTGACATTATCAGACATGTAGTTCAGCCCTAGAGAAGTGAGGATCCTGCAACCATTTCATTGCAGTATTTTTTCAATATTAACTGAAGAAAAATGGATATCTTTTAGTTTTTTTAAGATTAGCAAACGAAAAAATTAGGAACCAAATTAGAACTGTAAGGTGTATGTCTAATGATTTTACATAGAAACACAATTTCTCTTATCTAATGGAGAAATCAGCAGAAGCATTGTGGTGGAAAAGGACTCTCCGGTGATGCTATACTGGGCATTTTTTGACTGAAGCTTTGGCTAACTTTCTCAAAACACTTTCATAATAAACAGATGTTATTATTCTTTGGCCTTCCAGAAAGTCAACATGCAAAATTCCTTTAGCATCAAAAAAAAAAAAAACTTGCCATGACCTTTGCTTTTGACCAGTCTACTCTTGCATTGACTGGAGCACTTTTACCTCTTCGTAGCCACTGCTTTGATTGTGCTTTATCTTCTGGATGGTACTGGGAAAGCCATGTTCCATCTTTTGTTATAATTTTTTGAAGCTATGCTTTAGGATCTTGATGCCACTTAAAAAAAATTCTATTGAAAGCTTTGTTCTTGTTTGTTGCTGATTACAGTGTAATGATTTTGGTGCCCATCTGATGAAAGTTTGTTCAACTTTAATTTTTCAGTCAGAATTGGTTGAAGTCTGAAACAATTGAGATGTCTGTGGTGTTGGCTATCATTTCTTCTGTTAATTGCTGGTCCTCTTCAAATAGAGCACAACAAGACGAATTTTTTTCCTTGCACATTAATGTGAATAGTCTGCTGCTGCAGGTTTCATCTTCAACACCATCTTGTCCCTTCTTAAAATGAATTATCCATTTATAAACTGCTAATTTTGTTGTAGATACAGGGCCTCCCTGTGTGGCCCAGGTTGGTCTTGAATTCCTGGGCTCAAGCAATTCTCCCTCCTTGGCCTCCCAAAGTGTTGTAATTACAGGCATGAGCCACCATGCCCAGCCTCTAGTGCAAATTAAGTCCATTTTTGTTGCTAATTTTCTGTCTTCATGATCTGTCCAGTGCTGAAAGTGAGGCATTGACTTTTTCAACTATTATTATATTAGAGTCTATCTTTAGCACTAATAATATTTGTTATTTATATTTGGGTGTGTTGGTGTTGGTATATATATATTTACAATAATATTATATATATCATTATATAATGATGTATATAATATAACTTTCTTTGTTTCTTTTTATTTTATTTTTACTTAAAGTCTCTCTATATTTTTTTTCTTTCTTAAAACAGGGTCTCAGTATGTTGCCCAGGCTAGAGTGGACTGGTATGACCATGGCTCACTACAGCCTTGACCTCCTGGGCCTAAGCAATCTTCCCACCTCAGCCTACTGAGTAGGTGGGACCACAGGGATGTGCCACCATGCCCAGTTAATTTTCTTATTTTTTGTAGAGATGGGATTTCCCTGTGTTGCTCAGGCTGGTCTCAAACTCCTGAACTCAAGCAGTCCTCCTAACTTGGCCTCCTAAATTACTGGCATGAGCCACTGCATCCAGCCTTTTATTTTCTAATAAAAGTATAACTCCTGGCCAGGCACGGTGGCTCACACCTGTAATCCCAGCACTTTGGGAGGCCGAGGCGGGTGGATCACGAGGTCAAGAGATCGAGACCATCCTGGTCAACATGGTGAAACCCCGTCTCTACTAAAACTACAAAAAATTAGCTGGGCATGGTGGTGCGTGCCTGTAATCCCAGCTACTCAGGAGGCTGAGGCAGGAGAATTGCCTGAACCCAGGAGGCGGAGGTTGCGGTGAGCCGAGATCGCGCCATTGCACTCCAGCCTGGGTAACAAGAGCGAAACTCTGTCTCAAAAAAGAAAAAAAAAAAAAGTATAACTCCTCCTGTTTGTTTTTTGGTTTCCATTGTGTAGAATATTTGTTTCATCTCTTCAGTCTATGTGTGTCCTTACAAGTGAAATGAGTTTCTTGTAGGCAGCATGTAGTTGGGTCTTGTTTTGTTTTTTTTTTTTTTTTGAGACAGAATCTTGCTCTCTTGCCCAGGCTGGAGTGCAGTGGTGCAATCTAGAAATTAACTGCAACCTCTGTTCCAGGTTTAAGTGATTCTCATGCCTCAGCCTCCCTAGTATCTGGGATTAGAGATGTACACACCCACACTTGGCTAATTTTTGTATTTTTAGTAAAGAGAGTGTTTCACCATGTTGGCCAGGTTGGTCTTGATCTCCTGACCACAAGTGATCCTCCCACCTTGGCCTTTCAAAAGTGCTGGGATTACAGGCATGAGCCACCTATTGGGTGGTGACAGTTTTGGTGGAGGACAACCCTTGGACCCTCATACAGCACATGCATATGTCAGCAGTGGCAGTGGTAGGCTTGGTGTACTGGTCTCCAGCACATGGAGGTACTGGTGGCAGTTGGGGTGTGTCCATCCTTATGTCTCTGGACAGTGCATACATGTGCTGGTGGTGGTGGATAGGGTTGGACTATCCCCAGGCCTCCAGATTGTAGGCATAGGTGGTGGCGTGAGCAGAATGAGCCTGTCTGTAGGCCCCTGGAAGGTGTACATAGGCACTGGTGGTGGCAGGCAAGGCAGATCAATCTCCAGGTCCCCAGTGACATGCACAGACTGGCTCTAAAAGGGTTTTAATTGCAGCATTGTTTTTTATTTTTTGTAAAAGAAAAATATTCTAAATAACCTAAATACTCATGGATAGCTAATAAGTTATGATACTGCTACAAAATGATTTGTAAGATATAGTATTAAGGTTAAAAAAGCATGATGTATTCGTGTAATGTGGTGGTTGAAGGACCACTAACTGATTATCCATGGTGAGGTAAACTGGGTGATGGGGAGAAGGGATAAGAGCTGGAGACCCTTGCTGTGCCATCTTTTGTACTTTTGGAATTTAATACCAGCTGCACATATTGGTTAATTTTAGAATTTTATTCTTGTGGTAGGCAAAATTAAAAAATTCCCCCCACCTAAGAGTTGTCCTGGAACTCATGAATATGATTAAAATATCGCCCCTCTAATTGTTATGTTATATGGCGCAGTTGATTTTAAATAGGAAATTACCTGGAAGACCCATGTAGGCCCTGCAAGTGGGCTTTGAGCCACATGGGCAGGCAACTCTAGGTATCTGGGTATCTGGATTGTGGTTTAAATCACAGGGCCTTGTGAATTCCTTGTTCCTTAGAAAGGGGCATGGCAAAAGAAAGGCTGGGTGGGGGCTCTGGGGGAGGCAAAATTTCCCTTTCAATTTGGGTCTTTGGCTAGGCTTAAGGATTAAATTGACAGCAGACAGACGAATAACAGAAAAACATACATATTTTATTTAGTAATTTTTACCTGTACATGGGAGTCCTCAAAAGAAAAATGGAGACTCAAAGGAGCAATTAGGGCTGAAAGCTTATGTAGGGGGTTGGACAAAGAGTAGTAAAGTTTGAAAACATGACAAGACAAAGAGGTTTGAGGTAGAAAGTTAGTTGTGGAAAAGTCGCTAGGCAGATAAAGGTTAGTTTGATAAGTGTTTTTGGTTTTTTTTTGGTACCTGTTTCTCTCTCAGCTTTAATACCCCATCTCTGAGGATAAGAGTGTCTTCCTTCCTCCTGGTCAGGGAGGGTACCCTTCACATGACAGCTCCATCTCATGCTTTGAGGAAGAGAAAGGAAGATCAGAATGCCATTCTCGAACCTGCTGTTTCTCCAGTGCCCTTAACTCAAAGTGATCAACATGCCAAAATGGCATATTTTGGGGTGTCATGCTCTTTGTCTCTACAAAGACCAGAGCAGAGCTTCTGCTACCTGAGCTTGAGGGCAATAGTGTTTATATGACTCCTTTTCCATGAAGCTTTCCTAATATCTCCTCAGCCTGAGTAAGTTTTTCTTCCCCTAAACTCCTTTACCACTTAATTCTTACCATATGCTGCCTCAGGAGGAAGACATTGAAGCTTTTAGAAGAATAAACCTACTCATGAATGGTTGTATCTTAGGAACAGGAGTACAAGAGGTAGACAACATGTATTGTTGTAAATTTCAAAACAAACTTTTAAAAAGCATGCATTGCTTCCCATTGTCAGGAAACGTTTCATATGTGTAAGTCACGACTTCTGCACCAGACTATAAACTTCTGAGGACAGCCGCGTATCTAATCCTTGTAGGATACATAAGGACCTGATGTAGATACATAGGACCTGATGTATACATAAGGATGCTTAATGGATGTTCATGGAGTATATGTGAATAAGTCAACCTGAGACAGAATTCTGTCTGCATCTATGTCAAATATGATATTTCTGATGCAAGGAACAAAGTTTCTAATGAGCGTAGTTAATAAGGAAACGTATTGTCTCCCAAAACAGTTAATCTAGAAATTGTACAGGCACTGGACACAATCCATGGGGGCTCCAGTTCCATTTGTCTGCTAATATGTATCTATCCTCCCTGCCTCCTGTGCTGTCTTTGTCCTTGGCAGCCTTCCCTCATGGTCAAAAAATGGATACCAGTATCAACTGGAACAGAATATTGTCCTCTCACACTGTGAGGAGGGGGCTTGGTGGTGGGTGGGTGGGGCACAGAAAAAGAGAGAGAGAGACAGGGCAGGAGAGAGAAAAAACCCTCTTCACTCATCATGAAAAGTCCATCCTTTCAGTCTGAATGGGCCAACTTGAGTCACAGGGCCTTTGATACCAGTAGCCATGGGAATGCCCCAGGAGGATTGACTTCCACAACTGGGATGGTATGGCTATCATTGGCTTAGAGTATCCAGGAACCTGCCCTGGAGTTGGGGATGGAGTTAGCTTTTCCTGAGTCATTTGGGGAACGCTGAGCCAAATCCCAGATCTCTCAGTAAGAAACGTGAGCAAAATCTCAGTTATCTTAGGAAGAAGCAGGAGAGTAGATGCTGGGAAGCGAACCATTAGGGTAAACAACACCATCTAAGAGAGATCAGTCTCCCTCCTTTGCTTCCTTTCTTACCCGCCCCAAAGTGGACCTCCCAAGATGAAGAACTAGGACCTTATCTTAGCTTTAGTAAAAGGGCTCTTTTATTCCAGTGGCCAAGAGAAATGAGGGGGACTCCAGGAGGCAAGGACAGGCTTTGTAGATAAACCCTTTTGAGGCTACAGAGTAAAAAGGGAGTCACTAGAGGAAGGTTCCTGAATTTTCAGTCAGGCAGGAGATTAGGTGGTATCCATGGTAACAAATGCATCAAGTGAATTCTGCAGAACAGGGGATGTTGAATGTAGAATCTGAGCTTTCCCATCCTTAGGTTTTTGTTTCTTACCAAGAGGCCATATCGCCTTTCTGAGCCAGCTCTGCAGACAGGGCCAACTTCATGGCATGCGACCCATGCAGACAGTACCCAGGGCCTGTGCTCAGAAGGGCCCCTGAGTTTGATTTAATGCTCTTTTGTCACCACTGGAAATTTTTCATCTTTTTTTTTTTTTTTTAGCTGGAGTTCGCTCTTGTTGCCCAGGCTGGAGTGCAACGGCGCAATCTCGGCTCACTGCAACCTCCACCTCCCGTGTTCAGGTGATTCTCCTGCCTCAGCCTCTTGAATAGCTGGGATTACAGGCATGTGCCACAATGCCCAGCTAATTTTGTATTTCTAGTAGCGATGGGATTTCTCCGTGTTGGTCAGGCTGGTCTCGAACGCCCAACCTCAAGTTATCTGCCTGCCTCGGCCTCCCAAAGTGCTGAGATTACAGGTGTGAGCCACCACGCCTGGCCGAAATTTTAAATTTTTGAACATAAACCCGCACATCTTCATTTTGCTTTGAACTTTGTAAATTTTGTAGCTAGTTATGTTTTTAGGTAAAATCCCTCAATTTCTCTATGAGGAGATGTAACAAATTCTGCCCTCGTAGTTCAAAATACCTCAGCTAACACACTATAAAATTTGAACGATAAATTTAAGTTCTTTTTTTCTAGTTTGTTGGCTTAAAAAAAAAGTTCAGCAAGTTTTTGGGGAACAGGTAGTATTTGGTTACATAAGTAAGTTTTTAGTGGTGATTTCTGAGATTTTTGGCGCACCCATCACCTTAGTATACAGTGTGCCCAGTGAGCAGCCTTTTATCCCTCACCCGCCTCCCATCCTTTCCCCTGAGTCCCCAAAGTCCATTATATCATTTTTTTTTTTTTTTTGAGATGGAGTCTCACTCTGTCACCCAGGCTGGAGTGCAGTGGCACAACCTCAGCTCACTGCAGCCTCCAACTCCTGGGTTCACGTGATTCTTAAGCCTCATCCTCCTGAGTAGCTGGAATTACAGGCATGCACCACCACACCCAGCCAATTTTTGTATTTTTAGTAGAGTTGGGGTTTTGCCACGTTGGCCGGACTGGTCTCGAACTCCTGACCTCAAGTGATCTGCCCACCTTGGCCTTCTAAAATGCTGGGATTACAGGCGTGAGTCACTGTGTCTGGCCTCATTGTATTACTCTTATGCCTTTGTATCCTCATAGTTTAGCTCCCACTTAATGAGTGAGAACATAGGATGTTTGGTTTTCCAATCCTGAGTTACTTCACTTAGAATAATGAACTCCAATTCCTTCCAGGTTGCTGTGAAGGCCATGGTTTTGTTCCTTTTTTATGGCTGAATAGTATTCTATGGTATATATAAACCACATAATAAACTTGAATTCTTATCTACCAGGCTTCCTGATGAGTTTGCAGGTTTTAAAGTACATTACGTGCTATGCCATGTAGTTCTGCTGGTGAGTGCAAAGGCCTAATGATGTGTGGTGTGAAATTCCTTTTCAGTGTGTGTTCTTTTCCTGTACTGTTTTCTGCCCTCATTCATATCTCCCATTGCATCGTCTGAGCTTTAGCTACTTTCTCCACGGAGTGAGAAAAAGTGCAGGATCAGAGCAGATTTTTCTCTATATCCACAGAGATAAAGCAAGGTACAGGTAGGTGCTGGGTCAGCAGCATTTGCTTCCTACATGGAGACAAAGGATTCCATATTATGCACTGAGTTTGAACACAGTTCCTGTGCTTAGCATTGATTTGTTCCCATAAGCATTTGTGAACCACTCTTAGTACCTTGTTTATAGTAGAAGCTCCATAAATAAAATATTGATTAATCAATTGGTTCTTTACTCATATACATTCATTCAGCACATTCTTACTGAGCATCTACTATGTGCCAGGCACTGCTTTGCTTAGCTGTAAGAACACAAAGATAAAAGATAGGGTTGCAGGCTGCAAGGAGTTCCTCCCCTAAAGGAAAACAGCCCTGTGATGAATGAGGAGGTCACAGTGCCCCATGAAAACACAGAAAGGGCACCTTACCCCAGCCATGGAAAGTGGAGGAGAGGGAGAAGTAAATAATTAAATACAAGGGAGAGAGTCTGGGGAAGCCTGGGGGTGGGAGAGCATCCAAACTGAGATACTGAGAATTTATGTTTCTATCCAGAGAAAGCTTTTTCTTTTTTTTGAGGTGGAGTTTCTCTCTTGTGGCCCAGGCTGGAGTGCAATGGCACGATCTCGGCTCACTGCAACCTCCACCTCCCGGGTTCAACCTATTCTCTTGGCTAAGCCTCCTGAGTAGCTGGGATTACAGGCATGGGCTATCACACCTGGCTAATTTTTGTATTTTCAGTAGAGACAGGGTTTCACTATGTCGGTCAGGCTGGTCTCGAACTCCTGACCTCAGGTGATCCCCCTGCCTAGGCCTCCCAAAGTGCTGGAATTACAGGTGTGAGCCACTGTGCTGGGCCAAAGAAAACTCCCAGTTTTATTGAGATATAATTCCCATACCTACAGTTCACCCATTCATAGTGTACTAATTCAATGGCTTGTAGTACATTTAAAGAGTTGTGAGGCTGGGTGCAGGGACTCACGTCTGTAATCCCAACATTTTGGGAGGCCAAGGCAGGTGGATCACCTGGGGCTCAGGAGTTTGAGACCAGCCTGGCCAGCATGGTGAACCCCATCTCCACTAAAAATATAAAAATTAGCCTGGCATGATGGTGCATTCCTGTAATTCCAGCTACTCGACCGGCTGAGGCACGAGAATCACTTGAACCCAGGAGGCAGAGGTTCAAAAAAGAAGAGTTGTGGATCCATCACCACAGTCAATTTTAAAGTGTTTTCATCACTCTTCAAAAAAACCCTGCATTCCTTAACTGGCACCCCTTAATATCCCCATGTCCCTCAGTGCCAGGCAACCACTGATACACGTTTTTTTGTCTCTATCATTCTGCCAATTCTGGACATTTCCTATGAATAGAATCACACATTATATAATTCCTTGTGGCTGGCTTCTTCCACTTAACATAATGCTTTTGAGTCATTGATGTACCACCTCAGTGCTTTATTCATTTTTATTACCTAGTATGATTTTGTTGTGTGGATATACCATTATTTTATTTATCCACCTTTCAGTTGATGGACATTGGGTTATTTCCACTTTTTAGCTATTATGAATAATGCTGCTATGAACATTTATATATATATATATTTATGTGGACATATGTTTTGTTACTTGAGTATATACCTAGGAGTGGAATTGCTGGATCATACCATAGTTCTCTGATTAACCATCTGAGGAACTGCCAGACTATTTTCCAAAGCAGCTGCCCCATTTTACATTCTTACCAGTGGTGCAGGAGGGTTTCAATTTTTTTACGTCCTGACCAACATGTGTTGTTACCTTTTTGATTATAGACATCTTTGTGGCTGTGAAGTGGTGTCTCACTGAAGTTTTCATTTGGATTTCCTTGATGGCAAATAATGTTGACCATTTTTTGTGTCCTTGTTTCCTATTCATATATCTTCTTTGGAAAAATATCTCTGCAAATCTTTTGCCCATTTTTTGGTGGGTATTTATCTTTCCATTATTAAGTTTTAAGTGTTCTCCATATATTCCAGATACAAGTCTCTTATCAGATATGTAGATATGTGATTTACACATATTTTCCCCAATTTTGTGGGTCATCTTTTCACTTTTTTGATGGTGTCCTTCTTTTCAAGCACAAAGATCTGGATATTGATAATATTCCGTTTAGCTACCAAATGAATTTTGACTGATGAGTCAGGTAAGTGAGGACAGGAGGGAACAGCATTCCAGGTTTAGAACAAGCAATAGTACAAAAGCACAGAGATGTAACAGCATAGCTCATTGTAGCCATTCTAGATAGTTTGCTTTGCCTTGATGAAAGGGCTGTGGGTAAGAAATGGTGGGCAAGAAATCAAACTGATACCAAGCGGTAAACCATGTGAAGATACTAGATTTTATTCTATAATCAATAGGAACCACTAAAAATTGTTAAGTAGGAGATATGAAAATCGGATTTGCAATTTAGAAAAGTCCCTCTGTGGTGGAGGATGCATGGGAAGAGGATAATGTTAGAGAAGTCAGGGGCACTGATCATGGTGACAAATGATGACTTGAACTTAAGCAAAAACAGTGTAGAGAGAGATTAAGGAATGATTTGAAAAATACAAAGGAAATAGAATGGAAAGTACCTGGAGGCCATTGAGATTTGGAGGATGAAGGGAAGAAATGATTCCTCAGTTTTGGATCTGGGTGGCTTAACTGAAGGAGTACGGCTAGTGAAGGTAGTGAAAGGGAATGGGAGTGAGGAAGGTAGGTTCAGTTTTGCAAATGTTGGGTTGAAGTTCCTGAAGAATATTCAGGAGAAGATATTGTTGCAAGTTGGTTTCTTCCAGAAGCTGACTCTGGAAGGGAGTTAGCATGCAGAATATTTATTAGGGAGTCTTTTTGGAACCAGCCTATGGAAAGGAAAGGAAGGAAGCAGGATTGGGCAGAGGAAGAAGCCAGGTGACAGTCCTGGCCCAATGAGAGCCCTGACAGATGACTCATCACATTGTCCTTTGATAAGGTGAGATGGCTGAGGCTGTATGGCCCTGGCTGGATCAACTTGGGAAGGATGTGAACTTGGGCAAGGCTGCTCTCTGCGCTTGAGGCAATTCTTAGAGGAGCTGACAGCTGGAGGCATCTGCTGACCACACCCCTTGCTGCTGGGGCAACAAGTCCTTTCTTGAAAGAGAATCTGTGGGGTCCAGGTCAGTGTCTATTGCAGATATGCAGTGGGCAGTCCTGTGTGTGTGGATCTGGAGAAAGGTACTCGCAGGAGGTAGGCTTGGGACAGAGAAGGAGAGTTGGAAGTGATCAACATGCATGGCATTCTTGGTGTCGCGTGACTGAATGGCATCCCTGAGGCAGAGAGTGAAGAGTGAGAACAGAGTGGAAGAATGCTACTGGGGTGCTTTCAAACACACATAACAGAATTCCTCGTTTAAAATAGCCCAAGCTATATGTTTTTCAGTCTCAGATAACAGGAAGTCTGGAAGTAGGCAGTTCTGGCATGATTCATTTGGTAGCCTTGGTCATCAGGGACCCACGTGGATTCTTCCATCTGTTCTGCCATGCTCAGCATGTGGGCTTTTATCAGACTTGTCCCATCACAACCACAAGATACCTGCCTCCATTCTGGAAAGCAAGGGCAGGATAACTGAAAAGGAAAAAACTCACTGTTTCCATCTGCCTACTCACATTGTCTACACACTCATGGACACCAACTATGTGGGTTTTTTCCACACCAACAAATTCTGCAACTATCTGGACACCAGTCAGACATCCTGTAATTCACTCCTAACATTGGAATTAGCACAGACCCCACAGGATGAGGGCTTAGTCCCACAAGATTAAGCCCAATTTTAGATACCAGTTGCAAGTAATACGTCTCCAGGTTACTCAATTTTGTCCAACTTAGCTATGATTTGGGGGTTCCCACAACCCTCTCTTCAGGTTTGATAATTTGCTAAGACATCTCACCAAACTCAGAGAAACAAGTTTACTGTTTTATTACATAACAGAGGATATGATAAATAATACAGATGAATAGCCAGATGAAGAGGTGTCTAGAACAAGGTATGGAAGCGTCCAGAATGCAGGAGCTTCTGCCCCTGTGGAGCTGTGGTGCCACTGGGAGGGTCATCAAGGACCCAGGTGGATTCTTCCCTCTGTTCTGCCATGCCAGGGTGTCCTGCTCTCCCAATATGTGGGTGTGTTCACTGACCTAGAAGCTCTGCAAACCCTGTCAAACCATACAGCCAAGATCAATTTGTTAACTTAATTTCCAGCCCCTCCTCCCTCCCTGGAGGATGTAGGTGGAGCTGGAAGCTCTAAACTTCTAATGATGGCTTGGTCTTTCTGGTGACCAGCTTCCATCCTGAAACCATCCAGGAACCCACCAAGAGCCACCTCATTAAGACAAAAGATGCTCTTATCACCTAGGAAATTCCAAGGGACTTAGGAGCTCTTTGCCAGGAACTAGTTGAAGACCAAATAATAGAAAAAAAAGTACTCCTAGCACTCTATCACTTAGGAAATTATAACTGTTTTAGGAGCTCTGTGCCAGGAACCAGGGACGAAGACCAAATGTGTATTTCTTATTATATCACAGTATAACAATAACTAGTCATTTCTCTTTTTTTAAACAGGAATTGGGTATGAAGGGAAGTGGAGTGTTTTTTCTAGAAGCTTTCCACTCCACCCCCAGAAGCCTTCTCCTTACATCTCATTGGCCAGAGATAAATAAGACTACCATGATAGTTAAGGATTTGCCCCTGGGGCTGGGTATGAGGCAACCTCCCCTTAGGATGGATACCTGAACAAAAGTGGGAACAGGAATAAAAGGATAAGGCTGTTTAGTAGGTAATCACTGGTGTCTGCTATGCTGGTTAACACTGATTTTCAATGCTGGCAACAGAAAGGACCTAAGAGACCAAGGGAGAATAGTCAGATAATTAGAAAGAAATAGAATTATGAAATCCAAAGCAGGAGAGAATTTCAATAAGGAAGATACAATCAATTATG
Source organism: Cebus imitator (assembly GCF_001604975.1). Classification (NCBI taxonomy): domain Eukaryota; kingdom Metazoa; phylum Chordata; class Mammalia; order Primates; family Cebidae; genus Cebus; species Cebus imitator. The sequence goes on along the minus strand of NW_016107520.1, from coordinate 2,917,137 downwards.
GCAAAGGCTGTAGAAAAAGTTAAGAAAAAAAGCTGAGTAGGACTGATGTGTGTCCACTGGATTGGGCAATTCAAAGGTTCCTAGATGTAACTGTGAACCAGTATCATTGAAGCGTGCAGGCAGAAACTAAATTACAGTAGATTGAGGGGGTGAAGATATCAGGACAGAAAATTGTAGCAGAATGGGGTTGCTGATGGGGAACAAAAGGGGAGAAGTCAGAAAACCTTCTGGACAAGGTAAGGCTATAGCAATAAAAATAGATCAGCAATTGCTGGTGCTGGGGACAGAAGAAGGGTTCATTACAGAGGGGCCCACAAGCATTTTGGGGGGTCATGGAAATATTCTATTTATTTGTTTATTTTATTTTCCTTATTTTTTAAAATTGCATTTTAGGTTTTGGGGTACATGTGAAGAACATACAAGACTGTTGCATAGGTACACACATGACAGTGTGATTTGCTGCCTTCCTCCCCATCACCTATATCTGGCATTTCTCCCTATGCAGTCTCTTCCCAACTCCCCACCGCCTACTGTCCCTCCCCTATTTCCCCCCGACAGGCCCCAGTGTGTGATGCTCCCCTCCCTGTGTCCATGCATTCTCATTGTGCAACACCCGCCTGAGAACATGCAGTGTTTGATTTTCTGTTCTTGCGTCAGTTTGCTGAGAATGATGGTTTCCAGGTTCATCCATGTCCCTACAAAGGACACAAACTCATCGTTTTTTATGGCTACATAGTATTCCATGGTGTATATGTGCCACATTTTCCCTGTCCAGTCTATCATTGATGGGCATTTGGGTTGGTTCCAGGCCTTTGCTATTGTAAACAATGCTGCAATGAATATTCGTGTGCACGTGTCCTTATAGTAGAATGATTTATAATCCTTTGAATATATACCCAGTAATGGGATTGCTGGGTCAAATGGAATTTCTATTTCTAGGTCCTTGAGGAATCGCCACACTGTCTTCCACAATGGTTGAACTAGTTTACACTCCCACCAACAGTGTAAAAGTGTTCCTATTTCTCCACATCCTCTCCAGCATCTGTTGTCTCCTGATTTTTTAATGATCACCATTCTAACTGGCGTGAGATGGTATCTCAATGTAGTTTTGATTTGCATTTCTCTGATGACCAGTGATGATGAGCATTTTTTCATATGTTTGTTGGCCTCATGTATGTCTTCATTTGTAAAGTGCCTGTTCATATCCTTCACCCACTTTTGAATGGGCTTATTTGTTTTTTCTTGTAAATCTGTTTTCATTCTTTGTAGATTCTAGATATTAGCCCTTGGTCAGATGGGTAGATTGCAAAATTTTTTTCCCATTCTATTTGTTGCCAATTCACTCTAATGACTGTTTCTTTTGCTGTGCAGAAGCTGTGGAGTTTGATTAGGTCCCCTTTGTCTATTTTGGCTTTTGTTGCCAATGCTTTTGGTGTTTTGGTCATGAAGTCCTTGCCTACACCTGTTTCCAGAATGGTTTTGCCTAGGTTTTCTTCTAGGGTTTTTATGGTGTTAGGTCTTATGTTGAAGTCTTTAATCCATCTGGAGTTGATTTTAGTGTGAGGTGTCAGGAAGGGGTCCAGTTTCTGCTTTCTGCACATGGCTGGCCAGTTTTCCCAACACCATTTATTAAACAGGGACTTTTTTCCCCATTGCTTGTTTTTGTCAGCTTTGTCAAAAATCAGATGGTTGTAGATGTGTGGTGCTGCTTCTGAGGACTCTGTTCTGTTTCATTGGTCTTTATCTCTGTTTTGGTACCAGTACCATACTGTTTTGGTACTGTAGCCTTGTAGTATTGTTTGAAGTCCAGTAGTGTGATGCCTCCCACTTTGTTCTTTTTGCTTAGAATTGACTTGGCTATGCGGGCTCTCTTTTGGTTCCATATGAAGTTTAAAGTGGTTTTTTCCAGTTCTGTGAAGAATGTCATTGGTAGCTTGATGGGGATAGCGTTGAATCTGTAAATTACTTTGGGCAGTATGGCCATTTTCGCAATATTGATTCTTCCTAACCATGAACATGGAATGTTTCTCCATCTATTTGTGTCCTCTTTTATTTTATTGAGCAGTGGTTTGTAGTTCTCCTTGAAGAGGTCCTTTATGTTCCTTGTTAGTTGTATTCCTAGGTATTTTATTCTCTTTGTAGCAATTGTGAATGGCAGTTCATTCTTGATTTGGCTGTCTTTAAGTCTGTTATTGGTGTATAGGAATGCTTGTGATTTTTGCACATTAATTTTTGTATCCTGAGACTTTGCTGAAGTTGCTTATTAGTTTCAGGAGATTTTGGGCTGAGACGGTGGGGTCTTCTAAATATACAATCATGTCATCTGCAAATAGAGACAGCTTGACTTTCTCCTTTCCTATTTAAATACCCTTTATTTCTTTTTCTTGCCTGATTGCTCTGGCTAGAACTTTCAATACTATATTGAATAGGAGTGGTGAGAGAGGGCAACCTTGTCTAGTGCCCAATTTCAAAGGGAATGCTTTCAGTTTTTGCCCATTCAGTATGATATTGGCTGTTGGTTTGTCGTAAATAGCTTGTATTATTTTGAGATACGTTCCATCGATACCTAGTTTATTGAGGGTTTTTAGCATAAAGCGCTGTTGAATTTTGTCAAAGGCCTCCTATGCATCAATTGAGATAATCAGGTGGTTTTTGTCTCTGGTTCTGTTTATGTGGTGAATTACATTTATAGACTTGCGTATGTTGAACCAGCCTTGCATCACAGGGGTGAAGCCTACTTGATCATGGTGGATAAGCTGTTTGATGTGCTGTTGCAATCGGCTTGCCAGTATTTTATTGAAGATTTTTGCATCTATGTTCATCATGGATATTGGCCTGAAGTTTTCTTTTCTTGCTGAGTCTCTGCTGGTTTTGGTATCAGGATGATGTTGGCCTCATAAAATGATTTGGGAAGGATTCCCTGTTTTTGGATTGTTTGGAATAGTTTCAGAAGGAATGGTACCAGCTCATCTTTGTTTATCTGGTAGAATTCGGCTGTGAACCCATCTGGACCTGGGCGTTTTTTGGTTGGTAGACTTTTAATTGCTGCGTCAACATCAGCCCTTGTTATTGGTCTATTCAGGGTTTCGACTTCTTCCTGGTTTAGGCTTTGGAGGATGCAAGTGTCCAGGAATTTATCCATTTCTTCCAGGTTTACTAGTTTATGTGCATAGAGTTGTTTGTAATAATCTCTGATGATGGTTTGTATTTCTGTGGAATCTGTGGTGATATCCCCTTTATCATTTTCTATTGCATCTATTTGATTATTCTCTCTTTTCTTTTTTATTAATCTGGCTAGTGGTCTATTTTGTTGGTCTTTTTGAAAAACCAGCTCCTGGGTTTTTTGATTTTTTTTGAAGGGTTTTTTGTGTCTCTATCTCCTTCAGTTCTGCTCTGATCTTAGTTATTTCTTGTCTTCTGCTAGGTTTTGAGTTGTTTTGATCTTGCTCCTCTAGCTCTTTCAATTTTGATGGTAGGGTGTCGATTTTAGATCTTTCTTTGCTTCTCATATGGGCATTTATTGCTATATATTTTCCTCTAGACACTGCTTTAAATGTGTCCCAGAGATTCTGGTACATTGTGTCTTCATTCTCATTGGTTTGGAAGAACATCTTTATTTCTGCCTTCATTTCATCGTTTATCCAGTCAACATTCAAAAGCGAATTGTTCAGTTTCCATGAAGCTGTGTAGTTCTGAGTTAGTTTCTGAATTCTGAGTTCTAACTTGATTGCACTGTGGTCTGAGAGACGGTTTGTTATGATTTCCATTCTTTTGCATTTTCTGAGGAGTGATTTACTTCCAATTATGTGGTCAATTTTAGAGTAGGTGTGATGTGGTGCTGAGAATAATGTATATTCTGTGGATTTGGGGTGGAGAGTTCTGTAAATGTCTATTAGGTTTGCTTGTTCCAGGTCTGAATTCAAGTCCTGGATATCCTTGTTAATTTTCTGTCTCGTTGATCAGTCTAATATTGACAATGGGGTGTTAAAGTCTCCCACTATAATTGTGTGGGGGTCTAAGTCTCTTTGTAGGTCATTAAGAACTTGTTTTATGTAGCTGGGTGCTCCTATTGGGTGCATATATATTTAGGATTATTAGCTCTTCTTGTTGCATTGATCCTTTTACCATTATGTAATGTCCTTTTTGTCTCTTTTGATCTTTGTTGGTTTGAAGTCTATTTTAACAGAGATGAGAATTGCAACTGTGCTTTTTTTTGCTCTCCATTTGCTTGGTAAATCTTCCTCCATCCCTTTATTTTGAGCCTATGTGTATCCTTGCATGTGAGATGCATTTCCTGGATGCCGCACACTGATGGGTTTTGGGTTTTTATTCAATTTGCCAGTCTGTGTCTTTTGATTAGGGTGTTTAGCCCATTTACATTTAGGGTTAATATTGTTATGTGTGAATTTGATCCTGCCATTTTGATGCTGGCTGGCTCTTTTGCCCATTAGTTAATGCGGTTTCTTCATTGTGTCGATGCTCTTTACCATTTGGTACGTTTTTGGAGTGGCTGGTACTGGTTGTTTCTTTCTATGTTTAGTGCCTCTTTCAGGAGCTCTTGGAAAGCAGGTCTGGTGGTGATGAAATCTCTGAGTACTTGCTTGTTCGTAAAGGATTTTAATTTTCCTTCACTTATGAACCTTAGTTTGGCTGGATATGAAATTCAGGGTTGAAATTTCTTTTCTTTAAGGATGTTGAATATTGGCCCCCACTCTCTTCTGGCTTGTAGGGTTTCTGCTGAGAGATCTGCTGTGAGTCTGTTGGGCTTCCTTTGTGGGTAACTGACCTTTCTCTCTCCTGCCCTTAGTATTGTCTCCTTAATTTCAACTGCGGTGAATCTGATGATTATGTGCCTTGGGGTTGCTCTTCTTGAGGAATATCTTTGTGGTTGTTCTCTGTATTTTCTGGCCTTGAATATTGGCCTGCCTTGCTAGGTTGGGGAAGTTTTCCTGGATAATATCCTAAAGAGTATTTTCCAGCTTGGATTCATTCTCTCTGTCACATTCAGGTACACCTATCAAACGTAGATTAGGTCCTTTCACAGAGTCCCATATTTCTTGAAGACTGTTCATTCCTTGTTACCCTTTTTTCTCTAATCTTGCCTTCTCATTTTATTTCATTGAGTTGGTCTTCAACCTCTGATATCCTTTCTTCTGCTTGGTCAAACTGGCTGTTAAAACTTGTGCATGCTTCGCGAATTTCTCGTATTGTGTTTTTCAGCTCCTTCAATTCACTTATATTCCTCTCCAAGTTGTTTATTCTTGTTAGCATTTCATCGAATCTTTTTTCAAGGTTCTTAGTTTCTTTGCATTGGGTTAGAACATGTTCTTTCAGCTCAGAGAAGTTTCTTATTACCCAACTTCCGAAGCCTGATTCTGTCAATTCATCACATTCATTCTCCATCCAGCCTTGTTCCCTTGCTGGTGAGGAGTTGTGATCCCTTGTAGGAGGAGAGGCATTCTGGTTTCGGTTGTTTTCATCCTTTTTGCGCTGGTTTCTTCCCATCTTTGTGGATTTATCCACCTGTCATCTTTGTATTTGTTGATTTTCAGATTGGGTTTCTGAGTAGATGTCCAGTTTGTTAATGATGAAGTTATTTCTTTCTGTTAGTTTTCCTTCTAACATTCAGGCCCCTCTGCTGTAGGACTGCTGAGATCCACTCCAGGCCCTGCTTGCCTGGGGATCACCTGCAGCTGCTGCAGAACAGTAAGGATTGCTGCCAGTTTCTTCTTCTGCTATCTTTGTCCCAGAAGGATACCCACCATATGTCAGCCTGAGGTCTCCTTTTTGAGGTGACTCTTTGGATATACAGGGATCGGGAGCTGCTTGAGGAGACAGTCTGTCCTTTATAGGTGCTCAAGTGCTGAGCTGTGAGCTCCGTTGTTCATTCAGAGCTGCTGGTACGTGTAAGTCTACTGCAGCAGAACTCATAACCCCCCCTTTTTTTTCCCAGGTGCTCTGTCCCAGGGATTTAGGGCTTTATTTATGAGTTTCTGTTGTGCTGCTGCCTTTTATCAGGGATGCCCTGCCCAGCCAGGAGGCAGCCTAGTCACTGTCTGCCTGTAGAGGCTTTCCTGAGCAGCTGTGAGCTCCGCCCAGCTGCCATGTGAACTTCTCTGCAGTCCTGTTTATACTGGTATAGTTAGAACTGCCTCAACAATGGCGGCCCACCTCTATAATGGTGGACTCTCTCTGTAATGGCGGGTTGCCTTGGCAATGGCAGGCTGCCTCAGCAATGGCGGACTACCTCTGTAGTGGTGGACTGCCTCAGTAATGGCGGACGCCCCTCCTCCACAGAGCTGGACCTTCCTGGGTTCAGCTGTGCTTGCTGTGAAACTCTCAATACAGAGCATTTCAGATTGCTGGTTTTTTGTGGGGGTGGGACAAGCCAAGCCTGATCATCTGGCTCCCTGCCTCAGAGCCCTTTATTTTTTGAGTTGAATGGGTCACTCTGTGTCCCAGTGTTCCAGTCACCTATTGAAAAGGTGCCAAGATCTGTGTGATTTCCCATGCAATGACCCACTGCTCTGGCTGCAACAGCCGTGCTGAGATTCGTGTTGCTTTTTTCCCTGGGAATCTCCTGGCCTGGCTCCCTGTTTCAGTCTCCTTTTTTTTTTTTTTTTAAATCAATTGAGTGGGTGACTCTGTATCCCAGGAGCTCCAATCACCAGCTAAAACAATGCCCGGACCTGTATATTTTGTGCAGAGAATCACTGCACCAGCCAAAACAGCCTCGCCGGCCAAAACAACTTCACCAGCCAAAACAGCTGTGCTGGTGACCCATGGGGCTCCTCTGCCTGGGAATCTCCTGGTCTGTGGGCAATAAAAATCCATCTGGAAATGCAGTGTCCACTCACCCTCCACACTTTCACTGGGAGCTGCAATCCTGAGCTGATCCTAATTAGGCATCTTGGATCTCAGAAGTCTTAACTTTATTCTATTTATTGAATTGGGCGTGGTTACATGCCTCTTTGCATTTGTTGAAACTTGAACAACTGTCCACTTTTTTAAAGGGATACATTTTTACTTTACATAAATTATGCCTTAATCAAAAAAAATGAAAAATGAACAAAAGGAACACAACCCCCACAGCTCCTCTCACTGGGGCCTGAGCCCCCTCTTTGAAAACTGAGCAGTTTGAAAGACCACTGCCCCAGCCACAGTGTCATTCTGCCAAAAATGCCACATCCTGCCCAGATACAGTAATCTCAGAGACAGACCCTGCACAGTCTGTGCTGAAGAGCCTGCCCATGAAATCACTCAGCACTGGAGGGAAAGAGGTAAGTTAGAAATACTTAGTAAAGGTCGTTGTCTGTTTTGACTCCATTATCCATTTTCATAAAAACTTCAGCTTCTTAGATCCAAGTCTAATATTCTTTCGTTTTTTTTTTTCTTTTTTGAGATGGAGTCTTGCTCTGTCACCCAGGCTGGAGTGCAATGGTGTGATCTTGGCTCACTGCAACCTCCGCCTCCTGAGTTCAAGTGATTCTCCTCTCTCAGCCTCCCAAGTAGCTGGGATTACAGGCATTCACCATCATGCCTGGCTAATTTTTGTACTTTTGTAGAGACAGGGTTTCACCATGTTGGCCAGGCTGGTCTCAAACTCCTGACCTCAACGTTAGCCACCCACCTCAGCCTCCCAAAGTACTAGAATCACAGGTATGAGTCACTGCACCTGGCCTTAATTTTCTTTAACATTTAATTAACAACAAGTTTAATTCTTTGTCATCCTATCAGTATTAACACAGTGATACTTCAGGGGAGAATGAAGTAATGCCCTCCTCACTATGAAGTTTTCACTCTTTGGGAGTGATCCTAAAAATATCATTATATGTTTTTCAGTGAATCTATTATTTTGGAATTTCAGAAATTTTTATATCATCTCACCCTAGTTAAAATCGCTTATACCAAAAGGACAGGCAATGACAGATGCTGGTGAGGATGTGAAGAATGGGGAACCCTCAGACACTGCTGGTGAGAATGTAAATTAGTACAGCCACCATGGAGAACAATATGGAGGTTCCTGAAAAAGCTGAAAATAGAACTAACAAACGATCCAGCAATCCCACTGCTGCATATATATCCAGAAGAAAGGAAATTAATATGTCAAAGAGATGCCTGCACTATCATATTTATTGCAGCACTGTTCATAATAGCCAAAATATGGAATCAGTCTAAGTGCTCATCAACAGATGAATGGATAAGGAAAATGTGACATATATACACATTTGAATATTATTCAGCCATAAAAAGTAATGAAATCCTATTATTTGCAGCAACATTGATGGAACTGAAGGCCATATGTCAATAGCCAGGCACAGAAAGACAAATACGGTCTGTTCACACTCATAAATGGGAGCTAAAAAGAGTGGGTCTCGTGATAACACAGAGTACACTGGTGGTTTCCAGAGCCTGGGAGGGAAAGGGGAAAGGGGGTATAAAGAGAAAAAAATGATGTAACTGTATTTATTACCACTGAACTGTACACTTGAAAACAATAAAGATACATAGGGAAAAAATACACACTGACAAATATAGGGAGGAATTGTTAGGGAAGTAGGAGAGACAGAGTAATGCCATTTTAAGTTCAGCTCCATCTTGAGAATAAGAAGGCACATTCCTTGCCAGTCATGACCCATAAGATGTTTATAATTGAGGGAACAGCCTAAAGATAACTACAAGGATATACTCCTACAACAGCAGAAAGTCCAGATGCCCCAATACCCATAGCAGTATATGCTTCCAAGATAGTTATAGTTATCCTTTGATGTATTTACACGGTAGGATGTCAAGGACAGTTTTCTTGAAATCAATAGAATAATAAAAATAATAATCAATAGAATAATAAATCATGCTGTCTGCCCACCTGCACATAGACACAGCTTAGCTTAGCTTTTACATAGACAAGATCCCCTATATAAGAAAAACTTAAAGATGAGGCATTTCTCTGTTTGCTTTCTGAAGATGCCCTACTCTATATCTTTCAATAAACTATCTCTTCTAACTGCATTCTATGACTTGCCTGAAATTCCTTCCTGCATAAGATCCAAGAACTTTCTCTGGGGGTCTGGATTGAGACCCCTTTTCCCAGTAACAGAATGACATAAGAAGTCCTTGTAGCCCAAAGGCTACCACTGCTAACTTTCTGGTGTTTTTCTTGTATATTGTTTTAATCCAATATCACATATAATTTAGTTCAAAACATAATCCTATACATTCTGTTTTATAACTTGCTTTTTTTCATTTCCTGTGTCTTTCTCTAACTCCTGCGGTTTTAAAAATCAGACAAAAACATTAAACAATTAGCTAGCAAACCTTAAAAAATTATCTAAGTCTTCATTGTTAAAAAATGCATAGTAACTTTGTTAAGCAAAATTTCCTTTCATCTTAATCATTTATTATTGGCACTTGGCACTTATGAATTTCATCACAGGGTGAAAATGTAATCATTGGGAACACATGGATATAAAGATGGGAACATTAGACACTGAGGACTACTAGATGGGGGAGAAAGAAAACAAGGGCTGAAAAACTACCTATTAGGTACTATGCTCACTACTTGCGTGATGGGATCATTCATACTGCAAACATCAGTGTCACACAATATCTGTTCTGACCTGCAGACCTTGACTTAGTGACAGATGAACAAATGCAATCAGACACAAATATCTAGTGAAAGAGTGGGCCAGGGGTCTGGGCAGCTTACAGACTGGGTGCTGTAAAGAGTCAGCAGCAGTGGCCCTCACCAGCTGGTGCTGCAGGCATTTATTCAGTATACATTTAATGACAGAGGCTTTGAGTCAACACACTTGTGGATAAAGATAAATATAATAAATACATATTTATATATTTAATGGATAACAAGTGTGTTGACTCAAAGCCTCTGTCATTAAGCCTATACTGAATAAATGCCCTCTCCAGAGACAGCAATCTTACAGTTGATTAAAGGCCAGGTTCTGAGGCCTAAGTACACTTATCTAGATTACTTTCTTTACACTTTTTTGTTACCTAACTTAAGCTTTCAGGCACCGGCTAAGAGAATCTGGCTGCCTTTAGCCAAATCCCATTCCGAGGCTTTTGCAAGGCCCTTCAGCCTTCTGAGAAGGTTTGCATCCTTCTCCTACAATTTCTCCCACCACCCAGACTGAACTCCTACAACACAATATACTCCCTGAATCTAAAATAAAAGCTGTAATGATTTTTAAGAAAATACAATGTAATCTAAGAGCAGACTGTCTGACACAATGTCAAATGACCATCACCAGTACATATTTGCTGAGGTTTTCTCTGTGCCCAGCCAATGCCTGGGGCTGTGGAGCATTCAGTAAAAGCCCAAGATATTTGTTGCCTTCAAAGAAAGTCTTCCATATTCCCAGATCTGAGAAATTTCCTCAAGTTTCCCGTCATTAGCAGTATTCTGGTGTCCTTACAGTCACTTGCAAGCATGCCTGTTCTCCAGGAGACCTTAAGCATCTGTACTGAACAAGTCACTGGGCTTAAAGGACCTTCACAAACTCACTTCAGCAGTTTCCAGGAAAGACTATATTGAGGTCCTCTTATTGTGCCCTGCTGCTGCTTTAAAATATCAGAGAGTGGAAAATGGTAGTGTGGGTGTGGACCTTGGTTTATCTAACTCAAACTTGTCTAACCTGTAGGCCATAGGCTGCATACTGTGCAGGATGGCTTGGAATGTGGCCCAACACAAATTCGTAAACTTTTAAAACATTATGAGATTTTTTTTGGTGATTTTTTTTAGCTCATTGACCTTAGTGTTAATGTATTTTATGTGTGGCCCAAGACCATTCTTCTCCTTGCACTGTGGCCCAGGGAAGCCAAAAGATTGGAAACTCCTCATCTATCAAGTTCAACCTGCTCATTTTACACATGAAAGAACTCACTGTAGGGAGATGATCCTCCACCTACTTTGTTAGGATGCTTGCTGAATAGTGATCATGAACCAGGCATCTTTGCTGGTATTTATACTCATTTATATATTGATTAGTATCTTTCCTTGTTCCAAGAAGGATTTAAGACCAAATGTCTGGCATTTAAGAAACCCATATGTGAAGAAAATAGATAAGCTTTCTGTGTGTGCTATGGTGAATATTTTTTTCTCACCTAGATATGAAGTGGGGCTGTTTTTTTCTTTTAAACAACTAAATCTCTCTGTCATTTTAGTCATTTAAACAATAAAAATCTCTACATTAATTCTTTTCTCTGCCCTCATTGGAATAAATATTCTCCATATGTGAATAAATCCTTTAAAAATTTTTTTTAAATTAAAAAACTTGTAAAACTTATCATTTTAACCATTTTAAAGTATACAATTCAGTGGCATTACACACATTTGTAATGTTGCACAACCAGCTCCACTATCCCATTTTCAGAGCTTTTTCATTATCCTAAATAGAAGCTCTGTACCCATTAAATAATAATTGTCCATTCCCTCTTCTCTCCAGAAATGGAGAAACGATAATTTCTCCATTCCTTCTCTGTATTGTACTTTCTATCTCTATGAACTTGCCTACTCTGGGTACATCACTTGTATTTGTGGAACCATACAGTAACCCTCTCTTGGGGTCTGGATTGGGATCCCTTTCTGGTAACACGACCACCTTGGGCACATGTTCTTGGGGTCTCCTGAGAGCCGTGTTATGGGTCATTGGTCATTCCTATTTGGCTCAGAATAAATCTCTTCAAATATTTTACAGTTTGACTTTTTTTGTTGACAGAAGCCTAACATATACAATTATACACAGTACATAATACTTGATAATAGGTTACTATGATACTTGTTTATACATGCTTTTAGTCATTATTTTAGAGTATATTCCTTCTGCTTATTAGAAATAAGTTAAAACTGTAAAATAACCACAGACAGGTCCTTCAGGGGGTATCCAAAAGAAGGTATTGTTATCATGGATGACAACTCCCATACCTGTTATTCCCCTTGAAGATCTTCCAATGAGACAAGATATGGAGGTGGAAGACAGTGATATTGATTAACTTGACCTTGGGCAGCCTAACCTAGTGTGTTTACCTTAATTTTTAACCAAATAACTTAAAAAATTAAAAATAGTAGAATAAAGACATAAAGAAAATGTTTCTGTAAAGCTGTCCAATGTGTTTGTGTTTTAAGCAGTGTTACTAGAAAAGAGCCAAAAAGTTAACAAAAAGTAAGTTTATAAAGTAAAAAGTTACAGTAAACTAGATTAATTTATTATTGAAGAAAGAAAATTTTTAAAAAATATGTGTAACTGGAGTGCACAGTGTTTATAATGCCTACAGTGGTGTACAGGAATGTCCTAGGCCTTCATTTTCACTCACCCTGCACTCACTGACTCACCCAGAGCAACTTCTAGTCCTGCAAGCTCCATTCATGGTGAGTACACTAAACAGGTGTACCATTCTTTATTTTTTATGCTGTGTTTTGACTGCATTTCTTTTATATTTAGATATGTTTAAATATAAAATACTTGCTATTAGTTACAACTGCCTACAGTGACAGAGCAGGAGCATCACCATCTTGGACAAGCACTGCCATTCTGAAGTTCATCTTCATCAAAAACTGCCTCACGGAGGTTGCGGTGAGCCGAGATTGCGCCATTGCACTCCAGCCTGGGTAACAAGAGTGAAACTCCGTCAAAAAAAAAAAAAAAAACAAATCAAAACAAAGCAAAAACAAAAAACAAAAAACTGCCTCAATCCAAAGGGCATCAGCCTAATGGCAAATGTCAGCATGACCATAAACAACAAATAACATCTCTGACCAGAAACGGATTCCAAACCCCTCCGCAACCAGAGACATTCTAGACCTGAGATAACCCCCCTCTGACCAGGAAGATGCCAGCCCTGAGATAACCCCCCTTCAGCTGGAAAGATGTCAGTCTCAAGGTAACCTTCCCTCTGCCCAGTGACATTTCAACCCCGCCGTAAAACTTCTCACTGACACAGAAACATTCCAAGCTTGAGATAAGCCCCCTCACCCTAAAACCAGTATATACTCATAGTCTGTAAAAGAAAATGCTCCTGACCGAAATTGGACAGAAACCCCTCTCAGGTTTATTTCTCTAAAATAAACCTGTCTTTGACTTATGAGCCATGTTTTGTTTTTCTTTCCTCTTTGACTCTTACATACAATATTCAGTACAGTGACCTGCTGTACAGGTTAAAGCCTGGGAGCTATAGACTATACCACAAGGCCTAGCTGTGTGGTAGGTGCTACCATCTAGATTAGTGTAAGTATGCTCTGATGTTCGCTCAATGATAAAGTCATCTAAGTGTGTATTTCTGAGAATGCATTCCCAATTAGGAGTTACTTTTTCCCTTTCTCTGAGGAGCACTGTGTTAGGCACGAAGCATAACAGGATAAGACAAGGTCGCCCTGCCAGTAGTTAGAGTTCAGTTAAGGAAATAAAACATATGCACAGAAATACACATTGGTTCTAGATGATGACAGCCAAGCACCAAGTCAGGAAGTTTCTGGGCAAAAAGGCAGGAATCCTAAGGAGAAAGTTAATATCATTGGAGAAACTGCCAGTGTATTATTCAAATCCTCAGAAGGGTTCAAGCGGGTCCATATGATCATCTTTTTGGATACAAGGAAGCTTCAGTTCAGGGGGATTAATTTACCCCAAACAAATCCAATGGAGACTTTGTGGAGGCTCCTTCAACTGCATCATGTTGAGCCCTCCAGTTAAAGATTTGTTTTTTCACCAGCTGCTGTCTGCAATGACCCTCCTGACCCTGTTCTTGATTAAAGTGTGTTTTGAGATCTCTTCTATGGGGTTTTCCACCATGGACTCGTCTCACAATGCCTTCAGATCTACCAAACACTCCCTACATCTGCCACCAATCAGACCCAGATTTATCTCCTTTATTCATTGAACCAAAAGGGAGTAACATAATAAACCATTTGTTTCTGTGACTTCACTCTTTTTAAGTTCAGTGGTCCTTTGGTTTCTGTTGAGATACTTGGGGTGTTATAGTCCAACATCACCTTTTCAATGGGGCTAAGTTGTGCCATTTTTGCCGATTGTGCCTCAGTTGGAAGTGAAGCTTCAGCTCTAATTCACAAGCAAAAAACGGATGTAGGGCCCAGCAGTCTTCAACGATGCTTCTGATGCTTTGAATGATGACTACGGTTCTCTGATCTCAAAACTCTGATAGAAAGTAGCAAATGTCATGTTTTCTATTACTCGTTTGTTGTTCCTTGAAGGAAAGGTGAGACTTAAGTGAAAAAGGTGGAAGAAGAATTAAATCTTCTCCTAGTTTAGAGATACACTTTGAGATTAGCTTGAATTACTAGAAAGTTAAAAGTTACACCATTAAAGCTGGAGTGTTACAATACAAATGGGATCGCATTTTCTAATAATAAAATATTACTAAATTACAGGTGTTATTTTATAATAATCAGTGTTGTATTATTACAATAGTAATATAGGTGTTAATATTACTAATTTATAGGAGTATTACTAATTTATTGGTGTATTTTATAATAATTATTATTACTAATGATATAAACAAAGCTTGATATGATGGGCTTTTAAAAAATTACTCCCAGCTGGGCACAGTGGCTCATGTCTGTAATCCTAGTACTTTGGGAGGCCAAGACAGGTGGAAAATCTGAGGTCAGAAGTTCAAGACCAGCCCAGCCAACATGGTGAAACACCATCTCTACTAAAAAAATTACCAAAATTAGCCAGATATAATGGCACATGCCTGTAATCTCAGCTACTTTGGAGGCTGAGGCGGAAGAATCGCTGAAACCCAAGAGGCAGAGATTGCAGTGAACCGAAATCGTGCCACTGCAATCTAGCCTGGGTGACAAAACGAGACTGTCTCCAAAAAAAAAAAAAAAAAAAAAAAAAAAAAAAAAAAAAAAAAAAAAAGGAAAAACATTACTCCCTCCTGAGTACATTGGCATCTCAAGTGTTTTTAAACAGTTGCCAACATTTTAATACATATTCTAATCACATGATTGACTGTCAATTTGTTCCTTGTGTGAAAAAATGTTTACTTGAGCTGAGTGTTATCTTCACTTTAGATAGTTTTAACAAGAAAAAAATTTCTAAAAATCTTGGCGAGAATGTGGGCTCCTTGCCTTATGTAAGCTGGCTCACATCCCACTGCCTGTGGGGAGAGCAGAAAAAGGAAGGGAGAAAAATGGGGGTGCTAAACCCCTGCCCACGATTCCAAATGGAAAGAGGGAGGAATCCATTAAGCTTATAAGCCAGTGAAAGAAATGAATGGCCATCAGCATTCTAAGGGCACAATTTTTGCCCTTCCGGCTACCATGCCTCTGATGACTTGCTCATCTTTAATCCTCAACGGCTCTTCAAGAAAGAGTTGCAGTTTATCCTGATGAGCAGGAACTGGGGTACAGCCATGCAGCCATGCAGCCTTCATAGTCAAGAAGAGACTCAGGACCTGGCTACCTTTTGGAATTTCATTTCTGACTTTGACATTAATATGTCCCTGGGACATGGAAACCTGGCAGGATATACTGTTAGGTATATACAAGATTCTGTAAGACCCAGGGAACCACAAGGAATATGTTTTATGAATTTATTTGAATGACAAATCTCTCGGCTTCCTCATTCCTGGAGAGGATGTCCTGGCACTAGCAGGGGTCTTCGCCAGAGGCATTTGTTGTTGCTGTTATTGGTTTTAAGTTTGAGTTTATTGCTTCCTCTTCATATTTTATTAAATTTTATCCTAAATTGTGTTTTCAGTGTTCTTCCCTTTTCTTTTATCTTAGAGGAAAAGGAATATTGGAAGTTGAGGGCTTTGAAGAAGAACTGGAAAGTAAGTGTTGACTTTCTTGTTCAATCTCCCTGACCCTGTAATTTTCACTGGCAAAGAGGAGAAGAACATTCCAGGGAGAGCGAACTATAGAATCAAAGAACTAAGGTGCATGACATGGAAAAAATGGTGGAAATAAAGCTCAAAAAGCTTGTTTGGTGACAAATTGTGAAGACTCTGGGATGCCATAATAGGTGGAGTTTGGACTTTGTTCCATGGGCAACAGGGAACCCCGAAGGCTTCAGGAGACAAGAGACATGGTCATATTTATTTGTTAAGTAAATGACTTTGGTATTCATGTAGAGGATGGATTGGGAAGGAGTCCAGAATACCAGTTAGAAGGCTATTTAAATAGTTTAGGGAGATGATGGTCCAAATTAAGGCAGTTTTGGTATAAATGAGTCATACTGGAAAAAATGTCAGAGAAGGTATTCATGAGACTTAGTCATATAAAGGGCAGAAAGTTAACTTGGGGGAGAAATTATGTGAATCATTGTGAGCCTGAGATTAAAAGGGTACCATTAATTTAAAAAGAAGGGTTCTTGGAGGAGATATTATATTTAGTAGAGTTTGTGATAAATCTGTTGAATTTGAAGTGTTCCTGTGACATGTAAATGACAGAGTCCAGAGAGCTAGAATTTTGGGGTTAGAGCTCAGAAAAAAAGATTGGGACTAAAGATAAATATTTGGAAGTGTTCAGCATAGTCAAGATAGGTGAAATTCCAGATGTGGATAAGGTTGCCTATAGGGAGAGAGTATAGCATTAAAAAGCGACAGCTGGGGACAGAAACTTGTAGTTGAGGAGTTGCCAGAAAAGAGGCTGAGAAAGCCATCCGAGATAGAAGGACCACGCTGCAGAAGCCAACCAAGGAAGTAACAATTGTTCAGAAAGACCATTAAAAGGAAACATTAAGTTTCGGTTATAAAGAAGTCACCAGGTGCCTTCTGAAAAGGCATTTTCCAAGGAATGAGAAACAGGAATGAAATCCTAGTGGTTGGGGCTTGGGTAGGAGACAAAGAAGTGTAAGTGAGGCACAAAAACTGCTCTTGAGAAAGATTTGGTAGTGAAGGAAAGAGAAGAAATGTGACTTGAAAGGAAGACATTTCTATTGGTCCAGGTCATTGGTTTGCAAAGCACTTTTACATTTATTGGGTCACTTTATTCCCAAGGAAACTCTGGAAGGTAGGAAGAGCAAACATTTACACACCTGGGAACAAACTGAGGTTAAAAGTTTCGCCCAAAGTCAATTACAGCAAATAAGGGGAAGAATTGGGTTTAGAATTCAGGTCATTTGACTCTTATTCCAATGATATTTCTACTGTGCCCAAACAGAACATTTAAATGTTTACTCTATTTGGATATTGGATACCAGACAGCATCGAGCTCCTTGTTAAAGGCTTTGACCTCATCCACGGTACAATGGCAAGCTGCTGGAAGATTTTATGCCAGGGAATGCTATGTTTCACTTAATACCTGATGGAAACAAATCTGGCAGTGAGGTGTGGGATGTGTTAGCACAACAGACCCCTGGTGGTGGGGAGGGCTTAGAAAATGAGGACAATTAGCTTCAAACTGGAACACAACTTTTGATATGTATTCAATCACATGCTGAGAAAGTGATTTCCCTTCAGTTCTCCAGACCCTATTCTGTTTGTTTAGGAGAAGGTCTCAGTTTGCCAGTATTTCTTTTTTTTTTTTGAGACGGAGTCTCACACTGTCGCCTGGGCTGGAGTGCAATGGCGCAATCTCGGCTCACTGCAATCTCCGCCTCCTGGGTTCACACGATTCTCCTGCCTCAGCCTCCCAAGTAACTGGGATTACAGGTGCACACCAGCACACTTGGCTAATTTTTTGTATTTTTAGTTGAGATGGGGTTTCATTATGTTGGTCAGACTGGTCTCAAACTCCTGACCTCGTGATCTGCCCACTGCAGCCTCCCAAAGTGCTGGGATTACAGGTGTGAGCCACCACGCCCAGCTGCCAGTATATTTTTAACACACTTCAAATAGTCTCTCTCTCTTTTTTTTTCAAGACAGAGTCTTGCTCTGCCACCTAGGCTAGAGGGCGATGGCACGATCTCCGCTCACTGCAAGCTCCACCTCCTGGGTTCAAGTGATTCTCCTGCCTCAGCCTCCCGAATAGCTGGGATTATTGGCATGTTCCACCATGCCCAGCTAATTTTTGTATTTTTAGTGGAGACAGGGTTTCTCTATGTTGGGCAGGCTGGTCTCGAACTCCTGACCTCAGGTGATCCATCTGCCTCAACCTTCCAAAGTGCTAGGATTACAGGCATGAGCCACCTTGCCTGGCATTTCAAATACTCTCTCCTAACCCTTTTGAACAAAGAAAGAACAGGACTCAGGTTGAGAACATTTGCAAAAACTGCATCTCGCTAAAACTGAATTACATTGTTTTCTGTTCACTCTGTTTTTATGGTTACTTTCTACTTGTGACAAGTAGTATTGATTTATTATTTATTGTAATTATAGAAAGTTTACTATACATCTAAGTAAAAACGTCAAATTAAGGAAAAATACACCTAAGACAAGTAGTACGCCTCTATGGAGAAAATATATGTGTGTATTCTAATGACTACAGTTTGGGAAATTATGGTTTTGGAGAGCATTGCAACAGGAGTAATAGGGTTCAGACCAGAGTGGGATGTTAGCAGTAGGTAAGGACAAGAAAAGAAGGCTCTGATAGATGTTTTAAAGGAGTTAAAGGAGCAGGAGACTGTGGTTTCTTGTGGGGTATTTTCTGCAGCATTTCTCAGGATGCTTTTGGCTGTAATAGTGAAAAATTTAAAAAGTCATATGCAGTCCAGTGAATTTATTACCTCATATATCAAGCAGTGTTGAGGTAGGGTGGGTCCAGGAATGATTGAATGGTTCATTGACATCACTAAGCATTTGGCTTCCAACCCGCCTTCCAACCTCAGCAAATAGGGTTTTTCTCATGACTTCAAGATGACTGACATGGTACCAGGAATCTCATCATGGACATATGGTGTTTTCAGTGCAAGAAGAAGACATTTCTCCTTGAGCTGAAGAGTGAGGTGTGAAGAAAACTTTCCCTGAAGCCACCTTCACCAAAATACTGTTCTTCAAAATTCATTGGACAAAAATCATCACATATTCATGCATAGACCAATCACTGCAAAGAGGAATCAAATTACGATACCTAACATAAACTAATTAGGATTTATTCTTTGAGCTAGGGAGATCTTTTCTCTGAATAGTGGAGTTCTTAAAATAATACCGGCTCTGCTACTAAATATGGCTGGTAGGCAGTCAACCATGTCTTTCACAGCTCCTATGGAGAGCTGCAGGTTTTCTCCGGATACCAGTGGTTCTGAAATTCTTCAAATTCACCCTTGAACATAAGTGGCACATTCTTCAGACTTGTGGTTTTCTTTATTTCTGAAAATGTTACTTAGCTCTTCTTTCCATGTGCTGGGTCAAGGCAGAACGAAATACTTCTACTGCAAAATCAGCTTCTAGTTTAGTGATGCACATTGGGGGTGCAATGCGGAATGTCTGAGAAGACACAGGAAAATGGAAAAACAAAGCATCAGAGAATCAAACATGACTTCGAGGAAATGCACTAAACTAAAAATCCAAAACCTAGTGTTTAGGACGTTTCTCTTACTTCTCTTGGTTTGAATCCTCCTCTGTCCCCAGTGCAGGATCCAGGCCATTCGCCCTCCAGTCTCCATACAAACCCTTGTACAATCTGGCTCTGCCCCCTTTTTTGTTTGTCATATATTTACCTCCTGGTCTTTCCACACCTTCACTGAGGTCTTAGGCCCCTCTCTATACACCGATTCTTCCCAGGGTGACTTCCATGTCCATATGTGCAACCCAGCAAACACGCTTCTCACTGCCTTATTGCCACAACTCCCAGAATCTTTATGTCCGCCCCTCTGCATCCATTCACACCCATGGCCAACGCCATGAGCCTCCTCTTCACCAGGAGTAAGTCAGTGTCTGATTCCCACCTCAGCTTTCCTTTTCATGAAAACTTCAGAATCCTAACTCATCTGTTGTCTTCAGGTCTACTGCCCCACTCAGGTCTCCTCTTTCCTTTCCACCCAGCTCGGAGCACAGTGTTGGCCGAACTGGGCTTGCACATGCCCTTCTTTTTGCTTGCATTTCCACCCTTATTCTGCTGCACTTATACAGCCAGTCCCAGCCCTAATACATGATTTTATTGAATGACTTTTCTCCAATCTAGATGGCTGAGACATGTTAGAGAAAAATCACACAGCTAGGCTGAGCGACACTCCTAGATATTCAGGGTCTCCAACTTCTGTGGGTCCTCCCAACTCTTCTTGTCCACTGTCAGCATCCTTTCTTAATCAAAACCATTATCATTCCTCTCAATTTTCTTAACTTCTGCGCCTCTCCCTGTATTTCATAGACAATCATCCCTCATACTTCTCAGAGAATTGAAGCTGTCAGGCAAGGTAAACTTGTTTGCTCCCACATCCATTTTTATAACTTTTCCTAAAGGCTCAGAGAACAAGATGCCTTTACTGTTCCACTCTAAATTGTCCGCCTATGCCCTTGGCCCTAGATTCTCCAATCACCTTCACTCCAGGAAACATCCCTTTGTCCTCTTGCATCCTCAACTTCCCCTTAGCCTATAAACAAGCAGGCTTAAAGCTCTCATAACCCCAATCTAGACCACACCAAATACAAAGCTGTGTTGACCCCCTTGTCCCCTATAGCTATCTCACAAATGCTTTCTTCCTGCTTTTAGCCATACCATTAAAAAGACTTGTTTGTGCTTATTGGCCATTATTTATTACCTTGCCCTTCCCCCATTCACATCTCAATCAGCTGCAGTCTGGTTTCTGCCCTGTCAATCTTCCGCCACCATTCCACTAAAGTTACCTGCAGGCGTGGAACCCACAGGGCCTCTTCCAGCCCTCATCCTCCCTGGTCTTTTCTGCACTTGGCTCTTTGGAATTCCCACCCCACTTCCTGAATCCCTCCCCTCTCTTTCTTCCATGACGTCACACTCTTCTTACTCTTCTAATACCTGTCCACCCTTTCAGCCTCTACCTGGGCAGCTTTTTCCTTCTCTTGCCCTTCATTGTTTTTATTTTTTGAGATGGAGTCTCACTCTGTTGCCCAGGCTGGAGTGCAGTGGCATAATCTTGGCTCACTGTAGCCTCCACACCCTGGGTTCAAGCGTTTCTTCTGCCTCAGCCTCCTGAGTAGCTGGGATTACAGGCGTGTGCCACCACACCTGGCTAATTTTTTATATTTTTGGTAGAGACAGGGTTTCACCATGTTGGCCAGGCTGGTCTTATACTCCTGACCTCAAGTGATCTGCCCACCTTGGCCTCCCAAAGTGCTGAGATTACAGGTGTGAGTCACCACATCCAGCCTCTCCTGCTCTTTAAATGTCGGTGTTGTGCAGGTTTCTATCTTCATTTCACTGAGCTTCTCATCTGGACATCAGACTTCCTGGGAGATTTCCTCATCTCACCACGTAAATGCTGATGACCCACAGATCATGACCTTTAGTCATTGCCTTTGAACTACAGATTTTTATAGATGATTCCTGACAGGAGTTTTTTTACTTTACAATGATGGGAAAGTGATACACGTTAGTAGAAATTGTACGTCAAGTATCTATACAACCCTTCTGTTTTTCACATTCAGTACAGTACTCAATAAATTACATGAGATACTCAACACCCTATTATAAAATAGGCTTTGTTCGATGATTTTGCTCAGCTGTAGCTAATGCAAGTGTTCTGAGCACATTTGCGGTTTGCTGGCTAAGCTATGATGTGTGGTTGATTAGGTGTATTAAATGCATTTTTGACTTAAAATATTCTCAATTTAGGAGGGGTTTATCAGGATGTAACCCCACTGTAAGTCAAGAAGCATCTGTAGATTGAGCGAGATGTTCATGAACACCTTGAATGGAGGATGCTTGAAGCTGGACTCATTCTTGCCCACCCGAAATCAACATGAGAGCTTCTTCCTTGACTCTCTCTTGTTCTTCATATCCACATTCTGTGCATTTTCCGGGATTATCCTCAGAATGTCTCTTCTATCTCTACTACCATGGCTCAAGTTCAAACACCATCCTTGGCTCCCAGAGGGACCCCCCTGCCTCTAGTCTTGTCCCTTAGATTTGCCCTCCTCAGAGGACAGATTCTGAAATCAGACTGCCTGAGTTTGGATCCTGGTTCTGTCGTTACTTAACCTCTCTGTGTGTCTTTTCCTTTATCTGTAAAATAAGGATAATAATAGTACTTATTTCACAGGCTTGTTGGGAGCATTAAATGAGTCAGTTCATGCAAAGTGTTAGGACAGTGCCTGATAAGCAGGAAGGACTTCATATCAGCTCTGCTGACCACCTCAAGCCTTTGTGCCAGCCACATCTGTGTGGCATGAAGTGGTGTGCAAAATTAGTTCTTTGTACTTGGCCATGTTTCATGCACACTTTGGTTGTTTACCTCATTATTTAAGATTCCACTAGCCAGAAAGCCTGGCCTAGAAGTCCCTCTCTCTCCTCCTTGAATACCTTTTTAAAAATATTTATAGATGAGCTTACTACATTGCATTGTAATTTTCTATATTATTGGCCTTTCTCTCCCACTAGCTCCACGAAGGAAGGACTAGATCTTATTTATCATTGTATTGGGTTGATGCAAAAGTAACTGTAGTTTTTGCAATTAAAAAAAAAAATCAGAACTGTAATTACATTTGCACCAACCTAATAGTTTCAGTTCCCAGAATAACACCTGTTCCTTAGCACGTAACAAATTCTGCCAAATAACAAAGCAAGTACACAAGTATCTTATGCCTTTATAAACTGCATGTCTTAGGATTCATAATCATTAAATTATGCTATCTGATTTGTACAGAAAAATATTTATGATCAGGACTAGAAAAAAACTCACAGAGCACATCCCAACAGAAGTGCTCATTGGTTTTGTTGTTTGGGCTGGGAGAACTTTAAGTCTGTTTTGTTTAAAGGGGAAGTTGGGGAAAAGTTGAAGATGCCAGAAAACATGGGGATGTTTCCTTGAGTGAAGGTGGAGGGAGCCTGGAGAAACAAGCACACAGATGGAAGATCTAAATTTGCACAGGAGAAATACCTCATTCCTGGAACTTTCAGGGAAGGAGGTGCTGTGATCTGGACATTTGTGCCTCTACCCCTTGAATTCATATGTTGGGGGACTTTGGGAAGTGATTAGGTCATGAGGGCTGTAGGAAATAAGAATTAATAAAAGGTTCCTCTTCAAAGCTTTCCTTTTAGTTCATTACGAATAAATAATAGTTTCTTCAAAGGTTAATTTGCTTTAAGGCTTTTGCTAATGATCTTAAAGTAGCTGTTAGTTATAATGAAGAAATAAGTGTATTTCTTAGTTCCTACACTTCGACCTAGATATTTGCCCTGACATGTCTGGACAAGCCCAGGTGAGTCTCAGGTCAAAGCTTATTCCTCTTCCTTGGAAGTAGTTTTGCCTCTCCAAGCATTCGGGTTACTTCCTCTTTTCCTTTGTTTTCCTCTGCTTTTACCTCTTTAGGAAAGTTTTAAGTTGTTAGCCACCAGAGTGCAGCATAGGCTGTGAAGTCCCGTTTCAGCCAATGGAATGAGGACACAGCAGGAGGGTGGAACATTAGATATATGGCCCTGCCTTCTTTATTCCATGCCCTCTCATGGCAAGATGGCTAACCAGAGCACCCTTTCTGCAGAAAGTAAATTTGCCTTGCTGAGAAATTTAAATTTATATTTGAGTGCTACTTCTTTTGTGGCACCAAAAATTTACATAAAAATTTACATAAAACAAGGGCAGAGACCATGTGGAGATTAGTGAAGGCCCAGGGAGCTCTCTTGCCTCTTCTGCTATGTGAGGAGACAGCAGAAAGACGGCCACCTAGAAAGAGAGCCCTCACCACACACTGAACTTGCTGACACCTTGATCTTGGACTTCTCTGCCTCCAGAACTATGAGAAATGAATTTCTGTGGTGTATAAACCATCGAGTCTATGGCACTTGGTGATAGCAGGCTGGGTGGACTAACACAGGAGGTAAAAATAGATGTGGGGATGAGTGGTTTTGCCTGATAGTTTATATGGAGGTTTTGCCTGATAGTTTCAATTTTCTCTGAGAAGTATGAGGCAAGAAGATATTTCAGTATCCACTGAAATTGTGAGAAGCAGGAATGGAGCAGGGAAACTGGGAAGGATGAGGGGTGTTTAAAATGGGAAAAAAAGTTGGCAAAGGATAGGAGAAATTAGGGAGAAGCCAAAGGTATCTTCCCTCTTAAGTATCTGCCCTGGAGCTCATCCCTGGGGAGGGGCCAGTTGCTGTGAGGGACTGAGGGGCAGCCCACTTCACTCACAGCAGCAGCAGCAGCAGCCCTGGGGCAGTGCAGGGTGAGTCCAGGGAGCTGGGCGTGGCTTTTCAAGGAAGGGAATGGGAGGGCTTGACTTCTGAATCTCCCAGCCTAAGGGTGAAGGACACTGGCTGTGGCTGATTTCAAGTTTGGCAACGGGGGGGGGGGGGGGCTATGCCCATGTGGTCCTCCATCTTTCCGACAGGCGTCACTCAGGGCTGCCAGTGAGGCCACTAAGTCTTATCAGGGTCACCAAGTCAGAGCCCAGGGCAGAGCTAAGAACAGCAGGAATTGCTTTCACAGGGGCTAGAATTAATTATACAGGAGACAGATTATTGATTGCATAACTGCGATCTTTCTTATCACCCATACCGTAAACTGTCTGCCTTGGCCATCCTGCGTCTGCCTCTATCTTTACCCCACAGAGCCGCGGCAACGACCAAACCATTTTCACCCAGCGCCTCCTAGTGGCCTGAGGCTGCAG
>NW_016107520.1:2886316-2891401 GCF_001604975.1 Cebus imitator | reverse complement strand
AAAAAAAAAAAAAAGTCTGTTTTTAATCCCAATTTATCCCAAATTCCCAAAAGACAAAATGAAGTTCCGTGGGGATAGCCAGTGAATCTTAGCTTTGGTAACGGCTACCTTGGGGATCTGACTCCTTAACAGCTAAATTTGGAGTCTGTTTTATGTGGAAATTCTCCTTAACTCTTCACTTTGTTCTCCCCATGGAAAGGGCTTGTTTCAAAGTCCAGGAAATGGCTCAGAAGTCGCACAAAGGCACCAACAGCCTGAGCTTTTCCTGGGCAGCGCTGGAGGGGAGGGAGACAGCTGAGGAGGAGCTGGTTTGTCCTCATTTTCCCTGCTCGTGGGACTTGCTCTTTCTCCCCCAAGATTGCATCCTCCAGGGTTAAGGAAAGGTAAATGCTCCAGGAGCTGAGAGGCTGTGTCAGATCCCCAGGCACCAGAAACAGGTCCCCTCCCTGTGGAGTCAGACACTGGGCTGACTTGCAGCCTTTCTATACATCTCCTGTCTTCTGCGCCCGGGAGTATAAACCTCTCTCTGACTTAGTCATGTCATGCCTGACAGCGTGTCGGCATTACCTGGAAGACTTTCAAACGACAGGTATTTGGGTCTCACGCTAGACCAATCGTATTAGAATATGTGAAGCAGAGCTTAAGCATCTGCATTTTTTTTTAAACTTGAGACAGAGCCTCATGCTGTAGCCCAGGCTGGAGTGCAATGGCGCGATCTCGGCTCACTGCAACCTCCACCTCCCTGGTTCAAGCGATTCTCCTGCCTCAGCCTCTGGAGTAGCTGGGATTACAGGTGCTGGCCACCACGCCCAGCTAATTTTTGTATTTTTAGTAGAGACGGGGTTTCACCATGTTGGTCGGTTGATCGCGACTTCTGACCTCTTGATCCGCCTGCCTCAGCCTCCCAAAGTGCTGGGATTACAGGAGTGAGTCAGCGCGTCCGCTGCATTTTTAAAATGGTCGTCAGGTGCCTGGGCTAAGCGCATCTCTAATTTTTCCCACGATGAGCGCTGAGACCTGTCGCTGCTACTGGTCTCCTGTTTCTCCATAGGCCAGCCCCATTGAGCTTCTGCACCAGGCTGGCCCTCCGGTTTTAGATGCATAAGACCTGAGCCTTGCTCTGGGGCAGCCCTTGCGACTGACCCTTGTGAGGTAGGCGGGGCCCCTCCAGGGTGCCCAGCTTCATTACCTCCTCCGCACTTCCCACCCACCCTCGCTCTGGGGCTTTGGCATCCACTTCCTTCTTCCACCAACCCCAGATCCAGCTCCTTCCCCAATCCTCCATTTCTTGTAAGATGTCATTGGCTGAGAACAGAGTAAGTCTGGGCCTCCTTGAGAGATATGCGCATTTTGGTCTGTCTGAAAGCCTTAAGATAAGCAAAATACATGTTCAAATTTTCAGACTATTAGATCAGAAAGGACCCGAGGGAGAAGGAAAGACTAGAATCTTCTCACTGAACCCAAAATGCTATCTTGCATTCTTGCTTATGATTGATTGGAAAGGGACGATGAAAATGATTTAGGGCTAAACTGTGAGAACTAGAAGGACATTAAATATGATTTGAGACGCCAGAGGCCAGAGGGACCCTGGAGAGTAATCCGGAGGGAAGGTTGGGTTGTGGGGGTCAGTTCTTTTGTTGTTGTTGTTGTTGTTTGTTTTATTTTTTGGGTCAGAGTCTCACTCTGTCACCCAGGCTTCAGTGCAGTGGCACGATATTGGCTCACTGCAACCTCCTCTTCCTGGGCTCAAGTGATTCTCCTGCCTCAGCATCCTGAGTAGCTGGGATTACAGGCATTTGCCACCATATCTAGCTAATTTTTGTATTTTTAGTAGAGATAGGGTTTCATTATGTTGGCCAGGCTGGTCTTGGACTCCTGACCTCAAGTGTTCCATCTTGGCCTCCCAAGGTGCTGGGATTACAGGTGTGGCCACCATGCCTGGCCCAACATGACAGTTTTGAATGGATGGAGTCTGTGTGGCTTCACCCCAATCTTGCCCTGGGCCAGCACCGTCCTGGCTCTCTTGCCCATTTTATCCCTACCTGGCCTCAACTGCTATGACTAATTGAACATCTTGTATGCCTTCCCCAGGGAAAAAAAGCAGGATCGGAAACTCTGCTGAGGGTAAAGCCACAGTGCAGCCTGCTGAGGCCCTTGTGCCCATGCCTGTGCCCCAACTGCTTGATAATGAAGTGGGCATGCTAGTGATAAACTTCTGGATGAGTGTATAATGGGGCTTCATGTTTATCTTTTTTGGTGAATCTATGTTTAAAGAATTATAAAATTAATCTTTGAAAAAAATTCAAATGTTCTGGAAGTGCATAAAGTAAAACAGAATATCTCCTCGCTTCCCATCCTATTCCTAGGGACACCTCCTATTGACATATGGTGTGAACCAGATGTTTTTTCTATGCATGCAAATACATCTATATGCATGTTTAAAAAAAAGTCGTTTTATAATGTTCAGCAATTTCCTTTTGATAATTTATAGTATATCTTGAACATCTTTCCCTGTCAGTATATTTGGACCTAGTGTGTGTGTGTGTGTTTTTTTTTTTTTAGATAGCATTTCACTTTTGTTGTTGCCCAGCCTGGTGTGCAACGGTGCCATCTTGGCTCACTGCAACCTCTACCTCCCGGGTTCAAGCGATTCTCCTACCTCAGCCTCCTAAGTACCTGGGATTACAGGCATGTGCCACCATGCCCAGCTAATTTTTGTATTTTTAATAGAGATGGGGTTTCACCTGTTGGTCAGGCTGCGGTAGAAACACCGGGAAGGATTTGGGAGACATGGCAGAGAAGGGATCAATGGGTCTTGATGTTAGAAACAAGGGAAGAGGAGGAGTCAGATCATTTTGTGGTATTGAGGCTGAGTAACTGGAGAATGGTACAGGGTGAGAAACAGAAACAGTGATCTTGAAAGAAATTTCTGGTTTGGGGGAAGATGCTACGTTCAATTATTGTTATGATGAGTTAGAGGTCTCTGTGGGCAACATTCCTCCCTGGTTACTTGGGAGATTAAATCCATTCACAAGCAAGCAAGGATGCAAACAAACACAAAATGCAGTGGCTCATGCCTGTAATCTCAGCACTTTGGGAGGCTATGGTGGGCAGATCACTTGAGGTCAGGAGTTTGAGACCAGCCTGGGCAACATGGCAAAACCCCATTTCTACTAAAAATACAAAAATTAGCCAAACATGGTGATGCATGCCTGTAATCCCAGCTACTTGGGAGGCTGAGGCACGAGAATTGCTTGGACCCAGAAGGCAAGGTTGCGGTGAGCCAAGACCACACCACTGCACTCCAGCCTGGGTGACAGAGCAAGACTGTGTCTCAACAACCACCACCACCACCCCAGTATGTCTTTAATATCTTCACCTCAAATCTTCACCATAACCTTTTCCTGGCCCTTCTTTCTTACTTTCTTCTGTTCCTCCCCAAATAACTTCCTCCCTTCCCTGTATTTCTAAGTATTCAGTCATTGCCTTTGTGCTTTGCCTAGGATGGCAAGGATAATGTTGGTTTCTTTTCCCAAAGGCTCTCCCTCATCCCTCTAGAATTCTTGATGATCTGCCAGCATTTTGTTCATACTCAACACTCTCTACTAATCTCTAAAGGGCTTTGCTGAAATCTTGCTGTTTGTGTGCACTCTTTCCCTGAGAGTAAATGAAGTTTGGCCAATGCTTCTGCCTCTATCTCCTGCTGGCCCCAGGCAGCTGCAGAGAGAGGAGCAGATGAGCACCTACCTTATCTTGCACCATTTCTATGCCTATCATGAGGCCTTTGCCTCGGACGTCTCCAACAATTTCAAACTCATCCTGCAGCTTAGCAAACTTTAGCAACATGTAGGTCCCAACTTCTTGACTGTTTTCCTGTAGATTTTCTTCTTTAATCACCTGTTGAGAGAAAGCCCCAGATGACCTTACATGACAGAAGTTCTAAGATTGACTGAGAATTGTGGAGAAGTCACTGGACATGACCCTCTTGTAACTCAACCAGAGTGCAGAACAAGTCTAGTGTGACCACAAGGACTACAGAAGTCTTAGGGGAGGGGACATGCCTCTGCCCCCAACTCTGTCACCTTCAGAGGTGGCTAAGAATTTAGGAAAAAATGAAAGGTGTGTCTCACTGCAGTTGAAAATGTAGATTCTGTAATCCTGAGGCTTGTTATTGCCAGGCTTTCCTGAGAACTGGGATATAGTCGTGTATAAGACCAATGCTTTGAGGAAATCAATATCACAGGTGCTTTCCCTACTGGAAGATGGTGACCTTTGCTTAGCAGCTGTCAGTCAGACATAGGCTCTCATAGCCCAGGCGTCTGGTCTGGGGTTCAAGCCTCTTTGGCTGAGCCCAGAGCCAGGGCACAGAAGATATAAAAGGATTTTCATCTAAGTTCTACTCACAGCAAACACCTGTGGTTCTTGACAAGACACATGAAATATACTATATTTTTATTTACCTGGCAGTAATTGCATGACTCCAGGCAAATCTTGTTATTTTTAAAGACCTATTTGTTCACCTAAACCTTCTCTACCTTCTAAATTGGTTGAGGTAACAAAGCATTTTTAAAAAGAAGTTGGCAATGTTGGCTCATGCTTGTAATACCAGCACTTTGGGAGGCGGGTGGATCACTTGAGGTCAGGAGTTGAAGACTAGCCTGACCAACATGGTGAAACCCTATCTCTACTAAAAATACAAAAATTAGCTGGGTGTGGTGGTGTGTGCCTGTAATCCCAGCTATTCAGGAGGATGAGGCACGAGAATCTCTTGAACCTGGGAGACGGAGTGATCCAAGGTTGTGCCTCCGCACTCCAGCCTGAGTGACAGAGGAAGACTCTTAAAAAAAAACAAAAAAAGGCAGTGTCTACAAAGTGAAGTAAATGACACATTCCTACCCATACTTTCTCATCTCATGATTTAATTGTATTTGAAGATAACTAATTAGCAAGGGCAGCATTTACTTATTTAGTTTTATTTATTTATTTATTTATTTATTTTTCCCCATTTATTTATTTTATTGTATTTTAGGTTTTGGGGTACATGTGAAGAACATGCAAAATTGTTGCATAGGAACACACCTGGCA
>NW_016107520.1:2880856-2882091 GCF_001604975.1 Cebus imitator | reverse complement strand
CTTTCACTGGGAGCTGCAATCCTGAGCTGTTCCTAAACGGCCATCTTGGATCCACCTCCTTATTTAGTTTTATTTAAAAATACTTAAAAAAATTTTTTTTGAATAGATAAATCAAGTTCATTGTCAAAAATCAGTGAGTGTAATTGCTGGTGGGACTGTAAATTAGTACAACCTCTGTGGAAAACAGTGTGAAGATTTCTCAAAGAACTAAACATTCTACCCTTTGGCCTAGCAATCCCACTTCTGGGCATCTCCCCAAAGGAAAAAAAGCCATTATAGCAAAAAGACACCTGCACATGTATGTTTATTGTAGTGCAATTCACAACTGCAAAGATATGGAACCAACCTGAGAGCCCATCAATTGATGAATGGATAAAGAAAATGTGGTACACACACACACACACACACACACACACACACATACACACACACCCCATGGAATACTATTCAGCCACAAAAAGAAAATAATGTCTTTTGCAGCAAATAATAATTGTTCTCACTTACAGATGGGAGCTAAGCTATGGAAACACAATAGACATTGGAGACTCAGAAAGGCAAAAGGTAGAAGGGGGGTGAGGGATGAAAAATTACATATTGGGTACAATGTACACTACTTGGGTGATGGTGTACTAAAGTCTTAGACTTTGCCACTATACAATTCGTCCAAGTAACCAAAAACTTGTATTCCAAAAGCTATTGAAATAAATTAATAAACATATAAATATATATGTATATGTGTGTGTACATATATACATACACATGTATATATCAGCAAGTATAAAAGTGTATACACAGAATGACTCTTGCTGACCCCTTGTCCCCAGTCACCAAGTTTTCCTCCCAAGAAAAAACCACCGTCATTTACTTCTTCGACGTTCTTCCAGAAATTTGTTATAGTTCTTTAAGCAAATGATATTAGGCATGTTAGCAAGAACATTTAAAAAAATCTTTTTTAGCAGAAGAGATCTGAGGCTAAATCAATGGTGTAGGGTTGAACAGCTGAATTATCTTGCTGTAGCTTGGAGAACTCAGTGTATCCTTAGTTATGCAATTTATAGTAGTCAACAAAAGCAAGGAAGAAAAAATACACAAGACAAGGCCAACATGAAACTAATTACAAGGACAGCAGTTAGCATCTATAAATCACTACGCAGATAACAAAAAAATTTCAGTGCAACCAGCTGGCTAGGAAAATCCTTATGTTTCCCATGTATGTGAGGTTTATTATATATTAT
>NW_016107520.1:2852628-2880760 GCF_001604975.1 Cebus imitator | reverse complement strand
TTTTTTTGAGACAGAGTCTCGCCCTGTTGCCCAGGCTGGAGTGCAGTGGCGTGGTCTCAGCTCACTGCAACCTCTGCCTTCTAGGTTCAAGTGGTCTCCTGCCTCAGCCTCCCGAGTAGCTGAGACTGTATTATTTCTTATCCAATACTTCAAGCACCCAAAGTAGATCTTAAAAAGGGAGAAGGCAGAATAATAAATGGAAATCTAACTTTAATGGATAAGCTATGAATTAACTCTCCCCTTCAATAATGCAGCATGATAGGGTTCTGCTAATGCATGTGTGGTTTTGAGTCATTTGTGAAATGAGTGAGGTTAATGTGGCATCTGGAACCAACCTCAAGCACAGCAGATCCAACTGCACAGGCCAGCGGGCTTCCTCCAAAGGTGTTGAAGTGCTGCAGGCATTTCGCCAAGGATTTGGCAATCTCTAGAGGGAGAAAATAGAAGGTGTGGAAAGAGGACACATTCCTGTCTTCCATCTCTCATCGTGCCATTTGGACTACAGTTACTGCGTGTTGTAAATGGCATCCTATCCAATTCATCCTTCATTCACCTGATAGTAGGTGTGAGGGACTGAATTGTATCTCCTCAAAATTTATATGGTTGAAGCCTTAACCCTGAATATTTGGAGATAACGCCTTTAAATAGGTAATTAGGTTAAATAAGGTCATGAGGGTTGGGCTCTAGCTAATCCCAATGGACTGGTTTTCTTATAAGAAGAGGAAGAGGCAACTTTCCTTTTTCCACCCCCTCTCCCTCTTCCATATACCTCCATAGTGTGGTGGAACCCTGTGTTTCATTGTAGGCATGGGAGGGCTAGTTTTCCCTACAGCAAGATCAGAAAGTGCTGGCCTTTGGATGGGGGCACAGGGGCTCATGCCTGTAATCCTAGTACTTTGGTAGGCTGACATGGGCAGGTCACCTGAGATTAGAAGTTCGAGACCAGCCTGGCCAACATGGTGAAAACCTGTTTCTACTAAAAATACAAAAATTAGCTGGGCATGGTGGTGCACATGTGTAATCCCAGCTACTTAGGAGGCTGACACAGGAAAATTGCTTGAACCTGGGAAGCAAAAGTTTCAGTGAGCCAAGATCATGCCATTGCACTCCAGCCTGGGTGACAGAGCAAAACTCTGTCACCAAACAAAAGGAGTGGGGCTGGCTTTCTTCTATCTGTTTCACAGTCAGGCAGACAGTTTCTCTCATTCATTTGCTTGGGAAATGCATCGTGCAGTTTCCAATCCATACAGGTTCCAGCACACGTGTTTTATACTATAGCCCAATGTACGAGGCCCAGAAGCAAACACAAACTGCCTATGGGTCCTACCTGGAGTGGTTACGACTGCTGCCATGGGAAAGCCATTCCCAATCCCTTTAGCCATGGTGACAATGTCAGGCAAGACATCGTGGGTTTGGAAGCCCCAGAAGTGAGAGCCCAGCCTTCCAAATCCTGTCTGCACCTGGGAAAACAAATTCAAAACCATTGGAGACCCTTCAAGAAATGCTGTTTTCTTTTCTGTTCTCTTCCCTTTCCTCCTCTTTCTCCTCCTTCTCATTATGGCCAACATCAGCCGTTATCATCAGCATCCTGTAGTATCATGGACAAAGCACTTAATCTGTGCCTGAACTGTTAGGTTTCAAGAGTCATTTTCTAGCTTTGTGCAATTCTGGGTATGTTTCTTAAATCCTTGGAAGCTCTGCTAACTCATCCATCAAGTAGAAATAGGACAATATGTCACAGGCTCCGTGAGGGTCATACAAATAATATGAAAGGCATCATTATGATTAACAGTCTTTGATGAGCATCTCCTCTGTGCCAGAAAGCAGGGTAGAAAAGTAGAGAAGCTAGGTCTGCCCCAGGGTAGATGAAGCAGCCGTTACTGTCAGTCAAGTGGAGCTGGGGCACTTGCTCTAGCCAGTTAAACTGGTCACCCTCTTCCCAGCGATGCCTTCCCCTTCCTGAGAACTGTGTCATGAGGAGGACCTAGTGGAGCCAGCCAACTCAGGGTTGAACTTCTCTAATCTATAAATTGTTTGGACTAAAAGTTGACCTTAGTTTTTTTGTGCATGCTGTTTGCTCTTTCTAGAAGACCCTCTTCCTACTTCTTCATCTCACTGACTTCTGTCCTTCAAAACAAACTTTGCCATCACTTGGCTTCTGAAGGTTCTCCTGAGCCTTAGACTCCCTCTCAGGGTACTCTGGGCATGCTGCCATCAGAGACTTTCATAGAGGAATATTATCACCAGTGGCCATATCCGATGGCAGGGGCTGTGTCTTCTTCCATTCTCCATCCACAACACCTAGTACAGTGCCTGATACAAAGTAGACATTTAGTAAGCACTTTTGGAATGAATGACAGGGTGGCAGAAGTGCCTGATTAAATAAAGCCACACAAACATCTCCATGTACATTTCTGCCAGAGCCTTTCTGACGAAGGCTCCTTGATCTCTTCCTGGCTCTCAGTCTCCCTGTCTGTCTCTCTCCACACATATACACAATAGAGAGGAGGAAAAAATGTTCTGTTCTTAGAAGGTAAAGCCATTTCTTGTGGGATTCAAACCCAGGCCTTCGGACTCTAGAGTCCATGCTTCTGTTCCACACATATACACAATGCAGAATGGGGGTTAGAGATGTGGGCACTTGAAGCTGATTCTAACATGCACTTAAAAGAGTGAGCTTCCAGGCCCGGCACGGTGGCTCATGCCTGTAATCTCAGCACTTTGGGAGGCTGAGGTGGATGGATTACCTGAGGTCAGGAGTTTGAGACCAGCCTGGCCAACATGATGAAACCTCGTCTCTACTAAAAATACAAAAATTAGCTGGGCATGGTGGTGAGCACCTATAATTCTAGCTATTGGGGAGACTGAGGCAGGAGAATTGCTTGAACCTGGGAGGAGGAGGTTGCAGTGAGCCGAGATCATGCCACTACCCTCCAGCCTGGGAGACAGAGTGAGACTCCATCTCAAAAAAAACAAAAACCAAAACCAAAAACCAAAAAAACAAAAAAGAGTGAGCTTCCTTCTCAGATTCCTTTCTCATTTTCCTATTTTCTCTAGGCTACTGCAGCAAAGACAGATTCTAGGGGTTAGAAGTAGATGATAGTGACCAACGCAGAAAAGCTTAACCCGGGAGTCAGGCAGACCTGGGCTGGTATCCTGAGTTGCCTCCTTCCTACTTATGAGCCTCTGGGCAGCTG
Source organism: Cebus imitator (assembly GCF_001604975.1). NCBI lineage: Eukaryota > Metazoa > Chordata > Mammalia > Primates > Cebidae > Cebus > Cebus imitator. Next base: position 2,877,563 of record NW_016107520.1, on the reverse strand, counting down.
ACTGATTTTCCCAAATGAGATAATATAAAAGGAGCTCATGGAAAATCCATCCATTTTGTCTTCATGCCTATCTTTCTTTTTCACTCCATCTAAACACCATACATAAATGGCATAAATGGTGAAAAATCAGATTGATTGGACAATGTGTAACAGTGGAAAGGGGGCCTAGCATGACTAAATCCATTTTGCTCCTAACCAGCTTGCTCTCACCCTTCCCCTGTGATGATGTCTTTTAGGTTAACTGCTTTTGTTTATCTCTGCATATAGGCTAACCTAACTATGGGAGGAATTTAGTTTATAGTTTAACTTTAAAGCAAGGATGCTTTAAAAAGAATCCCTAAGGAGATAAGAAGGGTGTACATACAAGTAACAATGTTACATTAAAAATTTATAGGCTGGGTGCCGTGGCTCATGCCTGTAATCTCAGCACTTTGGGAGGCCAAGGCGGGAGGATCACTTGAGGTCAGGAGTTCGAGACCAGCCTGACCAACATGGTGAAACCCCATCTCTGCTAAAAATGCAAAAGTTAGCGAGGGGTGATGATGCATACTTGTAATCCCAGGTACTTGGGAGGCAGAGGCAGGAGAATCACTTAAAACTAGGAGGTTGCAGTGAGCCGAGGTTTCACCATTGCACTCCAGCCTGGGGTACAAGAGTGAAACTCTGTCTCAAAAAAAAAAAAAAATTATAACAGTATTGTGACCTGACCAAGGACAAAGACGTTTATCCTTGCTGTGGCCCAAATGTCTGTGGTCATCAGTCACCTATCGACTTCAACCTCCTTCCTCTTCCCCTTTCTCTTAACATAAAAGGAACCTACATTTGCTTAAGGTGGTTCTTTAGGAAACAAGTCTGCCATCTTCTCAGTTTGCTAGCTCCCCAAAACAAAGTGGTCTTCCTTGCCCCAATACCTTATCATTTGACTTACTGACTGTCTTGCAGGAAGTGGTACAAGCTTTGGACTCAGTTACAAATGCATGGAATTATGTAGAACAAGAAATCATGTTTAGTCACTAAGGAAGTATCTTAGTCACTGAAGAAGTATCAGTTTCATAGAATTTTACAGTAGTACAGAGATGAATCATTCTAAGGTCGATAAACTCAAATGTCTTTGAAGATGAGGAGCATACATTAGGGAGAGAAGCAGGCTGGGTCATAACAGCAAGCAGTGGGGGGACCAGGGGTGTGCACGCCCTGCCTAAAGCAGTCAGTTTCAAACTCAAAGTCAGTCTATTCCAATATGGGTCCAGGGGCTGCCAGTTTTCTACCTTTAATCCAGATTCCACATTTTAAAGAAAATAATGCCACTGATTGTTAATTAAGATGTGTCAGGCACTGTTCATAATACTTTGCATGTATTAATTCAGTCAACAGTTCTATAGTATACCCCATTGCTATTATTCCCATGTATTAGTCCTTTCTCATGCTGCTGATAAAGATATACCTGAGACTGGGTAATTTATAAAGAAAAGAGGTTTAAAGACTGGTTTAAGTCTTGTGTAAGACTGCTCCTTGACAGAACTGGCCCTCTGCACTCAGGGTTTTCCATCCTCTGTTCCTTCCCTTTCTGTCATGATTTGTGTTTCTATACCATACTCTGTCATTTTGGAGGGGCAGCTTGATACACTGGCTAGTCATGTGGTTTTGGGAGCCTGAATCTGAGTCTTGGATCTGTTCCTACCAATGGCATAAGCTTGACAGGTTATTTAACCACCTTGGACCAAAATTCACTTATATTTAAAATGGGATGATATGATTTAGCTGTGTCCCCACCCAAATCTCATCATGATTGTAGCTCCCATAATTCCCACGTGTTGCAGGAGGGACCTGGTGGGAGATAATTGAATCATGGGGGCGGTTTCCCCCATTCTGTTCTCATGGTGATGAAGAAGTCTCATGAGAACTGATGGTTTTATCAGGGGACCGCCTTTTTGCTTGGCTCTCATTCACTCTTGTCTGCTGCCATGTAAGATGTGCCTTTCTACCCCCACCATGATTATTAGGCCTCCCCAACCACATGGAACTGTGTCCTTTGAACTTCTTTTTCTGTATAAATTACCCGATCTTGGATATATCTTTATCAGCAGCATGTGAAAGGACTAATATGTGGGAAAAATAGCAATGGGGCATACTATAGAACTATTGATAGGTATGGACTGAATTAATACAGGCAAAATGTTATGAACAGTGCCTGACACATAGTAGGTACTCAGAAAGTTCCAGCTATCCTTATCTTTACCTAGTCATTGGGATGGTCCTTCTTAAGGATACCCTGTGTTAGATAGTTTTCAATTACATTTTTGAAAGTCACAAAACAAGACAGAAAATTCTGAAATTCATATTTTCTTTGAATTCAGCCTACCTTCTCTTTAACTAGTCTGACTGTGACAGCTTCACTATGTGCTGATTTGGAGGCCAAAGTTTATCCTTTTTAGTGATGTAGCTAATTTTAAACTGACTGGATATACTCTTCTTTTTAAAATAGCAGATTAACTTTCACCAGCCAGGACTTTGATTGGTTTGCAGGCAGGTTGGAGGAGGGAGGATGGGCACAGCAGGAGCAAACTGGCCCAAGTTGCCTGTGGCATACCAGGGGCATCCAGTGTGCCTAGGCATAACAGAGACCCAGCTGCACAGCCAGAAATTGCAACATTTCTGCTGATGGGGCAGTTCAGTGTCAACTGTAGGGAATTTTAATTTATTTATTTAATTTTTTTGAGCTGGAGTCTTGCTCTGTTGCCAAGCCTGGAGTGCAATGGCATGATCTTGGCTCATTGCAACCTCCGCCCCACCCCCTGCCCCCACCTGGATCAAGCATTCCCCTGCCTCAGCCTCCTGAGTATCCAGGATTACAGGCATGCACTACCACATCCAGCTAATTTTTGTGTTTTTAGCAGAGACGGGGTTTCATTGTGTTGGCTGGGCTGGTTTCCAGCTCCTGACCTCAAGTGATCCACCAGCCTCAGTCTTCCAAAGAGCTGGGATTACAGGTGTCAGCCACCATGCCCGGCTTAGCTGCAGGGAATTTTCAGTTGAGGAAATGTATTCCAGCAATGATGGCTGGACTGAAATAGGTGTGAATCATACTTACAGGTTCTCCACCTGTCCTTGGCTGGTCTAACCACCTGTTAGTCCAATCACTATAGGTCACCCAGCAGTAAGCCTGGACTTCTGTGGCCCTCGTGATCATCCTCTGGTCTTTTAATTTCCATAGCTATTCTCAGTAGACAGAGGACTGCTTTCTCTGATATACTCTAATATGAGGTGTAGTTATAAGTAAATTAATCCCTTTTAAAAGCACACAGGCTAGTGCTCACATAGTCAATGAATTTTATTTCTATTAAAGTAATGCCCTTGGAGGTAGTGTGCTTATTCCACCAACGCTGATTTAATTCCACCTATTTCACAAGTTTTTGGTAACTATTTTCAAAGGCAGTATCTGCAGGGGTGGTGCTCTTCTAATTTAGAGGCTGGATTACTATTATTATTTTAAAAACATTATTTCCAGGCAAGCTTTGTCAGAAAGGTATATGCTGCCAGGTTGATAGATACTATTTTGGCAAAAATAAAGATTAAAAACTGGGCTATTGGACTGGGCACGGTGGCTCACACCTGTAATCCCAGCACTTTGGGAGGCCAAGATGGGCAGATCACTTGAGGTCAGGAGTTGGAGATCAGCCTGGCCAACATGGTGAAACCCCGTTTCTACTACAAATACAAAAATTAGCTGGGCGAGGTGGCACATGCCTGTAGTTCCAGCTACTTGGAGTCTGAGGCAGGAGGTTGCAGTGAGCCAAGATCGCAGCACTGCACTCCTGCCTGGACGGCAAAGTGAGACATTGTCTCAAGAAAACCAAACAAATAGAAACAATAACAAAAAACTTGTTATGAGATTAAATTTCCTATGTGGTTTGTCAGTCCCTGAAACAATCCCTAGAAAGGAATTAAAAAAATACATTGAGTCACAGTATAATAACATCACATAGGCCTATTAGCAACTTACTTGATAGATGTCTATTTGGATATTTAAGTTCTGTGGTACTTGCTAAACTGATCAGCGAATGTACTAGCAAACCAACCAGCCCACTAGCAAAAGTTTTATTCGTTTGTAGGCACACTTTGGAATCCACAGAGCAGAGGCTTTCTGCCTGGAACACAGAGGAAGTTTAGGAGGTTTCTGTCTGTGCCTCGCCTGTTCCCACCACACTTAATGGCACTCTTACGTATCACTTACTTCATCGGCAATGCACACGCCTCCCCTTGCCCGCACCAGCTCAAAGGCTTCCTTTAGAAACCCCTTTGGGTACTGGACAACTCCATTCACACCCTGCAAAAGACCAGACTAAGTAGGCCTATAATAACAGCATCAGTTTTTTAAAAGTGTGTAAAAAGTTAGATCATCATCATCATTATCATGATAATAACACTACAGACTGATTAACAACACTCTGCAGAGCAGTTTCCACTATGGGTGAAAAGAAGAGTTACTGCTCTATACCATAACTTCCGGAAAAAAGATGCAAACATTTATTATTTTCTGAGATTAGAAAACAGAATAAAGGAACTTGGTGAGATTAAAGAAAGAGTTCTTCGGACAGTGTGGTTGTTATTAAGCAGCTAAAAATAGCCAGGGTTTTCCCTTCTTAAGAATTTTAGGAGTTCAGTAGTTTCATCTGTTTGGTGGGAATGGAGGAGAGGGTTTTTAAAAGGTCATTTGAAAGTCAGTGTCTTCTTTTTTGCAAGGAGACCAAGAGAATGAATTGAGAGATAAATACAGTGAGCACTTAATTCATTTGGAATTCTCTAGAATATACGAGTTAAAACTTTCTGATAATTGCAGATTTAGCTCCATTAGTGTCTAAGGTTCATATACCCACTTGAATAGGTTCTGCAAAAAATCCAGCAATTGAGTTGGCCACAGATGTACTCAGCGTATCTTTGAATTGCTCAATATACTGATCTTTAGCTTGGCAGCAGTCTGCAAAAAGCAAACAACAAAACAAACCACAGCATTTGAAAATGTGAGCCTGATATCTAGAAGCATGGAGAAAAACAGGAAAAAAAAAATACCAGACAGGGTAAGTCAATTATGGACTTCAGAATATGGTAAACTAGGGGGTGAGAATATGCATTTCTGAAAGGGGAATATTCTGTCTGAATGACTTCTACTTTGGTTCAAGGAGGGAGATTAGGATAGCCACAAAGGCATAAACAAACCACTTCAATTCTTTCCATCTGGGAAAGAAACATCCCAAAGTGTCATTGAGCTGGTATAGACAGCTCTTTCACCTAAGGATGCCCATCCTCTCAAGTGGGTGGATCTAACTCAAATGAAATTGGAGTGATTTCATCTATTTGAAAATAACTCTATTTACCTTTCATTGCCATTTAATCCGATGTGCAATTTTAAAGCTACAAAGTTTCTTTGTCTTTAGAGTTAGTAAATAAGTTTGTGGAACAATTAGAATTCAGTCTAAAGAGAAATGCTTGAGAGCCAGGTGACTTCCGTCGATCGCAGCCCTTGGCACTTGGTCCTGTGCTTGTTTTTAATAGGTCTTTCTCCCATTAATCAGGAGGTTTTTGTGAACAGGAAATATGCCTTGTTCATTTCTAAAATCTTTGTGGCCAAGCAAGCTGTTTGGTACACTGTAGGTGCTCAGTAAATGTTTAATGCATGAAGAAGAAAATACTAACAAATAGTAGAAATTATGGCTGAAGTGAGACATTGAGCAATTTTGCTTGAAGGCCTTTCTTTCTTCTTTTTTCTTTATTTTTTGAAGGTCTTTCTAATGGAGAAAACCAGTAAAGTGTCCTTGTTCAAGTGATCTGTCTTCAGTTCATTAATTCTCTTTTTGGCTGCATCTTACTGCTGACAAACCCAGCTGCTGAGTTTTAAATTTCAATAATTACTTTTGTATTACTAGAAGACATACTGTTTTCAAAATTTGCTCTCTCATTCTGCACTGTGCCCTATCCCTTTTACATATTTTCAAGCTTATATTCGATTTTCTTGAAATGCATTAAACATATTCATGTTATAGTCAATCTGATAATTCTGTTAATTTGAAATCCTTGCAGATCTTTTTCTTAATAGTGGAGTTTTGTGCATTGTATGTTTAGTTTTGACAAGGAGCAGTTTATTTTCTTTGGAATTTCACTTGTGAGAATTCTTTGAGGCCCAGAATGAGGTAGATCCCTCCAGAGCCTGTTTGAGTTTGCAGCTTCCAAGCGTATGGGGCATTACCAGTCTAAGATTCCTTTGCATTATAAGCTTGAGGAAATGAGCACTCATAATGCAAAGCCTTGGAGGGCCAGCCTGCAGGTGAGAGCTTCAGTGGCGGTTCCTCCCGGTTCCTTTACTTCCATTCAGCACCAGATTCCTTGCAGGCCCTTTAACCTATGAAGAGTTGTTCTTGGTGGTGTATTTAATTCTAGTTGACACATAGATAAAGATGTGGCCTATTGGGGGCACCAGATTTGTGGCAGGGGAGGGTTTTCTGTAAGATCCCTTACTTTGGCTGAGCCCTGGACTTCGTCATCTCTTCCCTGCACTCCACAGAGCCATCAATATGGAAGCTGAAGGTTACCAGGTTACACAGATGCTCTCAGGGTCAAAGCTGGCTGCAGTGTCCTAATGACCTCTTTGGGTTTCTGAGAATTCATGCTTTCTTGTATCCATGCTTTAAAGGGAATACATTTCATTTTATCCAGGATTTTTAAAAATTGTTTTCCACTGGAGAAAACCCAGGCTATCATGTTACCAGTACCCGCTGTTCATCCAGCTCAGTTGTCTTAGTAGTAACCATATTTACTTTCCCATCCCGCTTAAAAATACTACAAACATTTCTGCCATGCTTCGTTAGCTGCAAGCCTCACCGCACAGACATACAGGCATGAATCCCATGGATGGGAGAGGATGAGAGGAGAGTGGGAAGATTGCCCAGCAGGCCTTGCTTAAGCTCCAGAAACTTCCATCTGTGTGTCAAAATTGAAAGTGGAAATCACCAAGGAAGCAGGAAAGGTGAGAGAGGGGGAGAGAGAGAGAGAGAGAGCGAGAGAGAGAGAGAGAGAGAGAGAGAGAGAGAGAGAGAGAGAGAGAGATTCTACTCTGGAATAACAAAGGTCCTAAATCAATTGTATCCATACATGACTGAACCTTCAAAACTTTTATCCACATCTGTCATTTGGTTCTAACAGCACCATGCAGTCTCTGAACTTAAACTTATATCCATAGACGGTAGAAGGAGTGCAGAGAAAGATGTGGATGGGATGGAAAGCCCCAACCCAAGTGCCAGAGAAAGCAGTCGGGGAGAGGGGTCACCCCATACCATCCCAGTGCTTGCCTAGAGGCGTCAATGCAGCGCTGTCTCCAGGGGGCTAAACAGAAGGAACAGAAACCTTCTGCAATCACCATCGAAACCAAAGCATAAGTATATTTTATACCTCAACTCTTCAGATTAAAAGTGGGGAAATACTAGTTGGCCCCGAACATATTATTAGGTTACATGTGATATTCGGAAGCTTCGATTGACAGAGGTACCTGATATCTTTGGTTAATTGGAGGTTGGGGGTTGAGGGTATGAGAAAGGAAGTAATAAGTATATCAAACCCTCAAAGTATGTTTTTGGCATCACTGTGTTGTTTTGTTGGGAAGAATATAGTAAAATAAATCTATGCCTCTAGAAACCAAAATTCCAAAATTTCCCCTTTTTATTAGGAAAGGAAGAGAAATCAGCTTCAGATGACCTTAAAAGATGGATCAGACCTATGTTCAAGAGACATGATTTGGAAATTTAACAAGCCCATTTATACTGGAGAAATCAAAGAGTAGAGCTTAAATTTGGCCAGAACTACAACAAAAGGTTTTGCTTGAACCTATGCTAGACCTTTCATGTGTTTTTTCCTCTCTGCCCACATGCTAAACAAGGAAAGAGTCACCGACTGTGATGAGCTTTTTACTTTATTTCACACTAGCTGCATCGGCTTATTGCTGTAACTCTTGCAGAGAGGCTTGGTGCATTGGTGTCTTCATGAAACCCCAAGGGGGTGAAGAGAGAATATTCTGTTGGATACTACAACAGAATGGCAAAGGAAGAATTTATTCCAGCTGGTGGTACAGAAAGAGTTATGCGGAGTGAGAAGCCAAGAAAGAACTACAATTTTTAAGAAACACAAAACTTGCCTTCCAAAAGAAGAAGAATGACATGATCAGTACCAGGTTTGGAACATGGTGGGGGCAGTAGGTGATGAGGAGTGAATCTCATCATGGGTTACATCTGAAACTCGGGGCCTGGAATGAACCCCTAGGAAGAAAAAAGTCCCGGGAGGTAGATGGAATAAGATAGAGAAATATACCACATAAACATCTAGATTAGACTTACAAAATGGCCCCCTGCCTATGTTGGGAGGGATGACCTATTTCTGAGATGAGAAAAATCTCTACCATGGTTAGTGCCTCAATTCCTCTTAAGGTATTCCTTTCAATACGTTAAGAGAATTGAGAACAGGCAACATCTGTAGTCAAAGAACTGTACGTTTGGATGCTTTTGTAAACATACACGAATATTCCAGTTTTACAGCAAAGACCAAATGCTTCCCAGCTCCTAAAGGCACTGAAGGAGGCCAGGGTCCTTCTTTTATATTCCAATCTTGTTTGAAGCTTCCATAAATAGTCTTGTCCCTTGAAGATATGAATTAAGAAAACAGCTGACTTCAGATATGCCAAAGGCAACACTTCAGAGCAGAAATGTACGCCTGTCACTATCATTTAGCCTCTAGATGCCGCTAGAGAGATGACCATGGACTTCCAGTATTGTCACATTGCCTGAAGGCAGAGAAGAATGCCTTATGGTAGTCCTCTAGGAGGCTTTATAGTGGGTCTGTCTCTTGTATATATGGAAAAAAAGAACATGTAGCAGGAAAAGAAGGAAATGACCACCTCTCGAGTGCCTCTGTCTACTAGGCTCTGTGCTGGTGGTTTTGCAGTCAGACCAAGGTCTGGGAGGTACATCAAACTGATTTTAGTCCTTGATGCCATACAGATACAATATTCAAACATGGCTTTACCAGGCATTGCTATAGCCTGTCCGTCTTTCTCTACAAAAACTCTCTATGTCTTATCTCATGAAGTGCGGTGATGGTGTTGGCAGCAGCCAGATATTGCTGTCTCTGTTTTACAAATAAGAAAACTGAAGCAAAAGGTGATGCTTTTGTTCATAGCTGAACCATGATGCCGGGGCTGAGAGTGGAATCCATGTCTTGACTTCATGTACCTCCTCAGTCCTGGCCAGTGGAACAGGAATGGATTTTCAGCTTGGGTTTATCTTGACGGTACATCGGTGTGGATGAGGATGGCTGTGGGAATTGGAAGTACTGGCTTTGGAGTCAGAAGACCTGGGGTCAGATTTTAGCCCTCCAGTCTCCTCTGTGTGAACCTTACTTTCCCTTTAAAGTGGAGAGTTTGGTTTACAGCTTTACGTTTCCTTCTGGTTTTAAATTCCGTGAGCATGACATCTTGCCTTGTTCCAGTACTTATTCTTTCATTCTCCTATCTCCATTTTGCTATTATCTCATTTGAATTTTAAGATGGGGAATTTTCTTCCTTTCAGAGCTGTTTTTTAAGACTTCTGTTTTATATTTTTCCTCTCAATCCAGTGATTCATACTATTCCATTAAAAATCACTGTGCTGAAGCTTTTAGTTATTTCCTTCAGAACTACTAAGGAACTGCTATTCAAAAGGTTGCGATGACAAGTCGGAGGCAGGCTTGCTGATTAGCGAGGAACAGATGATGTTTCCTGCCTCCTCTCTCCCCTGTTAGGCATAGGTAAAGGATGCAAATAAAAATGTGATTGATAAATGGAAGCTCTCCTTGTGAGAAAGGCTTTAAAACTTTTGCCAGCCTTGTCAGCAGCCTGCAGGAAGGGTCTTGGGTTTGACAGATGCTCTCATTTTGGCTGGCAGTCCCTGGGGAACTTTTTGACTGGAGTTTTAAGATTCCCAAAACCATTCTTTTCCCTCCTTCCATTGGGACATTGGGATTGGTAAATAATCTCACCCATCTTGATTTCTTATTTTTGTTTTGTTTTGTTTTTGAGATGGAGTCTTGCTCTGTCACTCAGGCTGGAGTGCAGTGGTACTATCTCAGCAACCTCTGCCTCCCAGGTTCAAGCAATTCTTGAGCCTCAGCCTCCTGAGTAACTGGGATTACAGGCGCACACCACCATGTCTGGCTAATTTTTGTAGTTTTGGTAGAGACAGGATTTCACCGTGTTGGCCAGGCTGGTTTCGAACTCCTGACCTCAGGTGATCTGCCTGCCTCGACCTCGCAAAGCTGGGGTCACAGGTGTGAGCCACTGTGCCTGGCCAGGGTGTGTTCTTTCATGCAGGCTGGAGTGCAGTGGCATAATTATGATTCACTGCAGCCTCCACTTTCTCAGCTCAAGTGATCTTCCCACAGCCTCCCCAGTGGCTGTGACTACAGGCATGCCACCATGCCCAGCTTGTTTTCTTTTAAAATTGACACTAGAGTTATTGCTATTATAATAGAGCTAATAGAAAGACTTGAATTAAGTACCAGGTGATAGTCATTTTTTAAAGCTTAGCTCTGATAGCGTGAGATGCTTTTCCTACATGGCCAGACAGATGGTCTGAGAGTGAAGTGATAACAGGCATAAACATTGATTCAATGAGGAGTAACTTGGTTACTTTCCAGTTTTGCTTCCTCTGGCTTTTCCCTTTTCAGTTTTTTCAAATTCAGTTGTTCCCTCAGGGACAGGTCTGCCTTTATTTGAGTCCTCCGCCACTTCCCACCCTCTGCTAGCCCCTCCCCTGCCCAGTCAGACCTGGTGCACAGCTGCACTTCCTGATTGTTTGCACTGGAGAATCTCGACAGTGGCTTCCTCCCCAAGGGCCACGAAAAACATCTGGACACATTGTCTGCAAATGACAAAAGAAGGAGTGTGGCAAAACATGAACACAAGACAGCCAGTTTGGGATAGCACATGACCGCCATCAAGACAAGAGGGCATCTTAATTTTCCTCCCTCATTCTTCCCCCACTTAAGGTGAAAATGGAATGATCTGCATTGGAGAGATAATTTTTTCTTAGAATTCAGCTACGTGGGCACTCTACAAAGCAAACTGATTTCAATTTTAGCCTAGAAATAACTTGCTCAAGGGTTTGGGGGTAAGGGCATCTGAAAGAATAAGAATAATTAGGTATCTGATTCTGATGCTGAAAAGGTGGGTACAGTAAGTGAGAACAGAAGGTGAGTGCAGTGATGATTGCATAGAAATTTTGTGTATTCAAGGTTCCCGGAGCCTTGCAGTATACTTGATTTTACTTAAAAGCAAAATAAATTTTAAGACCCTATCATTAATTATTATTCAGACTCAGAAGGCCTTTCTAATGGTTTCCTCAAGTGGTCTCCAATTCAATTAGGTCAAATTGAGCCCCTGATTAATGACAGGCTTTATCTTAGTTTCTAATCCTTTACCAGGGAAACCTGATCAACTGCTTCACACACCCAGCAGTCTTTAAAGAAACAACAGAAAAATCTCCAAACTTACTGATTGGCAACCTATTCCACCAGGGAGTTCCATCTTGTAGGTGCCTACGTTTGTCAAGCCAAGTGTGTAAGGACTGCACCCGTGGTAGGCTCCTCTGCAGAGAAGAAACAACAGGAAGATGGGGTCAAGTTCCTGGTCCACTGAGTAGGACAAAAGAGAAAATCCAGGAAGGCTATGAAGATGAAATAGAACATCATTCACATTCACCTCTGATTTCTAAGAATGCATCTAAGCCTATGTCAGGTAAATGTTCCTAATAGTCAGAACTAACTGTTGTTAGAAAACATAGATTTGAAACTGTGAAAGGAATTTTGGAGACCATTTGTCCAAGAACTCCCATTTTAGGACTTGCCCTACCCTATGACTCTATAGTAACGAGACTTATCTTTTAACAACATACCAGAAATTATATGTTCAATTAATACCAGTCTTCAAAGTAGTCACCTTGGGAAGCCAAACATCATTTCCTGTGATATACCTGTTGTTCAATATCTTTAGGGACTTACACACCTTATAAACCACCTTGCTCTCCATATAAGAAACAGGTTTTTGGCTGGGCACAGTGGCTGATGCCTGTAATCCTAGCACTTTGGGAGGCCAAGGCAGGCAGATCACCTGAGGTCAGGATTTCGAGACCAGCCTGACCAACATGGAGAAACCCTGCCTCTACTAAAAATACAAACCAGCAAACCCAGCTAATTGCTGGGTGTGGTGGTGCATGCCTGTAATCCCCAGCTACTTGGGAGGCTGAGGCAGGAGATTCACTTGAACCTGAGAGGTGGAGGTTGCGGTGAGCCGAGATTGCACCATTGCACTTCAGCCTGGGCAACAAGAGTAAAACTGTCTCAAAAAACAAAAAACAAAAAAACACAAAAAACAACCCCCCCCCAAAAAAACCCCAACAAAACAGGTTTTGTTTCTTTTGAAACAAATCCTAGTCACACAGTGTCAGCTTCAAATGAGTTTTAACAATTTCCCATATCAAAATCACCTTTAAACAAAGATTTAGGACTATTAATACTATTCAAAAGAATGGTTACATTAGGTCCGTGCAAAAGTAATTGCGGTTTCTGCCATTACTTTTAATGGATATACATATGTCCAGGACATATTCTGGAATGTTGTTTAGGTAATGCATCAGCCACAATTCTTCATTGCCATGTTTCTTTGATAGCAAATATTTTCTTATTCCTGTAATAACTGCATGTTCATTTGATATGGAATGTGCAGCATCGAATATGCTATCATAAGGATTAAATAAAACCTTCTTTTGAATTCACACAGAAATGATGACCAGACAGGTTAAAAATGTGACTATTTCTTCATTCCACTAACTTTTATCATAAGTCATCCCTATCTTTTACATCAACCTTAAGGGAGTCTGTTTAAATGTGCTGTATACGATTACCCAAGGAGGCAACTATAAGCAAAATGCTTAATTTTCTATTATTTTTTAGTGCTAATACAGCCATGAAGGGTTTATTAGTTAATCTATTAAGTTATTAGTTTAAGAGTCACCGAAAGAAGCAGAAATATACAGGGTTATATATGCATCCTCTGAACTTAAGGAGAATAAAAGGTGAAAAACGGGCTCAGCTAGCTCTATGAAATAAGTGGATAGCTCCTTACCATAAGCAGAAGTTAAAATGTGCCTGGTATCATTTGGTAGAGCCTTGATCTTCTAGGGTGGGGAATAGTCATTTACTGCTTGGTATATGGTGTGGTCCCTGCCACATCTTGAAAGTTAAAAAACTGTCATGTGGGTTTCTCTTTCAATCCACAGGAGGATCTGTGACATAATGAGGAGTTCAAGCTGTTTGTTACAGTTGGGACCCCCTATCTGGTAACAGGCTAACTTGGATGGAGTTGCACAGTCATAAGATTCAATTGACCGATCCTACCTTAAAACTTACAATTAGAAAAATATCCCTGAGAAAACCTCTCTCCCACTCCATGCTGCAATTTAAAGATACACATTTAGAAGGGGGTAAGTCAATGTTACTAATGTTGATTATTCCAAGTTGTGATTACCTGAAGGAAATGATGTCTATGTTGTTTGAGTGTGCCCTGGCCATCAGCATGGCCAGATCATTGGCTTCTGAGCCACTGTTCACCAAGAAAATGACCTGGAGAAGAAAGGAAGACACGTGGCCTCATAATTTATTTCCTTATTACCTAATTTATTCAAAACTGCTGAAGGGCATGTGAACAGCCTCTGAGTATGAAGGAGAGTTCCCTTCAGACCAGCTCGGATTACCTTCCAGTTCCATCATTAAACCACACTGTGTGAATTCTATAGCCCTTCCTGGCATAGCTGCTGAGTGCTAGACATACAAAAATGGCTAAGAGATTGTCTCAGCTGTGGAACATTCCAGGCTTTCATTGGCTTTATTTGATGCTCTGCAAAATTCCAAGAGGGGCGACTTGCTGAGGGGCACACATTGGTGAGTAGCTGATAGATCCAAATACTGTGTTTCTTGGCTCCTGACCCTAACCCACTCACCTGATTCTGAAGGGTTGGAAAAGACAGGACCCCTTACCCTGAAACTCCAGGGGTTGTTCCAGCTGGACTGTGCTTTGTGTGTAAATGTTGAAAAAAAAACCAAGTAAATAAGCTGGGTGTGGTGCCTCAAGCCTATAATCCTAGCATTTTGGGAGGCTAAGGTGGGCAAATCGCTTGAGATCAGGAGTTGGAGACCAGCCTGACCAATATGGTGAAACCCATCTCTATTAAAAATATGAAAATTAGCCAGGTGTGGTGGCAGGCACCTGTAATCCCAGGTACTCAGGAGGCTGAGGAAGGAGAATCGCTTGAACCGCGGAGGCAGAAGCTGCAGTGAGCCAAAATTGCACCATTGCACTCTAGCCTGGGCAACAAAGTAAAACTCTGTCTCAAAAAAAAAAAAGAAAAGAAAAGGAAAAAACAAGTAAACAATTAAAAAAACAAAAAATGCAGCTCAGCCTGGATGAAAGAATGGGGAGAATAAAAGCAAACTGTGCCCTCGAGACTCAGGGACTGGAAGTCATGTGTTTGTGACTCTGCTGACTTCTCTGCTTCTGCTCCTCCATGAACATCTGGGCTGAATTGAGGTTGCAGTTCTTCCAAGTTTCTTCACCTATTCTAGGTAATGTAGACACCATGGTAAAATAATAATAGCTAACACTGGGGTCTGAGCACTGTTCTAGATTCTTCGTATGTATTAACTCATTTAATGCCGCAATAGAAGTCTTGGCCAACATTTTAACATCTCAGTTTAGTTTAAAACATCAGTCATTTCAGATGCCGAGAAATAGTTCATGTAGAAAAACATATCTAAGTGTATTTTGGACTAAATGAACCAAATGGCATTTATTAAAAATGGTTCCACTTTTGTAAAAGAAATGCAAATAACTTTGCACAAAGGCTAAGGAGCAATGAGATAAAAACCTCTTGAGGACATAGGTGAGATCAGAAGGCCCACGGCTCCCGGGAAGTGATTTCTGCAAAGATATGGCGAGGAGAGCAACGACGCTCAGAGGTGACACAAGGGAACACTGGCTTGTTTCACCAGCAATTCATACATTCCCTTCTTTGGTCTGATTGCTTTCAGATGTAGCTATCAGATCACCACTGCAGATGTTCAATGCAAAGGCTAAATTCCTTGCTCATCCTCCTGCTTCCTAGGGCAGCTCCCCCAGAATCAAAAGACTCCTGTCCCTTTGAGCTGGGAGCATCATACCTTCTTTTCTACCCATAAAATTCAGCTCCTGCGGGAAGAGCATTGTACCTTAAGAGGCTCAGGAAGAAGCGCGGCAAGCTTCTCAGCATATTCGTGTATCGGAGCGTGGAAGAAGATGGCGCTTGTATGCCACAGGCGGCCGAGCTGCTTTTGCGCCGCTGCGTTCACCGTCCTGGATAAGCAGTAGAGCAGAGTTACCTGCACTGTGTGCCACGTCCCTCCTGCGCACGCACTGGCCATTGGACCCAAACATACTGTTTTTTCTCAGAGTTTCAAGAGGCAGATTTTATCCACACATGAGAATAAACTCCCTTAACCACTGAAGGTGTCCAGCAATGGGATGTGTTGCTTCAAAAGGTAATGAATTCCTTACCAAGAGCAGGGTTCAAAAGGAGACTCAGTGATTACAAGAGGTTTTAGAAAAGAAATGCCTTGTTTAGGAGGAAGTTTGGGCTTAGAATTTCTTCTAACTATGCTTTCTTATTAACCATCCTTTGAACAGTTTGGAAAAAGAGATGACTAGCTGTAAGCCTGAGTTCTTAATTTTTCTAAAGAAGAATAGATTCAACAAGCACATGTATGCAAGATCAATAGTTCTCCCCTCCCGCCCTTTCTCCCTTCCTTCTTTTCTTTCTTAAGGAATGGGCTCTTACTATGCTGCCTATGCTGGAGTGCAGTGGCTATTCACAGGCATAGTCATAGTGTACTGCAGCCTCCAATTCCTGGGCTCGAGATCTTCCTGTTTCAGCCTCTTGAGTAACTGGGATTACAGGTGCATTCTATCATGTCCAGCTAAGATTAACAGTTTTTCTGCAGGGAGATTCTAATATCTGAGTCTGAAAAGTGGTTAGTGTGGATAAACATTTTGTAGCTATGAAGTCACATTCTTTGAAGGATTGGGCCAACCTTACAGGATTAGAAGGTTCATACTGAGAGATAATAGGGACTAAGGATGATAGATTTGTGGAATCTGACTTGGCTTTGAAAACAAAAGCCAAGATGTCTGCACTTGCTGTAAAGGACATTAATGACTAAAGTTTGTTATATACAAATTTTATTTGTTGTGAATATCTTTCACATCAGAAAAAATCAATTTAGTGGGTAAATATTTTGAGAAATAGCAGATCATACAGATTTCTTTACTACAGGACATTTTAGTACCTATGACAGACTAATGTACACTGTTTCTCTTCAGAAGGGAGAAATAGTTTAAAGGGTTTCCCAAACCGATTTTCTCATAGGACCCTTTTCCATGGAAACTCTTACGATCAGTGATCCATGAAACTCATTTTAGAAAATTGTGAAGTATCAGTAAACTCTTGAAAAGAAGAGACACTTGACAAAAACATTGTTTACCAAAAACAGGAGGAGAAGGGAAGATGGCTTCCCATTACCAGGGGACACTGTCCATGTTATTGGGAAGATTCAACAAGAATGTTTGAACTCATTTTCGACTCCATTTTCTCTACTTCTTTCACGTATGTTTGTCCTATGTTTTAAATTGCATCTGAAATTTATTTTGGATACTTCCTGGGACTCTGCATGAGACTATGGCCTCCTGATGATGGAAGAGGGTAGGAGAAATCAAGGGGAGGAAAAGATGAGGGCCGGGCCCTGAGGCACACCCACGCCTTACCTCCTGACAGCTGCCTGAGGGAGGACTCTGTGCCTCTTGCTTTGACAGAAGGGCCCAGACCTAATCAGTTTATTTTAGACTTGCTGCTTTATTGCTTTCCCCTAACTTAGTGTGGGTTTCATTGGTCAGATTATCAAAAGAAAGAGAACAGACATGAAATAAGAGGCCTGCATGGAGACCAAGAATGCTCCAAGGGTATTTGTGTGGGCGAGTGGACAGGCAACACTGCAATCTCTAGATTAATTGATCCATGCACTTCCAGGTACGTTTTCAGCTAGGATTGCCTCTGTCTTTTATCATTCTTCTTTTCCTCTTTCATCTCTCAGAGGCCGTGAAGAAGATCCCCAGGCTAGAAGCTATTTCTCATCTCTCATCAACCCTCGCCTGACAAGGCTGTCCCGTGCTTCTCTGACAGCCGCCTGTCTTTCCCTTCCCTTCCTTTCCCTGAATGCGCCCCTCTCTTTGGAAGGCTGTTGCTAATGAGAAACACACACGGCAAGACTCCAGCCACATGGTACGTGCCACACTACATGTGCCATGAGAGTAACAAAATCTTGCATTGTCAAGAAAATGAAAAGTAGAGTGTCAAGGTTTTGTACTCAGGAAATAGCAGGGAGTATGTCAGCCACAATCTGTAATAGATATATTTTTTAAAACAAGATAAGCAAATCAAGAGTTCAGAGTCACAAACATAATTGTTTTCCATGCGTTCTTTTGCAAAAGAAATCCCCAGAGTTCAAGGATACTCACGGGTGGCAGTGGCCAACGCTGACAGTAACAATCCCCGAAAAGAAATCCAGGTATCTGTTTCCCTCAGCATCAAAGAGCCACTCCATGTGCCCCTGGTGGAGTAGCAGGGGTTTCTGGAAAAATGCCGTCACCACAGGAGAAAGATGTTCCTTGTGGATTTCCAGGACACGGCTGTAGCCAAGGGACTGCAGATAAACAAGATTTAAACCCACACGCTTCTTACAAGATCAACAGCAGTCAATCTACGAGTAACAGTGTCCCGTCTCTCTAGTGGACGGAGCAGAGGGCTGCTGGCCTGTAGAGGCTCAAAAGTGGATGGACATTCCCAATATAGTCCTCACAAGAACTTAAAGCCTTTTCTTTTAAGGGGGTGAATTATTATTTGTAGCCTTTCAATCTCTTTCTAGGTCAAATGTGGAAGAAAGGGCTGGAATTTCTACCTATCAATAAAAAGCCTTGGCTTTGAGTTGATTTTAACTATGAAAAAAATGGACTTTGGAAGTAAATGTCTGAAATAATAAGCAAGCAATTAGTCTGAACTAATAAGTCATTATTGTTGTGGTAGTTTTTTAAAACATAAAAATGCAATGAAGTGCTGGTCATGTTTGTATCTTTAATTACAGAATCTCTCTCCTATATTTGTCTTCTTTGTGTACCCTCACGAGTACCTATTGATTCTACAATTTCTAACCTGTAAGTATCATGTAGAATAAAGAAGTTGCTGTGTGTGCATGTGCTCACGCATACGTGAGAGAGAGACAGAAAGAGAGAGAAACAAGGAAAGAGAGAGAGAGAAAATGCCAGCTCAATCTTTGTTAGCCTGAGAACAAAAATATAACTTCATAATTTTTGCTGGAGGACTCAGGAAGGTCAGATGGCCACATAAGTCAATTAAAACAGGAGCAACATTTATTTTAAAGCCAATGTATGCCATCACATTTGTGGTGTGTGTGTGTGTGTAGCTCCTGCAATACATATATTAATTACTGTGTATAGACTGTTTCTTGTACCCTCTCTCTTTGCCTCTGTCTCTGTCTCTATCTTTCACACATGGACACCAATTCATATACTAGCATTAGGGGAGTAAGAGGGTTTCAGATGCTTCCAATGACTTAGAGGGCATAATATCTGGAAGGAGATAGTTTAGTGGCAGGCAGGGCTATTTTTGTGTCATTTTAAAGGAAATAATCAATGGAGACCTCCCCAGAGAAACCACCTCTTTGGGTTTTCCTAAAGTCCTGAATCTTACCTGGTATTTTTCAGGTGTGAAGTCACATGGAGGCATTCTGGGCCTGGTATGGAGACCAAGCTTGGTTACTGATGTCCAGGAAGCTCCTACTGAAAGTGAAGTGAGTTAGAATCCTCAACCAAGCACAACATAGGTCTGTTTGTGAAAGTCACCTATAGTTATCCAAATGAAAGTGCTGAGGCCATTTTATATTTTAGTTAAAAATTATGTAAATCGGCTTTTAGTTTGGATTAAAAAACTGAGTATCTCAATCATGAGTTTTCTGAAGAAAAAAAGAAAAAGTAGTTCTCAAATCTAGTCTGAAAAAAAATCTACTGCAGTACCTCACAAGCCTGGGAGCTCAGTTTAGGCAAACTGTCCACGTGACTCTCACCACGTTGACTCTCTTGTCGGTAGGCAAGCTTCTGCCGGTGCACTGTGTTGTTAAAGTCCGTCCTCTGCTAATAGAGGTGCTTTTTAGGCTCCAGGCTGCCTAGTACCTGAATTCTAGTGTGTAGCCAGTGCCTGGTACCTGGTTAGCTCTCAATACAAATAGAATTAATGACTGTTGACTATTCTTGTAGAGACTGAGGAGAGACAGGTGTTAGACAATGTACTGGAGTAATAAATGCATGCAAGTAGACCCAGAAGATGAAATCTCCCTGCTCCCTCTCCTCCCACTCCCCCAAAAGGCTGCCAAGACAAAACAGGGATAAATTGCGCCAGATTCATTAAATATCTGGAGCTAGAAGGGACCTTACATTTGTGTGTGTGTGTGTGTGTGTGTGTGTGTGTGTGTGTGTGTGAAAATGCATACTTTACAGATAAGAAAACCAGCGTAAAGTGGTAAATTAATCGGTTTAGGGTTATCAAGCTAGTTCCTGAAGAACAGGAAGAAAACTCCTCTGACTCCCAGCTCAGTAGTCTGTTTTGCTCGTTCCTCAGCCACTTCCACCCTTCCCTGCCAGCACAGACTTTGGCCTCTCTGCAGCAGTAGAATGGAATGATGGAATCAGAATGTCAGAGCTGGAGGAGGTGTCTAGAGACCTTGTAAGTATTCCTAGGAAAGATGCTCCTACTTTTGGAGAAGACTCAAGGTCAACATTAAGATAATTTTCAGGTGGAGAGAGCTGAGGAAATTACATCTCTTTCTCAGCATGAAGATTCAAATGCATGAAAGAAATGTTAGAGTTCTGTGTGGCTATGAAGTCACAGTCCTGAGAAACATAATGAACAATTGCATTTTTAAATGAAGATGGAAAGTAACAGCTCTGAATATTTCTTTTTTCAAAGAGATCCCATTCATTTTTCTGCTTTGAGTAAGCACTAATGTCATTAATTTGCTCTTACTTTAAAAGCAAGTGACTTTGGTTATCTATGCATAGAAAAGACCAAAAAATTTGATAGCTTCAGTTTTCTGAGAATTTCACCTTTTAAAAAGCTTTTCATTGTGTCTCTCTGCATTAGTTATTCTTCTGAGATGGGAAAAAAAAATTCCGAGTGTTTCTAAGAATTCAAAAATCCTTTCGTTTCTTCAGTCTCATTTTCCTACCTGCAAAATTGGAGGTGCCCATTGAAGAGGTTGTAAGCGCTTTTGACTCCAAGGTTACAGGAATTATGAAAGTAGGCTGGAGCGGAAAGGGAGTTGGAGAAAAAGACTCGATAAAGAAAAGATTGAATTTTAAACAGCCAAGGTAGTCTTATTCATTCATTTATTCACAAAAGTGTTATGCATATGATGGTGGAGTGAGGGCTTGGCTTCAAATGAAATACATGAAATTCTGCAAGGAAGAAAGGAGAAGAAGGGGAGAAGGAGAAGAAAGAGGAAGGAAGACATAGAGACATAGTAATTAGCAAGTAAGGAAAGAATAATAGGAATCAATAAGTGAAATAAATCTGGATAATACCTCAAAATCTATTGACTGTCATCACTCCTCTTAATAAATAACTAAAACTCAAAAATAATAGTAATGATATTGATATGGACAGAAAGAAGTAAATATGCCTTGGTTTTTATTATTTGCCAGAAAAAAATTAAAATCTAACTATTTAGATAATTGTATGCATTCTTTATTCCAAACAGCCTGTGTTTTGAGGATGACATAAGAGTTGAGGGTTCATCAAGCTTTTTTGGGGCTCCTGGAAATTGTGTATGTGTATAGATATAGGTACATGCATACCTGTGTGTGTGTGTGTGTGTAAGACACAGATGGTGGTGGATTAATAAAACTCGAATATAGTTTTATTAATCCTAATCTCATTTATTTCTGAATAGGTATTTGTATTGTTTTTGTCTTATTGTTTTAACTAATTGGATAGTGCCTTTTTAGGCTAAACAGATGACAGCTAATGATTTTCATCCAATTACCCAATTTTCGCTTCAATTCACCTGAACAACTCAAGGCGTTGAAGGATGGAATTCAATTTGGAGACCATCTCTTGTATAATATATGCCAAGTGGGTAACTAGCAAGCTTTAATTTCCCAGCTGCCTGCTTCTCACAGAGTGCTATAGCATGCAGGTCACTGTAACTTTGTTTTCATTCCCAAACTCATAATATGCAAAGACAAAAACTGTTGGGCAAAGCAAGTGAGAAAAATCAATATTTGGCATTTGGAAACTCTCGGGAAAGTTCTCTTTGCAATGATAAAGAGTTTTCTAGTATTCACAACCAGTTTTCAGTATTCACAACCAGTTTTCAGCCCAGAGGGAGTATTTATTAAGGGCTTCCTCACCCTTTTTCTAAAATATTTGAAAATTTGCAATGGACACAGTGTGATTTATTAAAATGCTAATTATTATTATTATTGAGACAGGGTCTGGCTCTGTTGCCCAATGCTCATATGTGTTAAAATGATGACATGCTATCTGAGCTGCAATATTTTTAAAAATTAAAGGAAAGAATTTAAAAAAAAAAGTATGGCTTCAATTTACAGATACCCAGGGATGATTTCTTTCTAGTTTTCTTTTTTGAGACAGGGTCTCCCTCTGTCACCCAGGCTGGAGTACAGTGGTGTGATCATGGCTCACTGGAGCCTCAACCTCCCAGGCTCAAACAATTCTCCCATCTCAGCCTCCTGAGTAGCTGGAACCATAGGCACATGCCACCATGCCCAGCTATTTTTCTTTTTTTACTTTTAATAGACATGGTGTCTTACATGGAGTGCAGTGCCGTAATCCCTGCTCATTGCAACCTCTACCTCTCAGGCTCAAGTGATCCTCCTATCTCAGTCTCCCTGGTAGCTGGGACCACAGGTGCGTGCCACCACGCCTAGCTAATGTTTTGTATTTTTAGTAGTGACTGGGTTTCGCCAGGTTGTCCAGGCTAGCCTTGAACTCCTGAGCTCCAGCGATCTGTCTGACTTGGCCTCCGAAAGTGTTGTGATTACATACGTGAACCATTGCACCTGGCCTAAAATGCTAATTATATCTCATTTCTATATAGCATCTTATGTAACTTGAAAAAAGCCTTGTCACTTTTGGAATCTCGTTTGATACTTAGGATAGCCAATGAATTAGGAAAGGAAGATTTCATCCTCTACCCACCTTAGAGTGGAGGCAGTGACTGATGGAATTTGAAGCCTTGGCAGTTTTGAAGCCCCTCACCAATGTTGAGGGTTTAAGGTACCACCTCCCAGGGAGGCCTGCTGAAGCTGTGCTGGGGTTTGGACGCCTGAGGGGCAGTGTTTGGTCGGTGGAGAAACTTTTTCTCCTCCTTTTCCCTGTGCTGCCAGCTTGGGGACTCCGGAGTGATCCTTTTCCCTTCACACATGGGGGTGCAGTCTGCAGGGTGTTGCAGAGGACCCTTGCCATTGCTGCTGGGTATCATCCAGCTCTAGACATGATCTCTCACAGCCCTCTCTGTGGATGTCCCCTCTGTCTCATGTGTGCTCTGGGAGAAAGTATGATGGTGATGAATTCCAGGTGCCTTCTTACCCCCAGCGAAGCTGTTAAGAGGTGGTTCCTGGCCGGGCATGGTGGCTCATGCCTGTAAACACAGCACTTTGGGAGGCTGAGGTAGGAGGCTCACAAGGTCAAGATCACAATGTTCAAGACCAGCCTGGCCAGTATGGTGAAAACCCTTTTCTACTAAAAATACAAAAAAATTAACCAGATGTGGTGGCGCACGCCTGTAATCCCAGCTACTCAGGAGGCTGAGGCAGGAGAATTGCTTGAACCCAGAAGCGGATATTGCAGTCAGCCGAGATCGCACCACTGCACTCCAGCCTGGGTGACAGAGGGAGGCTCTGTCTCAAAAAAAAAAAAGGCGGCCGTTCCTCGCGGAAGTTACTCTACTCCTGTCTGCTCTTCCTTGGCTTCTTTGCGTGCAGGGTCTATCCTCAGCCTTCTGTCAAATATTTCAGCCGTACTCCCTCCTTGCCTCCATTCCCTCATACCCTTCCAGTATATGCCCTTTTGCTGATGGCGAACAGGGGTAGTTGTGGCTGTCCACAAGCAAGAGCTCTGCCCGATTCCTGATTCTGAGGCAGGTGGGTCTTCCTTCTCTGCACGTTTGGAGTAGACATTCTCTGTGATCACTCTTCCTAGTCCTTGGCATGTGTTAAATCAGTTTTGACTGTGGCAAGGCTGCCTGGAGGGGTGCAGATGGGAGGCCTCTCTTTAGGGTGAATTTAACATTTTTTCTTAAAATAGGCTTGGCAGGAATGGGGAAACATCTCAGCTGGAGACGGATGCATTTTTGTGCCCCCCTTCCTTTGTGGGAGAACAGGCATACATTAGGAAATTGGTACATGGGAGCACATACCCCAGCTACCTGCAAATGTTGTACATTTCAGTCATTAGCTAACTGTGGGAAAGAATGCACCACTGAGATATTTCTCCACACTTTTGTACTGAAAACAAATTGCTTCCAATACTTTGCATACACAGTTAGCCTAAAGTGACTGTGCAGATCAAAGCGTAAACAAGGCTGAACATTTTATGCATATGAATACTGTACGGTAACTATGTAGGTGCTATACAAGATTTGTGACTTATTTATTTCTGTGTATCTAATAACATTAAAACACGATGATCTCCCTAACAGCTCCTCCCCTCACCCCATTATATTTTTCTATTTCCTTTCCTGATTTGGTTTTATTCATGGTTTCTCACTGGATACATATGTACACACACAAACACACACAGCACACACACACACACACACAATATTTTTTCTATTATATTTTTCTGTTCCCTTTCTTGATTTGGTTTTTATTCATGGTTTCTCTACTGGATACATACGTACATGCACACACACACACACACACTTTCTTTCTATTATATTATATTTTTCTGTTCCCTTTCCTAATTTGGTCTTTTTCATGGTTTCTCTACTGGATACACACACACACACACACACACACACACACACACACACACACACACACATTTTTTTTCTGTTATATTTTTCTATTCCTTTTCCTGATTTGGTTTTATTCGTGGTTTCTTTACTGGATACATATGTACACACACAAGCACACACATATATTTTTAAATATTTGCTTATTTGTCTACTTCCATCTTCTATGTCTTTTCTCCTGGAACGGGCAGGACACGGGCTTTTTCTTGCCTATTGTGGCTAAGTCTGTAGCACTGGTGCATAATAGACGCTCAAATATTTTGCCTGAATGTATTTGCACATGGCAGGTGCTCAGGAAATGTATGTTCATTGAGTGTGTGTTTGGATGAACAAGCAGAGGCAGGCGTAGACTTAGGTAGATTAGATAAGAAAGTAGACATAAAGGTCCCAAAGGGGCTGGACGCTGTGGCTCACGCCTGTAATCCCAGCACTTTGGGAGGCCAAGACCGGTGGATCATGAGGTCAAGAGATCGAGACCATCCTGGTCAACATGGTGAAACCCCGTCTCTACTAAAAATATAAAAATTAGCTGGGCATGGTGGTGCACGCCTGTAGTCTCAGTTACTCGGGAGGCTGAGGCAGGAGAATTGCTTGAACCCAGGAGACGGAGGTTGCGGTGAGCCGAGATCGCGCCATTGCACTCCAGCCTGGGTAACAAGAGCAAAACTCCG